>NC_136797.1:28428655-28826155 GCF_951216825.1 Electrona antarctica
TATATAAATAAAAAAACAGTACTGGGTTTGGTGATGTTCTATATTGTCTGAATCACCATTGTTTGTGTTTGTTTAAGTACTAAAAGAGTGATGATGAGTGCTGTTTCAGTGTACAATGTAAGTCTATGAGAAGCATAGTTTGAATTATCAATTTCTAATCACTGGAGCAATTATTTTGGATTTCTTGTCTACATTTGGAGATACATCATGGCAAGGTAACTACACTACCCAAAACGCTACCAAAGTAGTCTTGCACTTTAAGTAAAAGTATCAATACTGCACTGTACTGTTACAGTAAAAGTCCGGAATTCAAATTTGAATTGAGTAAAAGTGCTAAAGTATTGGTATTAAAATGTAGGCTACTTAAACTCCCAAAAGTAGAAAGTACTGATTATGCAGAATGTCCCATTTCAAGTTTTCAAGTTTAAGTAATAATACAAGTAATTAACAACTAAGTAAAGTAAAAGTAAAAGTGCCTCAGAACTGTAAATGTACCTAGTTACTTTACATCACTGGATTTTGTCCTAGTAATTATTAATTATTTTCAATAAATTATTTCATTATGTTTTTTCAAGGATGCATCAAGGAGTCCTGTATGTCCATGAAATCCATGAAGTACATGCATTATCATTTATTAATGTCTCCCCATTCATTAGAAGGACAATATTTTAGTGACAGCGGTGGCCGAACGGATTGCGGAGCGTTCTTGATACCAAAAGGTCGCCAGTTTGAATCAGCGGTCCGACACGTTAAAATTACCACCGCTGAAGTGCCCTTGAACAAGGCATTGAACCACTACGATGAAATGTTCTATGAGCAGGGCCTGGCTGGAAACAAGTTCTTGAGCTTAGCCCAGATACCCTGGGTAAATATAGTAATCATTTCATTTCATTTCATCAGTCACCAGAAGCAGGGACATGTTTTACAATGAGTCTAATGTGGAGTTTGAAGTTGAATAGGCTTAACCATGGCAACCAATGCAAGATATGGCAGAGGGCCTGAATGCTCGTGTTTCATCTCCCTGTAATCATTTTGTGTATATTCATATTCATTTTGTGTCTTTGTCTCTTTCAGGTGGTATTTTGCCATGATCGCCATGTCAGGAGCATTTTCCGTCACCTTCTCCGTCATCTTTGCCTATGTAGCCGACGTGACGGATGAGACAGAGCGGAGTAGCGCGTATGGTCTGGTAGGACTGATCGCTAACCTTATGTTTTCTTGTACAGCATAAGCCAGCGGAATTTTCATTTCCGATTGTTTTCGAGTCTTATGAGCGAGTACAAAAGTGCGTGAACAGTAATCGATTTATATTATAAAAGGCGTGAAGCGGCGATTTCGGCGCTGTGCGCCATATGAAAATCGCTGTGAAAAGGCGATATCGGCGGTCAATGAGTTAATGTTCTATTCTAATCAGTTTTTTATAAAAAATACTATTCGAGTGTAGCTACGTGTTTTCCAAACAGTAGAGGACAACAGTGGGCATCTGTGCTAGTGCGCGTCTTCTGGTCATGTGGTTCAAGGCTCAAGGTTGTACTTTATTGTTACATCTTGTGTACAGGTACATAAGAGTAAAACTTATTTTTGTTTCGCTTCCTTTGGACAATGCAGCAGCATATATATATAATATAATATCAAACAGCAAACACAGCAAAACACGGCAAAAAAAGAGCACAAAAAAAGAGCAAACAACTAGTAGAAAAAGAGTATCATACTGTATGCATGTTTTCCTTGTAGTAGCAAAGTTAGGTTAACTTTTTGTGTACAACTTCACAGTAGGCTATGTTCCATAAATATACAAGACATTTAGTTTAAAAGGTGCAATTCAAGCTTAATAGTGCGAGAATGTGCACATGAGGTACAGGAGTTTTGTTTTCAGCTGGCAACTTGTGAGCTCAAAATGCGTGAATTTGCGCCGCGTTTGCATTTTGAGCTTGCAGATCTGCTACTTTTGATGCTTTTGTGTGATCAAGTAGGGTGTAAATGGCCTGGGCCGGCCGAGCGGCCCGGTCCCGATCCCGACGACCTTTGCTGCGTTCTTTCCCCCCCATATCTTTCCCCCTTTCCTGTCAAACTACTGTAATCTATCAATAAAAGGCAAAAGACCCTTACTTGTATCAGATGTGGTAAAGACAAAGGTACACTTTTCCATTGTCTGTGGGCATGCCCAAGAGTGAAAGAATTCTGGGAAGAAGTAAGGAGGGAGATTCAGAAGATATTGTTGATAAATATTGAGCTTGACCAGAAACTGTTTCTATTAGGTCTTTACCCACCTGGCCATAAGATTCAGAGTAGCGAACAAAGATTTCTAGATTTATGTTTACTACAAGCCAAAAGGGCTATAGCTTTATCGTGGAAAAAGATAGGCAAACCCAGTATTGCTCAGTGGTTTAGGGAGCTGTCATTGTGTCTTCCTCTGGAAAGAATCACTTATACTTTGAAAAATAAACAAGAGATGTTTGATAAGATATGGGGACGGTTTATCCAATATATTACGGTTAATGATTTATCTTATTTAATGGTGGAAACTGAAAATGTCTAATTGTATTCTCTGCAACTATTTGGTCTTGTGGCCATAAGGACTCTGTTGTTGTTACCAGTCTAAGTGCCCTTATTTTAATATACTGTATGTACTGTATGTTTGTTTTGTTTTGTTTTTTAAGTAATTGTATTGTCTGATGTATTATGTATTGTTCTGTTGTATTGTCTGTTTGTACAAAAAAAGAAAAATGCAATAAGACCCCAAAAAGATATAAAAAACAAAACAAAGTAGGGCGTACATTTATGGAAGAAACCCAAACAGTCAAAAGGTTTCGGCCCGACATCGACAATATCTAATGTCTATATCATGTGTAATCATGTGATGCTTTGATCTTAATCTGCACTGTTGGATGTAAATCAGGCGTTGCAGATTTTGACAATGACAACATGGATGAAATGGCGACAGTGTGCGCAGTATAAACTGTGCAACACTATGTCTGTGACGGACAATACTTCCAATAATGATGACCTAATTTTGGAGACTTCACAGTGTCTCTGAGGATGGTGCAAGTAGGAGGAGAGAGTCGGGTACTTTAAGGACATACAAGTCAGTACAAGTCAGTTGAGCTGTTGCTGAGAGCAATTTCAATAAAAGGCCCTATATGAGAAAGCCTGATTGTTCAAAATTGAATTTCATGTTGTAGGACCTTTAAAACAACAGCTTTGAACCAGTGTATATAATAACATAAAATACTAAGAGTAAAACAATATGCAATAAACAGGCGAAGAGCACATTGAGGGTGCAACAACGCATAGACACATTGCCTAACGGAAACGATCAAGGCTCTCCACTCCGCTGTATGCATTACAAAGCTGTGGTATAGTCACTGCTATACTGTACTTTGACAACACTATTCGATCATTTTTGGGGAATTATATTCTGAGCATTTCACTCGTGTTAAATTAGAATAAATTAAGCAAGCAACCTCACACCAACAACATTGTTCCAAGGCTTTGGTGGGATTTGATTGTCAGTGGGAAAGTGCAAAGATGATTCTTGTTGAGTTCTATGAGTTTGAATGTAAATAATTTGAGGAGGAAAGCAAAACTCCATGGGCCAGATCGGGCTCAATTTGTGCTCTTTCAGAGTTAAATTGAAACTGTAGATGTTACTGTGCACTAGTGAAAGAAGTCACACTTCAACCAGACTGGATGGGAATTGGATAGCTTGATACCAAACACCTACGCTCTGGTTCTTATTTCTTCACCTGCAGAGTCCCATCTAGTGCGCTTAACCCATTAAGGACGGGACCGCATCTGTGTCACTTTAGCTTTTAACCACTTTTAACCATTAATTTATACTTTAGCTGTTGAAAAATAGCAAATCTACAAGCCTGTATATCTGCTTCATTTGAAAATTTGTGAAAATGTGTGCAATTCTTTGAATATTCTTTCACAGCGAACGTTTTTAACTCAAATATTTGCTTGTTGGGGTCCCTGAAACAACATATTTTCAAATGGGGATCGGCTGCCAATTACATATAATTCTGGGGGTCCTTGACATGAAATTGTTTGAGAACCACTGACATAGAAACATAGGTTTTTCAGAAAACTGTCAGGATTTAGAAGACATTTTGTAAAATCAAATCAAATAATTCACTCCTTTCTTTCCGTCTCTCTTACTCTCTCTCTCTCTCTCTCTCTCTCTTACTCTCTCTCTTTCTCTCTCTCTCTCTCTCTCTCTCTGTCTGGTCCAGGTGTCGGCTACCTTTGCGGCCAGCCTTGTGACCAGTCCCTCGATAGGGGCCTACCTGTCGGCGTGTTACGGGGACAACCTGGTGGTGCTGGTGGCCACTCTGATAGCGCTGGCGGACATCTGTTTCATCCTACTGGCCGTGCCGGAGTCGCTGCCCGAAAAGATGAGGCTCAACACCTGGGGAGCACCCATATCCTGGGAGCAGGCTGACCCTTTCATTGTGAGTATGAGGCCTACTGACCACCTTGAATGGGTGGGTGGATGGATGGATGGATGGATGGATGGATGGATGGATGTACCAGTGTTCATTTTGACAGCAAATGTTGATTTCATTGTCTTTTGAATAAATTAATAAATAAATAAAAATAAATAAAGTCACCTGAAATGTTTTGGTTTTAGTCTAGTTTTAGTCGACTAATCAGTTGATTTTTTGGCGGGCCTTGATGGCTGTTTTTACACTTGTTGCATGCTGAAAATAGACTGTGATGCGTTTTGAGCTTGTAGAGCTGCTATTTTCCGAGTGCAACAACCGAGCGCAACCAACCATAAAATCTTTTCTCCACTAGTCCATCCCTAACATTTTAGCCTATGTTTTATTTGTTGACAAAATCGTCATTTTTCTTTGGTTTTTGTCAGTGAAAAAAGTTAGTCAACTAATATTTTTAGTCCTGGTTTTAGTTGATTAAATCAACTAATGGATTGACTGGATGATTCATGTGTCATCTTACTGGTTCTCTCCTTGCCAGTGGTGGAAAAATACTCAAATTCTAAGTATCAATACTGCAGTGTAGAAATACTCCGTTACAAGGCAAGATAAATTCTAAATTTTAAGAGTAAAAGTACAAAAGTATTGGTATCAAACTGTACTTGCACATTACACATCATCAAAGTGGCTCAAAAAATGCAGAATAAATAATGGGCCTTGACATGACAAGGGTTGAAAACCACTGCTTTACACCACCACTCCTTGCAGGCTCTGAGGAAGGTGGGCAAGGACCCGACAGTCCTGCTCATCTGTATCACAGTGTTCCTGTCGTACCTGCCGGAAGCCGGACAATACTCCAGCTTCTTCCTCTACCTGAGACAGGTAACACTATTCATACCAGTGTTGATTTTGGTAGCAAATTTAGATTTTTTTTTTAGATTTTAGTTTTATTCATAGTCTTTGGAATAAAACTTAGTTTTAGTCACATTTTAAACTTTTACTGGCCTTACTTCAGTCATGCGAGTGCTAGGGGGTCCAAGACCCCCTGTTGAAGACCCCTGCACTAGTGTATTTGTTTGTTCGTGGTAGATGAGTTTCTTGGTGGTCATCATAACCTAGAGATGTCTCTCTAAACAAGCAAAGAAAACAGACAGACAGGCATGGCGTGGATGTTGTTGTGGGCTACCAGTACGTACCCCTGACACGCCTGGTAAATCTCTTAACCCGGAGATTTACCCAAAAATATATTTAAATAACCGAACCAAAACAAAGCCCCAAATCAGCACGTGTATGTTCAGCAGCAGATATCACATATCTTTTGGAAAGTGTGAACAATATCTTTCTTCCCCTATCTCCAGGTCCTTAACTTCTCCTCCACAACCATCGCTGTGTTCATTGGTGTGGTGGGCATCTTGAGCATTGTAGCACAGGTAGGAATGAACCACTTCAATCCATTAAGATCTGACACCAGATTCTACAAATGTCTTCTAAATCCTGACAGTTTTCAACAACAAAAAATTTTTCTATGTCAGTGGTGCTCAAACTATTTCATGTCAAGGACCCCGCAAATTATATGTATTTGGCTGCTGACCTACATTTGAAAATATTTAGTTTCAGGAACCCCCAGAAGCAAATATTTGAGTTAAAAATGTTCGCTTTAAAGTGTCCCTTTTAAGGTGTCGAACTACCTACCTACCTGAAGTCTCTGAATTGGCTTTCATAACCACTGGCTTCCTTTAAAAGTTGAAATGCTATTATAATTATAATAATCTCCCTCCCTGTCCATATCTCTCTCTCTCTCTCTCTCTCTCTCTCTCTCTCTCTCTCCCCCTCTCTCTCTCTCTCTCTCTCTCTCTAAAAAAATGTTTTTTAATATTATTGTGAGTACCCAAAGCATGTAATTTCTAGAAATGTCCTGAAGAATATGTGAGTGTACACAAAAGATTCAATAAAGACTTTGTTAAAGGTCTCTCTCTCTCTCTCTCTCTCTCTCTCTCTCTCTCTCTCTCTCTCTCTCTCTCTCTCTCTCTCTCTCTCAGACTCTAGTTCTAACTCTGCTGATGAGGACTATTGGTAATAAGAACACAGTTCTCTTGGGTCTGGGCTTCCAGATTCTACAACTTTTCTGGTATGGCTTTGGATCAGAACCATGGTGAGTCTTTTATTATTTATTTTTGTGTGTGTGTGTGTGTGTGTGTGTGTGTGTGTGTGTGTGTGTGTGTGTGTGTGTGTGTGCGTGTGTGCGTGCGTGCGTGCGTGCGTGCGTGCGTGCGTGCGTGCGTGCGTGCGTGCGTGCGGAATACTCCACTGTCATATTACAGTAAATATGACATGATCAAGTTGTAAACTTGATCAATTCTTTTTTTAACGTGTAACAGAATTACGCAAGTGATACCAAACGTGTCAAATGGGCCTATGACTAGCTTACAGAGGTCAATCAATATGTCTGTGGTAAAGACCTTTAAATAGTTTTTCCTATCCACTCTTACTTATGTGACCATTTTACCATCAATCATTTCAACTTAGGGTTCATGTCCTTTGATATATTGCACTGTATTCTGATAGTAATCGTTGCTATACAGTGTATACAGTATACAGTGTTCAGTAACATGTTTTGTTACTGGTGCCCAAATCGAAAAAATGCGGAAGTAGACCGTTCTTCCGGGTGCTTCAAAACGCCACTGAGCAACTTCAAATTTAAATGAATAGCAGGGGGCGGGGCAGTCCGCCCAATATCCTTTATAACTCTATGGCCCGGAGGGGCGAAGCCCCCTATAGGGTTTCTACCGTCTTTTCTTCTTCCGCCACTTTTTTGCAGTTCTGGCAGTTCTGTGCGGTCGCTTTCCACGGAATTCGGCAACATGGTAGAGGGTCCGGACCTCAAATTTGAGGTCCGGGTTTTTCGCCAGTAGGTAGTGGCAGCTTCAACGTTGGATAGCCTTACTGTGGTTTATGTTTATGGTAATAGTATGTCCGTGTGGCAAAATGGAATTTTGACAAAAATCAAGAGTTCCCACTGTGAGCCGTGGTACTCAGGCATGTCCTTGAGGCCACTTCCCCCTAGTGGCAGAGGAGAGAATGGCTGCTGTAGTTTCTGGGCTCCATGCAGTTACAGTGCATGTGATTCATCATCTCTGGTGCTCCCAGTTTGCTGCTGTGGTGGTGATGATAACAGGCACCTGTGATCGAGTGTTCCTTTTACTGTAGGTCTGCAAACACAGTAGGTGTGCAGTGACATCCTGCGTGCGCGTGTGTGTGTGTGTGTGTGTGTGTGTGTGTGTGTGTGTGTGTGTGTGTGTGTGTGTGTGTGTGTTCGTCGACTAATACTTATTATGACATAAATTTGTTCATCGACTACCTTTTTTCACTGACGAAAACTAAATGAAAACTAAGCTATGATGACTAGAGCTAAGACTAAATATATTGACAATTTCGACTAAAATGTTAGGAAGGGACTAGTGGACAAGATATCCAGTATAAGTAATTTTACACTTGGTTGCATGCTGAAAATAGCAGATCTACAAGCTCAAAGTGCATCGCGCTGCGAGCTTGTATCAGTCATTAAGATGGCATCAAGGCCCGCCAAAATACATTTACATCAACACTGTGTGTGTGCGTGTTACAGGATGATGTGGGCAGCAGGAGCGGTAGCAGCCATGTCTTCCATAACCTTCCCAGCCGTCTCTGCCTTGGTGTCTCGCTCCGCTGACTCCGATAAGCAAGGTGAGGGAAATTGTACTTCATTTTATTGTACTTAAAGCACACATTGCAGCGGTCACTCGATCCTGTAGGTTTACACTCTATAACATTCGAAGGATTAGACCCTTCCTCACCCAGGACTAGGAGTCAGTCCATCTAGTTATCCAGTCATCAGTCATATCAAAGCTTGACTATTCTCTCTCCTTCCTGGATTACCGGCATGTGCACTCCAAATGATCCAGAATGCTGCAGCTCTCTTTGTCTTCAACCAGCCAAATTTCTCACATGTCTCCCCCCTTCTCCGCTCCCACCATTGGCTCCCGGTTGCTGCCTGCACAGAGTACAAAACTCTGATGCTGGCATTCAAAGCAACCAAATGTATGGCACCCCCATATCTTAAAAGTCTGATCGGACCCTACAACACAGTAGTTTCATTGTACAGATATTCTACTGTTAGACGGATGTTAGGTTCTTAGGTTCCTTCTTGATTTTTAATGTATTTGACGTATTACCATGTGTTGTTCTTGCTTACTGTACTGTAAATCGCTCTGGATTAAGGTCTAAATGCCTAAATTGTAAATTGTAAGTACCGTACTTGAGTACATGTTCTTAGTTACTTTCCACCACTGCTACTGCTACTACTACTACTACTTATATGTATAGTGTCATTATATATAGATATGTTCTAGTTACGTTCTTAGCTTACGCATGTTTCTTGATAAATGCTGTTTATATATGTGATGTATTCCCATGCTTTTTGTTCTTGCTTAATGTAAATCGCTCTGGATTAAGAGCGTCTGCTAAATGCCTAAATTGTACTACTACTACTATAATTACTACTGCTACTACTACTAGTACTACTATAATTAATACTGCTACTACTACTACTACTATAATTACTACTGCTACTCAGTGTTGTTCAAGTTACTTTTAAAAAGTAATTAGTTATAGTTATAGTTACTAGTTTGAAAACGTAACTAATTACTTTACTAGTTTCTAAATTATGAAAGTAACTAGTTAATAGTTACTTTACTTTACTTTATAAAAATAATCACACCCGTGTGAACTGAGTGGTGCAACTACACATTTATTGTTATAGTTACTATGTAATTCAGGGTCTTTTGATTTTTCCATATCGTCTTCTAAAGTGAAATATCTCCAATCTGATCTTTTGCCACTATGCCTAACATCTGTTGAGGAATAACTATAAAGATTGATTATATAGAGACTGATTCACTCTGACGTGATATCTGTGATGTCAGTGATGTCACATACTAACCATAGCAACCATGCACGTTTTTTTGGTTGCTAACCATAGCAACCATGCTCGTTTTTTTGGTACGAACAAACACGGGTACACGGGTACAAAGCCAGTTGTTGGAGTGGTTTGCACCACTCAAAAATAAAGGTTTAAAACAAAATATTTACTAAGATTTTCCAATTCAGACACATTGTTTTCAAGGAAAAAATATTCCCTACAGTCACTGGTCCAGTTGTGGTGTGTTTTAAGATCTACTCTTAACACTTATGCCAATAGTACAATATCCATAATCACAGACAATATCCAGTCTAATGATATGGATATAATACTGATGCCCTGCCCATGCACAGGCTTAAAGTAATTACCATATGTTACCCAATGTTGACCAATCATCATTATGATGACGTTATGACCTGTGGAAGCCACTTTCTCTTTCTCATGTGGAATGTGTTTCACTCTGGGAGTGCACTCAGCACACCGTGTCAGTTTATGACAGACTCCGCGCTGGCAGGAGAGGAGACTGTTCTTTTGGATTACATTACATAACGTGGGTAACTACTAACTCACCCATTGAAAACACAGTAACTATAATGGCATTACTGAAACAAGTTACAGCAAAAAGTAGTTGTTGGTTGTCATGGCTGCAGTTCCCACCTGATGTCGTGTGGGAGTTCAGACTGTTCCAGATCGTACTGAATAACCGCTAGCTTGCATAATGTCTTCAGGCTAGGACTCAGGTCTAAGATGAAAGTGCCATCAGCAGTAGTGCTTATGTTGTCTCTGCGTTTGAATCCTCCAAAGAGGATGATACGATATCCCACAATGCAACAGCACATATTATACATTGGACCCGGGCCTTTCCCTTTGGGCTCAACCTTCTTCCAGGAGAAGGTCTCTGGACTGAATTTCCACAGATCATTGAAGGTCTGGTTATTGTAACCATGGCCACCAAATATGTACAGCTCTCCACTGTAGGTAAAGGTTGAATGACCCCAACGTCCTTCTGGAACAAGCTGTGCAGAAGGCATGCTCAGCCAGAGGTCGGTCTCTGTGTCAAACACTCTGAAGGTGTTGAAATACACCCCCTGGTCCCCCAAGCCCCCAAATACAAACATCTTTGTTCCGATGATGACACAGTGCACCAACAGGTGACCTGTTGGTGGAGATCCTCTGGTGTTAATTAAGGACCAGACCATTGTGCTGGTGTCCAACTTGTACATGTCATTAGTGCCTCCAGTCAGGTTGTGTCCTCCATAGATAAACATGACCTTCCCCAACACAAAGGCTGAGTGGCCGCACCTCCCCGCTGGAACAGTTCCAGAAACCCTGCTGGGTTTGAACCACACGTGGGCGTCCACATCAAATGCATAAAGCTCATTGTAGTGCTGAAACCAGAAGCCTCCCCAGATGTAGACTGTATCTTCTATCAGAACAGCTGTGTGGCTGTGGCGCTTGGATGGAACCTCAAGGTGACCGTCTCCTCTTCCAGGACTCACTGGAGGTAACTTCTTCCAGCATAAAGACATTGTGTTGAAGACATGGATGCCAAATATCATCCCTCGACCACAGAAGCCTCCAAAGGAATAAAGTTTGTTCCTCACTGCTACAGCAGCATAACTGCTTTTACATAGCGGTGGTCCTCCTTTTTTGGAAACAGTCCAAGAAAACATCACCCTGTCCTGTCCTGTCCTGTCCTGTCCTGTCCTGTCCTGTCCTGTCCTGTCCTGTCCTGGCCAATTTGTGCAGCCACTCCTGGTCTGCGCCTTTTGACTGCAACACTGTTCATTCACACTTACTGGAAATTGTTGATATATGAAGCCCCATTTCCAGTTTAAGTCTAAACACAAACAAGTCACATGTAATCAGATCTTTATACAAATGGGACTTTAACCACATGATTCAAATCTGTTTTCAGGAGATCCTCTCAGTCTGAACGCAGTAACCTGATCTAAATTGGATTCCATGTGTTTAGACTAATTTAAACAAATCAGATTCCAATCTGGATGTGGCACAGATCTGATTCAGGCTGGATTTGGCTGCCAGTGTGAAATGAGTCTGTTCACACAGATCTGTGACAGATCCGATCTGGTCTCTTGAAAATGCAGTGTGAACAGTCTGGTCAAAAGATCAGTCTGTCGTTCTGTCTTAATTCTCCACAAATCTCTGTGACTGGAATTTTACTATAATCAGCAGTGTCAATTCCTTGTGCTTATTAATAATTGTCTAGTCAAAGAAGTTATTAGATTTGCACGAGTGAGGCTGTGTTGGAGCTACTGGACACAAAACAACCCGGCCTCTGTATCAAATATAATGCTATATTTCAAGGCAGCAACGTGTGTCGCTCTTCCATGGCCATGGGCCATAACATAGTGTAAATCACTGGGCATAATGTTAAATGGATAATGGATCTCTTAAAGGCAATGGCAGGTGGCGGGAGGTGGACGCTTTTCAGACAGGGCATTAGTCCGACATGCGGACTAGCGTCTGCTCCCGTGCTTGCGGTTATGGTTAGGTTAGGAGAACACATTTTACGGGGCCACACCTCTCACACAGGAAAAAGGGCCCCTGCCGCAAGATGGAGCCCATACTGTACTGGGCAACTGAGAGAGAGAGAGAGAGAGGGGGGGGGGGTAACTGAATTAGTTAAAATGGCTTGGGCCATAAGCCCTTATATGTGTGTGTGTGTGTGTGTGTGTGCGTGCGTGCGTGCGTGCGTGTCACACCATGACTACTACAGGTTGGGGCGCCTGTTCAGCAGGGGGCGGTGTGCCTCCTCAAGCAGCTGACATTAAGTAGACAACAATGTGTATCATTGGAGAAATGGGGTAGTCTACTTCAAGGCCAAAGAGCAGCAGGGGGCATTATGAATAATAAACTTAGGACAGGCACGAACATTTTTTAGACATGGGTGAAACAACCGGAAGCTTATGACGTCAGCCAGTAAATATGCAATTTAAGCCTGATTTAAGCAGTTGTTGAACCCCTGTCTAAAAGTTTGCCGTGACTGTCCTAAGTTTATCATTTGTAGCTAGCCAGAAATACCTTTACTATTTGGAAACGGTACTGCTAAAAGGGTTTCGCCACTGTTTTTGGGCAACTCAAACCCTGTTCTACCGATGCAGGGATATCTGACATGGAACCTCTTCTCGGAGCTAAGAGCGTAGAGTTAGGTACCAAAGGGAGTACGGACCGACCTAGCTCTGGTCTATAGCGATAGCCCTAATGCTTTTAATTCTGCCTTAAAAGCATTAGCGCTATGGACCAGAGCTACATCAACCCTGAGGGGGATAGACAAGAGATAAATTCTAGATTAATATGGCAACGTACAGTATCCATAACAGAGTAGACCAGGGGTGCCCAAAAGGTAGATCATGATCTACCACAAAGGCTGTGCAGGTAGGCCGCATGACTGCCACAAAAATATTAATAATTTAAATAAAATAAAAACTATTTTTGGCATATGCCACTTAAATTAAGGTGACTTGATTGATTGACATCAACAAGGGCCTGCCAGCTCAAACCCACAATGCAATATTTGTTTTCAAGATGTTGCACAAAATGTCAGTAGCATTACAAAGTTATATACAAAAAAGAAAAGAAATGCCCCAATTATTTCCCATTCTGCATTTGTCTAATATCATGTGCTACTACTACTAGTACTACTATAATTAATACTGCTACTACTAGTACTACTATAATTAATACTGCTACTACTAGTACTACTATAATTAATACTGCTACTACTAGTACTACTATAATTAATACTGCTACTACTAGTACTACTATAATTAATACTGCTACTACTAGTACTACTATAATTAATACTGCTACTACTACTATAATTACTACTGCTACTACTATTATTACCATTTTTACTACCCTGTAAGCGTTGTGTGCGTGTGTGTGTTTTGCCCCCAGGTCTTGTCCAGGGGATGATAACTGGCATTAGAGGACTGTGCAACGGTTTGGGACCGGCTCTCTACGGATTTATCTTCTTCCTGTTCAACGTCGACCTCAACACCGACGTCGACCCGATACAAGGAGAATACGTAGTGGACCCCATTCCCAGAGACAGTCCTACAGAGGTAACGACAGCATCACACGCTATGGGCACATTTATAAGCACACGTTATGACTTCAGTTAGACACATTCGTCAGGAATAATCGTTTATTGCGATGCTATTGCGTTCAGTTTGGATTATAGGTATATACGAGTATAGGATTATTTATTCGGCATTTGAGCCACGGACCACCATTATAGTCATTTAATATAGTTTCATATAATATAATAGTTCATTATTTTAATATTGTCTAATAGGATTATATAATTTAAAATAAGTGTACTTTTTTATAATACCTCATAATTTCATTAATTGAATGCAATTAAAGCTCTTCTTCCCTTCCGTGCCTATCGAAAATAGATTTTCTTTTTTTAATTGATTTATGTATTTGGTTTCATTTGACACCCTCAAGAGTTAAAGATCCCCCCACCCCCACCCCACGGTGGGGGTGGCTTCATCCTTATGTCCTGTCCGATACACAGCTCAGGCAGATCCCTGGCCGATTTATCATACCAGAGCTTGGCCGTCTGGTGTTTCATCCGCAGCTTGTCCGGGACCCCCGTAACCACGCTCGGCTCCAAGAGCACGTCAGCAACCGGGAGTGGGGTCCTCAGCCTACGAGACATCAGTCTCTGCGCAGGGCTGCTGAGCAGGCCCTGCGTGGGCGTGTTCCTCCACTGCAAGATTGCCAGCCACGGGTCATTACCCGCACTGGTTGCCTTCCTGCATAGGCTTTTCACTATCTTCACGGCCGACTCGGCCTTTCCATTTGACTTTGGGTATCTGGGCGAGGACTTGACGTGTTCAAAGTCCCATTCTTTAGCAAACCTCCTGAACGTTTCGCAGTCAAACTGAGCACTACAGTCAGAAATCACCCGGTCCGGCTGACCATGACGTGCAAACTGAGCCTTGCACCTCAGCACTGTAGTCCCTGCCGACAGATCTGGGAGCAGCTCTATTTCCCAGAAATCTGAATAATGGTCAATCATGATCAAGAAGTCCTTGCCAGCCTGTTTGAACAGATCCATGCTGAGTATCTGCCACGGTCGTGTTGGGAGTGCGTGTGACATCATTGTCTCCCGCTGTTGTCCATGTGCGTACTCATTGCATGCTGAGCACTGGCTCACATAGTCCTTGATCTCACCGTGCATGTTGGGCCAGTACAGCGTGTCCCTGGCCTGTCTGTAGCAGGCATCTCCGCCTACATGGCTGGCATGAATGCGTTTCAACATTTCTGCACGCATTGACTTAGGAACTATGACACGCTGGCTTTTGAAAAGCACACCATCTTGTGCGCTGATCTCGTCCCTGATCGACCAGTATTCCCTGATTGCCAGAGGAGCATCCTCCCGGCAGTCTGGCCAGCCCCGGAGCACCACCGCTTGCAGTAACTGAAGATTCCCATCATCCTGAGTGTGTCGCTTGATCTGGCTCAGCCGCTGCCTGGTAACGTTGAGATACTCCGCCTGATTAATTTATTCAGCGTCCGCCTGTGCCCTCTGCAGGCAGCAGATGGTTTGTTTTGTGTATTTAGCGCCTGCCCCCTGTGATGGAGCCGTGGCCCTGCTCAAGGTGTCGCTGATGTGCATATCGGGCCCTGGTTTGTACACCACCCTGAGATTGTATGCTTGAAGTGTGAGCAACATGCTCTGGAGCCGTTTGGGTGCTGTGAGAAGGGGCTTGGTGAATATCGAGATGAATGGCTTGTGGTCCGTTTCTGCTGTTATCTCCTCCCGCCCATACAAATAATAATGAAAACGCTGGCATGCGAACACTATACTCAGACATTCTTTCTCTATTTGCGCATAGTTCTGCTCAGTCTGAGTAAGTGCTCGTGACGCAAAGCTCACTGGCTGACTCTCCTGTAGCAAGCAGCAGCCCAGTCCCTTCTGACTCGCGTCACTCTGGATGGTGACCGGCTTGGTCACGTCGTAGTATCGCAGGATCGGGGCTGTAGTAACGAGTCTCTTGATATCCTCGACTGCAGCGTCGTGCTTGGGCAGCCAATGCCATGGGACGTCCTTGTCCAACAGCCTCCGTAGTGGCTCACATACCTCAGAGAGGCACGGCCTTGGCATCTTCGGGGTGAGGCATGTCACGGACTGCCCTAATTTTCCGCTCTGAGTCCATCCGCCGATAGAATGTGTCCATGAAACTTGACCTCTCTGACCCTGAATTGTAGTTTCCTTAAGCTCAGTCTCAGCCTAACCTCCCTGCACCTCTGCATGAGTGCTAAACGTTTGGTGTCATGGTCCTGTATAGCCTGCTCATCTGTCTCCCCGCACCCCACAATCAAAATATCATCCGCTATTGGTTCTACCCCACTCAGCCCTGTCAGTAGTTTGTATTGGTTCTACCCCACTCAGCCCTGTCAGTAGTTTGTATTGGTTCTACCCCACTCAGCCCTGTCAGTAGCTCATGCTGCTTTCTCTGGTATATTTCTGGGGCCACGGACACCCCAAAAGGCAGTTTTAACCAGCGCTTCCTGCCCCATGGTGTCCAGAATGTGGTAAATGGTAAATGGTGCATTTATATAGCGCCTTTATCCAAGGCGCTTTACATAGATTGTGCATTACATTCACCCATTCATACACCGATTGCGGCGGAAGCCATGCAAGGTACCAACCAGCACATCGGGAGCAATTTGGGGTTCAGTGTCTTGCCCAAGGACACTTCGACATGTAGACAGGAGGAGCCGGGATTCGAACCGCCGACCCATGGATCATTGGACGACCTGCTCTACCTCCTGAGCCACAGTCGCCCCTACGTAGTGTAACTACTCTCTTCATCTAGTTTACACTGCAAGAAAGCATCTCGTGCATCTACAAGGGTGAAAATACGTGCCCTGGGCAGCTTGTATAACACATCTTCAAGTGTCGGCATTATGTAGTGAGACCTCTTCAAAGCCTGATTTAGTGACTTGGGGTCTATGCAAATTCTCAACTTCTCTGGCTGTCTGACGATCACCATATTGCTAATCCACTCAGTAGGTTTCGTCACAGGGGTTAAATGGCCATCCCTCTCATATTTGTCTAACTGAGCCTTGACTGCCTCTCTGAGAGCCACTGGGACATTGCGCGGGGAAGCCTGCACTGGGGCTACATCCGCATGTAGCTCAAAATGAACATCCCCTGGTAGTGACTCGACTGGATCATTGAAAACGTCACTGTATGTCTGCACGAGGTGCTGTCTGGTTAGTGGCTCTGTGCTGCTGTGTCCTACCATAAGAAGCTCCTCTGGGATGGTGAAGTGCATCAGACCTAAGCGGGCCTCTGCCCGCTTCTCACAATTTCGAACTGTAACTTGTGTGCTTTACCCCTCACTACACATTCTGTGTGAAATATGCCTACTGAGTGCATCGATTGGCCTGAATACAGCACTAACCTGGTCTGGCTTGGTAGTAGCTTTGCCTCAGGAGCAAGTCTTCTCATGTCTTTTATGCCCATCACATCACATGTGCCCCTGAATCTAGCTGGCATCTCTGAAACCCTCCATTCATTTTTACGTTGGCAAACCATTTCCTCCCACGTCCCTGAACTGACCCTATGCTCTCTGCCGTGTATATATGGGCCTCTGCGTTGGACCTGTCCATGTCCTCCTCGTGCACTTCAGCGTCTGCTGCATGTAGCTGTCGTGTGGCTTGGCCTCTCTTCATACACACCTTGGCAAAATGATTTGCTGTGCCACAGTGGCACGTCCGCGCCTGTGCATGTTGCCGCAGAATCTGCATGTAGAACTATCATTAGCACCTGGGGCCTGATATCGAACCCTGTCCGAGCGTTCCTGCCTTGGTGGGACTCGTGGACGACGGCCATCCGTCGCATGCACTGTCTCTAGAGACCTGTCCTGTGTGATTGCCTGTATTCTCATGTCTGTCATCTCTGCAGCTCGACATATTTCTATGGCTGATGCCAGTGTGAGATCCTTCTGTCTGAGAAGACGGCGACGCACACTCTCATCACTCACACCCAGCACCAGTCTGTCTCTTATTAACTCCTCTCTGAGTTGTCCATACTCACAGGAAGCAGCCTTCTCCCTCAGCTTTGTGACAAATGCATCAATGGGCTCTCCTTCATCTTGCTTGCAGATTCCAAAAATGTATCTCTCGAATATGACATTTCTAGCTGGTTTGAAATATCCCTCCAAGGCGTCGAGAATAACTGTCACGTCCTTCCCTTGCTCCGTCGTGAGTCCTAAATTATGCTTGTATATATGACGACATTCACTGCCCATCACTCTTCGCAGAGTTGCTGCCTGTACCTCCTTTGCCTTTTCTGTTAATCCCGTTGCAAGTAAATAATCTTCAAACTCTGCTCTGAAATTGTCCCAGTTACTTGCCAGATCGCCGCTCATCTTCAGCTCCTCCGGTGGTGGTATGTTTGCTGCCATCGTGGTGTTGTTTTATGCTAGCTTGTTGCTAACAGCTGTTCTGCCGGTCTTTTCCTTTTCCGTCTGTTCCTTCTTTTCTTTTCTTTTTTTCAACTTCACGCCGGGTCCCGCACCGAAGCACAATACTCTTCACTTAATCCATTGAGACCTGGAACACATCCATGTCACGTTAGCGTTTAACCACATTATCCATTAACCCATTTTGGGGCGGGAACCCGTTTTGGTGTTTTAAACATTGTTATCATTTAGCTATTGAAAAATAGCAGATCTACAAGCTCATAGCGTGCCACCGAGTGGCGCGCTATGAACTTGTAGATCTGCTATTTTTGAAAAATCGTTAAAATGTGCCTCAAATCTTTCCGAAAATTGTCATGATTTAGAAAACTTTTTTTTTTTAATTTCGACGTCAGGCCTGAATGGGTTAAACTGCACTTGGGTTTAGCCACTTCTGACATCATGTTTGTGTATGTATAAATCAGGAGACACGAGACAGTAGTATGTACTCTAGTGTGACTGTATTAGAACTGCTGCATGGATGTCAACATCACAACTTCCCCCAATGCTGCTGGGGCATACCATTATAAAGGGGGGTGGTTTCCACTCCCTGTAACAGATGCATTTTGCATCTCACAGTTTTTTTTCTTTCTCCCTCTCCATAGAGAGCTCTCATCCCGGGTCCTCCCTTCCTGTTGGGCGCCTGCATTGTTTGCGTCGCCTTCCTGGTGGCTCTCTTCATCCCCGAGAAGCCCTCGCCGCCGCCGACCTCGCCGCCCCACGACAAGCCCCACTCGGACGGCAAAGACTCCATGTCGTCATTGGCCGGCGTCCACGTCAACACGCCCCTTCCGGGAAGCGACGAAGAGTCTCCGCCCTCCGCAAGCGACGAGGACTTTGAGCCATTGCTACACGATAGTATAGTTTGACTGACAGACACATACTGTAAAAAAGAAAAGGGGCCAATGTTCTCGTGCCAGTGGGCTGGTTTTGAACAGGAAAGCGGGGAAAAGGCCAACATCAGATTAGCTGAAGGTCGGAGGAAGAAATAGGAATTCTTCGTCCGGTGGGAGGAACTACCACTGTTGCTTGGATAGCACGGAGGGAAGCCGACCCTAGTGAGATACAGATGGGGGAAATATAACATTTCTTTGACCAAAGGGAGGGACCAAAACATGGCAAACAATAATGCACAGCATTCTTTGGTTCAGAAGGAGAAGCGAGAGGACAGGACAGCAGCACGCTACCAATGACCACCTTGTGACTGACAGAGAGACCAACGCTTTGCAAGACCAACGCACTCATTTGACTCTTTGATTAACAAAGAGTCTGACCAGGGCCATAAATGTGTCCTTTTTCATGGCAAAGTGGATTATGTGAGTGTTGCGTGCGTTACGCCTGTATCTCCAGAAAAGATTGCGATAAAGTTAATTTAACTCTGAGAGTGTACAAATAACACGTGCGCCCATAATGTTCCATTTGCACACTTTGCAGAGTTGCAAACGGATAAATGAACACTTTTTACTGTGAAGAGATAGAGGAGAGGAAATTTGATTTCCTTCCCACATGTCCCTGCAAACATACACACGTACGCGTCATACACATACAAGAATGTTGCACACTTTTGAAGCTTCTGTTTTAGTAAAACAGGAAAGGATGTGTTTTTACCTTAAATCGTATCATGTGTATACTTTATTGATTCTGTATTTTTATTTATACACTTTTCTGTACAAATGAAGCAATTCTCTAAAATAATACCAGAAGATGTGTTTATATATTTGTTTTTGTTTTGTTTTTGTATTTTTTAAGACGTGAATTTCTACTCTCTTTGAGTATACACAGTACTGTACTGTACCTTACCTCCAGTGACGGTAGAAGTTTAAAAAAAAAGAAAAAATAAGAAGAAAGAAAGAAAGAAAGAAAGAAAGAAAGAAAGAAATAGCAATACCACAATGCAGAAATGCTCTGTTACAACTAAAAGTCCTGCATTCACATTTTTACTTGAGTAAAAGAGTACTGAAGTATTATTACCAAACATAAAAGTACTGAGTATGCAGAATCATGTCCATGTCATGTCCATTCAGGCTTTAAGATTTAGCCTACTACGGTGCTTTTTGTTGACTGTAGTGTTTTTCCTTTTACTGCGTTTTTATTTTTTTCCTTTCCATTGATAACAGCGTATCACTTGATCATACTTGAAATATACAATGGAGAAACTACCACGAGATATAGGAAAAGGTTCCAGGAAACCTAATTCAATTGTTATTACCATTATGTGAATGGCACAGTTTGATCATAATGTTGTGAGCCTTATGTCGGGTTGGACATTTTATTTTTTCAAAATGTACTGTATTTGAACTGCTCAGACTAGCCTTGCATGTGTTGTGGTAGTTGAAGCGTTGTCTGTGGATAAGGAGTTGGCTTTGGCTACGAGTCGTGAGGAACTTATGGTCCGTCCTGCGTCGTTCAATGGGCTCTATGCACACACGCCATTTTGGAAAGAACTTGGGACCCCTGCCCTGCCATCCCTACTTCCTTCACAGTTGTTTGATGATACTAATGAAGGCTCTGTTCCATTCTGGTCCAACAGAGCCAGGGTGCTGCTATTGTGCATGTTGGCTCACTGGCTACACCAGTAGGTCTCAAAGTGTCCTTGGGAGGGTTTCAAATGGCCCCGGCGTACGTACGGGTGTGTAACTCTGAGAGTGTACAAATGGAACCAAATGGACCCGTATTTTGAAATAAAAAAGTTTGAGAACCACTGCACACTAAATTAGTATCATTGTTAACACCTGAAGGAAGTAGGGAAGCGGCCCGGAAGTAGGAAGAGTTTCTGTATGCATAGATCCCATTAGCATGGTAGAGCAGAGGTTCTCAACCTTTCCAGGCCGTAACCTCCCTCAAAATAATCATATTTGACCTGGGGACAGCCTGACAAGCACTTGGAAATGTAGGAGTTGAGGCATTACATTTATTTTGACCATAGATACATTTTGTGAAAATAGCAGATCTGCAAGTTCACAACGACTCGCAAAGAGTTATTAAAAAAGTCCTTAAAGTGTCACATAACTGTCATCTGGGGACCGCAAAATTACAAATCAGGATTTTATGGCTGCTGGGGACAGGGATTACATTCTCTGTGCAGTGGCTCGAGAAGCAAGAGGCTGCATTCGCTTCATTTGCGGCACAGTTGTAAGGATTTCAATGATATTTAGTCCCATCAATATCTGTCAAAATGAGGATTTAACCACTTGAACCCTAATACCCCAAGGGCTCTATACTAGGTCCGCTAGTATCAACTTCTACATGAAATATCTTTGCAAAGAAATAGCCGATCTATAAGTAGTAGATCTTGTAGATCTGCTATTTTCACTGAATGTTCGTGACAGAATAGTAACGCTAGGGTTTGAATGGTTAAGCGATGGGAAGGGTTTAAGCGATTGATGAAATGACAGACAGAAAGGGAGCAGGAATCATACTCGTACTAGTCTCGCGTTGCCAGACTGTTGCCTCTCGCAATCTTCGAATGCTTCTGTCATACAGTCTGGAGCAACGGAAGCTCTATCATGTGTAAGCGAAAAAGCGGAAGTGGAGACACTTTTTGGATTTCGGGAGATGTAGTTCCAAACTGAGATTGTGGAATAGTTGTCTGGCTACGTGAGACTATGCTCGTACCCACACACTTTGTTTTGGACCTGGGGTCTCTAATGGACTATTTGGCTGCCTCAACATCAACTCAACTGCCTGCATGCACGGTGCATCAGCCTGAATCAAATGGTTCTGAGGTGACACACACACACACACACACACACACACACACACAGGGCAGAAAAACGAGATTAAAAATGTTTTAAAATAAATCATTGTCTATATGAGGAAAGAGTATATCAAAAGATTCTTAGTGTTTGTATCTTTATGAGATTTGTGTCACAGAGCTTTGCCGAACCTTTGTACCAAGCCTGTCAGAGAGAGACAGAGACAGAGAGAGAGAGAATTATTTATGTGATGATAATGTGTATGGTTATGTGTCTGCATACTATTGTAATATAATGTGTATTTATGTATGAAACACTTGACTCCAGACATGTCTCCTTGACTGCCGAATTATTTAGGAGCAGCTGATGATCTTGTTGGCCCTACACAGAAAGGAAATGCACAGCCCTCTATGTAACCTTAGTTTCATTGCATACAAACACATTGATTTTTGTTTCCCACTGTGGCCATTTTATAAATGTTTATTGATTTAGGTAAGAAGATGTAGTAGAGGGTTGCTCGCAGAGCCATTCTGCTCACTCCTAAAATGGATACGATTGTGTCTAGTTTGGTATTGCGTTATTTATGATCAACATATGGATGTGGTGTGTTATATATAAAAAATATCACACCCGTGTGAACTGAGTGGTGCAAGGTCTTATATAGCCTGATCAGCTCTTATATAGCCTGATCAGCACTTATATAGCCTGATCAGCTGTGGTCTGACGTAATGTCAGTGACCATGGTAACCATGCTCACCTGTGCACGGACACGTACACAGGTACACAAACATAGATACAGACAAAGCTGGTTGTTGGAGTGGTTTGCACCACTCAAAAAAGGATAATGACATGATAATTATTATGTGGTCATGATGATATCCAATGTGCCTGCTAGAAATTGGGCTCAGTTCAGTTTTAACTCAGTTATTTAGAGCAAATACCGTAGTAGATGACAAATATTGTCATTTCTAATCCATAAGAAGCAGGACTGAGTTTAAATTGAATGGAATTAAATCAAATTCACTCCCGATTTTTTTGGGCTGTTGTGTATAATGGCTTGTGAATAATGGTACTTGTTCTAAATGGTACCAATATTTGAAGTAGCCTAGTTTTACGCAATTTAAGGTAATCACAGGATAATACTTTTACATGACTTTTTTATTGGAAATGCTGTGTGTGTGGAGCTCCAGCCAGACATGTATTGTACAAGTATTAGGTCAAGTATTGTACAAGTATTAGGTCTATTATATTCCACCAGCTGTTATCTGGTTCTCAGCATTGGTCCTATGGGGGATCAAGATTAGGCCAACTTCTATTCTGCCGGCCGTTCATTGCATTCACTTGCAGTATTCTGCGTATAGGCAACCCAGGACCAGAATTGAGAACCAGTGATTATTTTATTTTGTGTGCCAATGTGTTATTCCGGTTTGAACATTACACAGTAGAATTCTCAGTGTTCATTTAACAGAGAGTGTACAAATGGAACAGCAAAGGGTCCATTTGGTCCTATTTGTGCACTCTCAGGGGTACATTAACAGGATTTGTACTGTGTGAGGAAAGGGCATGTTCAACATGTACTGTATTTTGGTAGTCATTAATGTGGGCAACACCCATCATTTATGGATGTTGTGATAACATGGTAAACAACATAATATTGTCTAAGAACTAAGTACAGTAGTTATACAAATGACTGAAATTGTAAACAATTGTAGGTGGATTGGATGATGGGTTTTCTGAATTGAAATGTAAGTGTAAATAACACCTCTGTCATGTCGACTGGAAATATGAGCGAGCTGTTAAAATAAATGAATACACTAGTCCGAAGTTGATTGGGCTTAATTTACATTAGGCTGCTAACCTCGGGAACCCGGGTGATTTGGTTTACTACGCTAAATGGGGCATTTTTATATAATATAGTGCCATAGACTGTGCATTACATTGCATTACATTCACCCATTCACACACCGATGGCAGAGCAGAGGAAACCATGCAAGGCACCAACCTGCACATCAGGAGCAATTAGGGGTTCAGAGTCTTGCTCAAGGACACTTCGACAGCAACTCTGGGGGAGCCCGGGTTCAAACTGGGAACCTTGCGGTTGGCCATCCGGCCACTCTACCCCTGAGCCACTGCCGCCCCTACTACTGGTGCTACTGCTGGTGAAGAAACAGATAGCAGAGACAACAGAGGATCTGATGCATATCATGCATTGTCTTAGGCTACATAATAATAATAATAATAACTAGAAAAAGTGCCCTTCTGGGCACAGGTCTCCACCAGGGCAGGTCAGGTTGTGGCCTCCTGGTGGCGCTATAATAGGCCAATGTGAAAAGGTTGCCATTTCTTCATACGCCTTTGATGGCAATTGGATGATTTGAGGCATTTTGTTCCAAAAAGGTGTTGCAAAAATCAACCTGTTGGTGGCGCTATAACAGGCCAATGTGAAAAGGGTGGGATATATTCCTCAGCCTAGTAAGAAAATGTGTGAAAGAGTTCACGTAAATTGCATGCTGCGTTCATGATTTGAGGCTTTTGTTCAAAACGGGGCAATCTTGCAAACTGTGAAAGCCAATTATAGCCAATTAAGATGGAATATGAAATATCGGACAGATCCGACTTGAGCACATGACCATAGAGATACTGTGTAACGATGTGTGAGATTTTTGGACAGAATCTGGAGGAGTAATATCAAAAAAATGTGTTTTACAAAAGTCGGCCTCCTGGTGGCGCTATAAAAGGCAGATGCGGAAAATGCAGGTCAAAGGTTTGTCCTTGGCCTCTAGGGAGTGTGCATGCAATGTTTCACGCAGATCGGTGCAGTTTTAGGTAAAAAATGTGAAAAGCTGCCTCATGGTGGCGCTATAACAGGCCGTTCTGGAAAATGTGGGGCAGAGGTTCATCGTTGGCATCCAGGGAGTGTGTGTGCAAAGTTTGGCATCGACCGGGTTAACAGTGCCGGAGATTAGCTGTACACAGACGGACGGAAGGAAGGACGGACACACACACACACGGACGGAGTGCAAAACATACTCTCTCCCCATGCCTTCGGCCTGGTGGAGACAATAATAATAAACACATTGTGTGAATTACTTTAAAAGAACAATGTGTTTATAATATGTATAACACAATTAAATATTAATTAAATATCCAGCGCCTTCAAGAGCATGTGTGAGATTTGTAGGACACTCACCATTTTGGACAATGTTGTATTTATATACACAGTAAAATTCCTAGTGTTGTTAATTTGTGTACAAATTAAGTGTACAAAATGTAACCAAATGCTCCATTTATACAGTTCAATTCTAACCAAATCTTTAATTTCGGAGTTGTATGTTGTCCCATTTCCATTTTCAACAGCAAGGTTTCAACATCAAGGTTGCCAGACAATGAACCAACCAATCCCAGGGCCGACCCTCCCTCCTTCCAGACTATGGGATCTTGACTTCTGCACATAATCGGTCCGGGGGTCCAATTCACTTTGCAGCTTGCTGATCCGGTCTGGGTCTAGACAGCGGATACGGAAACACTGCATGCATGTATTGTGTATGTGTGGAAACTACCGCATACAGTAGGCGGGCTCTAGACCGGATCAGAGCAATTCTTCGACTTTCTGCAATCCTGGTGACGCGAGGGGAGGGGGGGGAGTGGGAAACAAAAAAACACAGCAACAATGGAGGAGGTCGCCCGTTGCAGCGTTGCTTCAGAGAGATACTGGACAGAAGAAAAAGAGAGGGCACTAATAGCGTATTACTCGAGTAAGTCAAACTATTAATACACCATTTCACCCCCCTCGGTTAAATATAACTAGTCCTGACACGCCGTGAAATGCCGCATCATTTGCTGCAACAATTGCTTCCTTGCTTACGACAGTCATCACCAGCAACGGGCAATGGCGTAATAATAATGAGCAACCACCGATTTTAAAGGAAATCAAACTTGGGCCCGACTGAATGGGCTTCGGGAAAAGAAGGAAGCCATTCAGGTCATGGTACTGGTACATATGTTGTTTAGAACACCGGAAAATCTAAAT
This sequence comes from Electrona antarctica, assembly GCF_951216825.1. Taxonomy (NCBI): domain Eukaryota; kingdom Metazoa; phylum Chordata; class Actinopteri; order Myctophiformes; family Myctophidae; genus Electrona; species Electrona antarctica. Next base: position 28,454,284 of record NC_136797.1, read on the forward strand.
ATCATCATATATGCATGTTTTTGTGGCGATGTTGGCAAAAAATTACTTTAAAGATCATATTCCACAGAACGGTTCTTCTGGCCAATGTCAAGGGAACCACAGTGCTAGGAGTGTTGAACATCCGGGTGAGGGTTTCAAAATAAAAACATACTTTGTGAAAATCGTATAAGGTCTTTTTCTTTTCTTTTTGTAGCCTATTATAATCCCTGTTGGGAAAATCATTCTGTAAGTATAGTGTTACAATCCGCCACTGTCCGTCACACTGAAATCTAGCTATATACTAGCCTATTAAGTGTGTCCTTTTTTCTTTTCTTTTTTTCACTCTTGAAGTGACAGATGTTTGCGGACTCTATGGAATTCAGAACCATGGACACTTGACAGTGCTGTTTGTTATTTGCATTATGGTTTTGAAGTTAACCTTAAGGCCCACTATTCAATTGGCATTTGAGCCAAGGACCACCATTCAATTACATTCAGCCTCTCAGACCCAATATTTGTCGTTGGATAAAATTTGTCCACAATTCCATGCTATATTGATGTTGGTACCATTAGGAGAGATAACAGGCAAACGACCAAAATAACAATTATAATACATTCTCTAATTGTGTAGGCGTCTTTTTTTTTTAATGCAATTTTTTTTTGAATTTTTATGTTTTCACATAAATTAAGTAATGTAACAATAATTTTACTCTTGAGAGTGTAAGATTAAACCAAATTGACCCATTAGGGTCTTTGGTTTCATGTTACGCTCTCAACAATGGAGGCGCAACACTCTTTTGGTCAGACCATCAGTTGCACATGCATAATACACAGTGGTGGGGGAAAAGTACTTGTTTTACTGTGTCAATGCTGCAATGCAGAAATACTCTCTTACAAGTAAAAGTCAGGAATATATTTGGTCTTAGTTTTAGTCATCATAGCTTCGTTTTTTCATTTAGTTTCCATTTAGTTTTCGTCAGTGAAAGTGAAGGTACTGGTAGTCAACAAACATTTTTCGTCATAGTGTAGCAGAGTGGCTCAGAGCCTCAAAAGTCAAATATCTCCCCTGGTCCATAGGGATATCCCTTTGGTCTAGTGGTTAAGATGTTGGACTTTCACGCAGGAGACCTGAGTTCGAATCCTGGGCGTTACATTGGTGCCGTGACCCGGATCGGGTTTCCCCGTGGGAGGAGGTCAAAAGGGGGGTGAGTGTAGCAGAGTGGCTCAGAGCCTCAGCCTGATGGCATCCCATAGGGATATCCTTTTGGTCTAGTGGTTCACGTGGGAGACCTGAGTTCGAATCCTGGGCGTTACAATAGTATTAGTCGACGAAATCAACACTGCAACCAAAGCTACTATATCCTATCCTATGAACGTGTCGTTTTCCCAGAACACAGCTGTCTGTGGAACCACAAGTCGGAGGGCTACAAGAACCGTCAGCTCAGATGTAAGACTCTAGAACACCTGAGAGTCATCCTGTCTGCACACCTTCCACCCGCGTCCTTCACAGGTAAGGAATGAATGCCCTGTCTGTCCCCAACAGTGTTTATATTTGAGGGGCGCTAGCCCCTCCTATGCACAGCTTTGTGTGTAGGGCAGGGGTGGGCAACTTTGACGATGGAGAGGGCCACTATATTTCCACACTCACTCCTTAGAGGGCCATATATTACTGTCGTAGCAAAAATAGCCGATCTACAAGCTCAAAACGCGTCGCAGCACGACGCGTTTTCTATTTCTTTTTGTTTTATATTTCTAATTGAAATTAATTTTCATTTTTTGCTATTTTTTAATTGGAATCCTGAAGAATTACATTTTTATAATACTTGTGTTATACACAAGTACTTGTGTTGAGCAATGAGCTACTAATTTAGACTGAAGTAATGTTGTTGTGGAATTTTAACAGCTGAAACCAATATTATATCAGTATTCTGATATTAACCTGAGGGCTACATTAAGTGAAGGTGGGGGCCGCATGTGGCCCCCGGGGCGCCAGTTGCCCACCCCTGGTGTAGGGTGTGTTTGAGCACGTGTTTGTAGCACGGAATGTGATGATTTGATTGGCTGATGTATGATGATAAGGGCGCCCCTCACTTCACACGAGTGTAATGTTTTTATTTATTTCTTAAGCAAAATGTATTCAGAAACAACCCTTTGTTTTTATATGTTCTCCCATAACTCCCTTCCACCCCCTCCCCAACCCTCTCCATCCACCCACCACAGCGGAGGACATCAAGAGCAAGTTCAAGAACCTCCGCACCACATTCCAGCGTCAATACAAAATGGTGAGTGCCTGCGGCGGCGGCCGGGCGTCGCCGTCCGACGAGGTCTTCGTGTCGCAGTGGAAGTACTTCCATGACCTGCTGTTCCTGACCAGCTACTCCCAGCAGCAGGACAGGAGCTCAGATGACCTGCTGTTCCTGACCAGCTACTCCCAGCAGCAGGACAGGAGCTCAGACGACGACCCCACAATAACAACGCACCGAGCGCCACGGCAGGCGGAAAAGGTACTCACTATTTTCTTTTTTTACTTAACCCATGACCTGAGGTCGATTCTACAAATGTCTTCTTAAATGACCAAGATGCATCCTCAGGTCTAAATGGGTGAAGTGGAAGTATCAATACTGCAATGTAAAAATGTAAAAAAAGTATTCAAGATTGACTTGAGTAAAAGTTGCCATCAAAATATACTTACCAAAAGTGAAAGTACCCATTGGGCAGAATGTCCCTTTTCACAAGTTTTTAAAATGTATGAAAATCTTTGGAAAATAGCAGAACTACAAGCTTACAACTTGTAGATTGTAAAGTACAGTACTGTAGGGCTGAAGTGGTTAATGCATGTGTTTTGTAATAATAAGTCAAATCCGCAAAGTAAGTGAGTTGTGACTAAAGGTTTCAACTAAAACATTTTAGTGGAATAAAAGTAGACAATATTTGGATCTGAGATGTAGTGGAGTAGAGTGAGATGTAGTAAAAGTATTGAAAATTGCAAGTACTCCAGTAACTTCAAAAGAGATATATATATATACTTTGTAAATTGTACTTAAAAGTACAAGCACTCAGTTACTTTACACCACTGGGCAGGCGCATGTATTCAAGTAAAATAAAATCTCACGACTGGAAAATGTTGTTTTCTGGAAGACTGAAATAACTAATAACCAAAAATAGGCTATCTACAAGCATACAAAAGCTTGTAGATTTTTGGTGCAGGATACACTTCTATAGAAGGCACGCTGACTTCTATATGGAATCCAAATGACTGAAATCAGTCGTGGCGACTGAGAACTTTAATTCATGCAGGCGGTTCCACGGCACGAGGATGCGGTGAAGATGGAGAACGAGTCCGTCCTCGTGCTGCCTGGCCTCCCAGCACCTTCTTCCTCCTCCTCCTCATCCTCCTCCTCCTCTTCCTCCTCATTCTCGTCCAGCGGGGGCAGATGTTACTGGACCGAGGAGAAGGAGCGTGCACTGATATCATTCTATGCCGGTGAGAGGAAAAAAACTGTATGTTGACCATTTAGACCTGAGGACGCATCTGTGTCGTCTTATAGCGTTTAACGACCATTATTTTAAACTTTAGGTGTTGAAAAATAGCAGATAATCTGCTAAAAATCGTGAAAATGTGTGAAAAGCTTTGAATATATTCTTTCACAGCGTTTTTAACTGCTCCCTGGAACAACATACATAGCACCACTGACATAGAAACGTAAGTTTTTCAGAATACTGTCATGATTTAGAAGACATATGTAGAATCTGGTGTCAAAGTGTAAATGGTGCATTTATATAGCATGTTATGGTGCATTTTGGGGCATATTCAAAGATTTGCGCCACATTTTCATGATTTTTCAAAAATAGCAGATCTACAAGCTTGTAGGGGGCACCGCTATGTGCTATTTATTAACAGCTAAAGTTTAAAATAATGGTTAAAGTGGTTAAAAGCTATAAGGTGACACAGATGCGTCCTCAGGTCTAAATGGGTTAACAACTACTGCTACGAAAAGCCTATGCACATCATATTTTGTTTAACAGACATGTTTTGATGTTGATATAAGAACATAATATTTTGTGTGTATTGATAAATAGGTGCACAATATGGCTGGGGATGTGATCTACAAGGAATAAAAGAAATGGAAAGATGGAAAGACATTTATCATTTGAATTATCATTCAAATGTATGACCACTAGGGGGCATAAACTGCTCATTTTTCTTTACCCAATATCGGACTGCTGGGGATTATTGAAACCAATATCAGACTGTCTGGCACGAATGAGAGGTACACTTTCAAATGTGTATTTTTCTTTTTACAGCTGGAATGTGTAATAATATTAATAATGCTTCTCGTACACTGTGTGCCAATACATCAGTTGATATTATGGGTCACTTTTGTCTAATACTGTGTATTCATAATGTATACATTGTGTACACACACACACACGCACGCGCGCGCGCACTGAATCAAGCAACTTAAAAACTGTCTAGGGTGCTCACAAAAGCCTGAGTAGGTGTGCAAATGAACCCAAACATGTGAGTGAAAGTGAAATATGCCTTTAATTCAAGAGTATGTTCAAATCGGGCAGAACCAAATCTCTCGAGTCAGATTCAGAGCTCCGCAGCTGACTCTGTCAACTCCCGTTACAATATGTAGAGTTTGTTGTCAGTAGGAATGTAAACAAAAACGCACCACCGGAAGAGGAGGGCTGGAGGAGGGCTGACAGCCGGTGACGGTCTCTTCTTCTTCTTATCCTTTTTCCCCCCTTCAGGGATCGCCACAGCGAATCATCTGCATCCATCTCACCCTGTCCTCTGCCTCCTCTTCTCGCAACTTCATGTCCTCTTTACATCCATAAATCTCGTTCCTGATCCTATCCACCTTTGTTACTCCCTCAACATTTTAGTCTCAGCTACCTCCAGCTCTGCTTCCTGTCTTTTCCTCAGTGCGATCGACATTCTTGCTGATACTTTCCTATCACACTTTTTCTCCACCCGTTCCAACCTGCTTGCACTCGTTTCTTCACCTCTTTTTCCACACACTCCATTGCTCTGGAATGTTGACCGTAAGTACTTAAATTCCTCCACCGTCTTTACGTCTGCTCCCTGTAACCTCACTGTTCCACTTGGGTTCCTCTCATTCACACGCATGTATTCTGTCTTGCTGCGGCTAACCTTCATTCCTCTCCTTTCTACGTCCGGTCTCACAGAGAATTGGGCGGTGCCCCCAGAGGCAAATTCTGTTTTTCTTTTTTCTTTTCTTTTTTTGGACTGTGGGTTCCCAGATTGGGCAGAACCTAAAGCAACATCTGAAGAATATTATTACGCTAACATACCAAACTCCTCCTCCAAGCTCAAAACAAATGAAAACAGCATGGGCACATGGACAGTTTATGCTACAGTTGTAATGGGAGGGTACGGTATATGAGGAGAGATGGAAGCAATTCAAATGGCTAATAAAGAAGAAGTAACAGCATTGTTCACAGCATTAAATACTGACAGAACAGAATGACATGAAAAATGCAGTACTCTGCCCTTCACTCAGCCCAGATTTGTGGTAATTTTCTTCATGTCCGGTTTCTCAGAGCACGGCTGTTTGTGGAACAAGAAGTCTGTAAACCACAATAACCGTCAGCTCAGACTGAGGACCTTGGAGATTCTCCAGAACCAACTGTCTGAAGGGCAGCCAGTGCCTTTCACAGGTATTTTATTAAATAGTCTTTGATGTTTTATTCTGCCCTGATTGCTTGATTGATTGATTGATTAATTGAATACTTTATTTGTCAGAAAGAAACCACTTAATTGAAATAATGCTCAGGTTTCTCGTAGTTTGATGTTGAAGATTTAGATGATTTTTGTTGTTTTCCTCAATTTTCTCATTTAAGAAATTCCTTTTGGCATTTTTGATCATGTTGTTGTTTACTGCATTACGTCGTTTTTTTATCGTTTTTATTCCTGTACGCAGAGTAGCTTGTTTCTGAGTTTGCATTCAAGATTTCTGAATTTCTCCAAAGAATCAGTACGGGCTTTGACCGTTACCACTTTTGTGGGTTCTAATCAGTGGTGGAAAAAGGGTAACCGGAGAACTCGCCGGTTTTCCGACTCGCTACGGTTTAGTGCATTTTAGTTTTACTTCACCTTTATTTAAATTGCATTGAATTGACAGAGAGAGGATAGTTGTTTAGAGTTTACACTAGATGAAGTAGTAATGTAGTTTAAACACCATAGTACCAAAACAATGTAATTCTTTAGTAAACAATATCCTGAAATTGGTATTCATTTGCATTGGTATTCACATACTCACCTGTTTATCATTATCTAGCTGACCATTTAATTGCACAAAATCATTTGATCACTTTGGAAATTAACTATAACATTTGTGGGTTTGACATACAATACTGATGAAGACGGCATGTTAGCATAACGATGAAGACATTGAAACTTGTTTCTCTCTCCACTTTTTGCTGCGGCGAGTTCTCGGTTCCCGGTATTCGGAAAAGTACTTGCATATTGCATTTAAGTAAAGTATCAATACTGCAATGTAGAACTACTCTGTTAGAAGTAAAAGTCTGGTATTCAAAATGTACTTGAGTAAATGTACAAAAATATGGCTATCAAAATGTACTTAAAGTACCATAAGTAAAAGTACTCTGTCATCAGCCCTTATCAACAGCAATGCAGCCAGTATGGACATTTCCACATACTGATGTTGTTGGCAGCCATTGTCCGACGTGGCGTTGGTCTCTAACCCTAACCTCAGTCTTAACCGGCTACGTAAGTCACCTAACCTCATATCAGTCTTAACCGGCCACGTAAGCCCCCTAACCTCGTAGCAGTCTTAACCATGTAAGTCAGTTCCATGATGTTTTTGCTTCGGCGGCAGTTCATTTCACTTCTGCATTTTGTCTTCGCCTACTCACGGTAGTATGTGTAGCATAAGTAAAAGTACTCTGTCATCAGCCCTTATCAACAGCAATGCAGCCAGTATGGACATTTCCACATACTGATGTTGTTGGCAGCCATTGTCCGACGTGGCGTTGGTCTCTAACCCTAACCTCAGTCTTAACCGGCTACGTAAGTCACCTAACCTCATATCAGTCTTAACCGGCCACGTAAGCCCCCTAACCTCGTAGCAGTCTTAACCATGTAAGTCAGTTCCATGATGTTTTTGCTTCGGCGGCAGTTCATTTCACTTCTGCATTTTGTCTTCGCCTACTCACGGTAGTATGTGTAAATGTTCATATTGGCTGCATTGCATGGTCCAGATAAGAACATAGTGCTGATTATCGGGTTGATAACATTCGAAGCGGATGTAGTACTTCAGTAAATGTACTTAGTTTTAGGCCTCCTATTAGAGTTCTCAAACTCTGCCCGAACTCTGCCCAAGCCCGGCCAGGCCCAACCTGACGTTTTGGGGCAGGGCCTAAAATGTATGCTAATCAAGGTCTCCATAAAAAAAAAATATATATATATATTGCATTTTTTTATAATAATAAAAATAATAGCTCTGTTCTGTCTGTTTGTGTATTTATCTATTATGAAGGTGGTGCTTCACTTTTACTCTGCGTAGAGTTCTCAAATTCTGCCCAAACCCGACCGGGTCCGAGCCAACCCGACGTTTTAGGGCCGGGTCGGGCCTAAAATCTATGCTAATTAATCGGGCCGGGCTGGGCCTTTGGCCTGATCAGTTGGGGCCCAGTTAGGGCCAGGCCTTAATTTTCAGGCCCGTTGAGAACTCTACCTCCTATCCCTTTGTCTGCTCTGATCAGAGCTGTCACTCACCATTGTGACATTTCTGTTGACGATTAATTATCTCGCAAATAATTGCGGTTAAACATTTTAATTGTGATATGGCATTGAACATGGGAACATAATGTTATTCATATTACGAATAACTATTTCATTTCGTTTTCAGAAGAAAAAAAACGTATGTTTCTATGTCAAGGATCCCCAACAAGTATATGTATTTGGCCGCCAACCCCAATCTCAAAATATTTTGTTCTAGAAACAAAGATTTGAGTTAAAAATGTTCGCTTTAAAAATACATATGTTATACATTAATATAGCCAAATTAATCTAAAATGAATTACACAGATGCTTTCCCAGTTTTGATGGGTTAAATATACAAAGAAATGACTGACAATGATCAGTACCAATTATCAACATAAATAATGGCCAAAATAGGCGATATATTTAATCATTTTAAACTTTGAAACATTATTAAAAAAACGGAAATAACCATAGATAGACATTCATTTTGCTGCGAATGGAAACTGACGGTTGTGCAAAAATAATGTAATAATGCGGTGATGTAATAATTGTGACAGGCCCCCCATTGCGATATACGCATTGATTGATTAACAGCGTGTGTGTTTGCCACTCTTCCCAGTGGAGGACATAAAGAGCAAGTTCAACAACCTGCGGACGGTGTTCAACCGCGAGGTCAAGGCCGTGGGCGCCTGCAGCAGGACGGAGCGTGACTCGGACCGTCCCTACGTCTCCCAGTGGAAGCACTACGACCAGCTCATGTTCCTGCTGCGCGAGTCCTCCTGCTGCGACGACGACGAGCCAGAAAACAACCCGCCGGGCCACCTTCAGCCACTTCCCCTCGCTGCACAGGAAGTGGAGGAGGAGGAGGAGGAGGACCTCAAACCAGGAAGCAGGGGGGGAGCCCACCGACTTCCTGACGCCAACCTTTTGTCCTCGTGCAGCACCCAAATGGAGATCAAGCTGGAGGAGCCGGACTCTCCTGAGCCTTCCGACTGCCATTATCTTCACCCTGACTTCCACCAGAGTGACACTAAAATCCATATTCCGGTAGGCCTGTCATGACATAATCGCCTAATCGCAATTGTTTGGTATAATCTCCATTTATCTTTGCATAATCGTGTGGATTTGTACACAATGCAGAAAATTGGTCATGCATTTGTGACGTGTTGTAAGCTTGTAGATCAGCTATTTCCACTCTTTAAGTATACTGTATAATAGTATGTGTGAGATATTTGTCATATCTTCCCCTGTGCAATTTGTGATTGTGAAGTTGTATGCACATGGGCCAATATGTTTAGGCCTGTCATTACATAATCGCCTGATCACAATTATTTCATATAATCGAATTTATTTTTCATTTTGCTATTTCCACTATTTAAGTATACAGTATTATTGAGTGGTGCAACCACTCCTATAGACAGCTATGTGTGTCCCTGCATCCCTAGTGTCCCTGGCTGGGTCTGTCTGAGCACGAAAATAGTGTTTGGTTGGTTTTCACCACAAAGTGTCACTGTTGCGCAGCCTAACACACACACACACACACACACACACACACATATTAACTGTATATATGATGATTTCGGGTGTGACTACAGTACAGTACAGTCCAGTAGAGGGACCCCCCGGGGACCCCCACACGGTAACTCTGTCATTTCTCGACCGTTTCGGACACGGGGTGGCTCGCCGGAACCGGGCCGGTACCCTTGGCGTTGTATGCGCATGGTCCAATATGTTCAATGCAACAAAAACCAAAACAGTCAATCGTAATTATTTTATGTGACAGTACTGATCGTCAGCTTACATTTGTGATGGTGTCACAGCCCTATATCCCAGCCTCCACCGGTCAGTGCCAGCTGCTCACCATCTCCACAAGACAGGAGAGACTTGGACTCGCCGCTCCCACCGTCGCCACCCTCCTTCCTCCTACGTGTCTGTCCAGTTTCGCACAGGTAGTGTTGATTTCATCGACTAAAACCATGACGAAAAATGTTCGTCGACTAGCTTTTATGACTAACAAAAACTAAATAAACTAAGCTATGATGACTAAAACTAAGACTGAATATATTGACAATTTCGTCAACAAATAAAAACTAAACAAAAATGTTAGGAAGGGACTAGTGGACGAGAGATCCAGTACACCGGTAAATAAAAGACAAGTCCTTTTACACTGAAATCGGCTATTTTCATCAAGTGTAAAATCAGCCATTACGATGCCATCAAGGCCCACCAAAATACATTTTAGTCAACTAAATCAACTGTAGATTTAGTCGACTAAAATCTTATGATATTTAGTCGACTAAAACTAGACTAACACTAAAACATGCCAGGTGACTAAAACTAAATAAACTATTCAAAAGACTAAATGACTAAAACTAAAAATCTAATTTTGCTGTCAAAATCAACACTGCACACAGGGCAACAACACCGGCGCTCTAAACCGAACCCTGGCCTCGCTCGCGTTCCCTGCGATGAACAGCGCTCAGACTGGGTGTGCCAGACTGGGTGCTGACACACGCTGCCACTGGACAGAGGCCAAGGTCTGTGAGCTGATCTCCTTCTACGCTGGTGAGTGGGAATCATTCTTCATTGTCTCCACCAGGCCGAAGGCATGGTGGCGAGAGTATGTTTTGCAGCCTGTGTGTGTGTGTGTGTGTGTGTGTGTGTGTGTGTGTGTGTGTGTGTGTGTGTGTGTGTGTGTGTGTGTGTGTGTGTGTGTGTGTGTGTGTGTGTGTGTGTGTGTGTGTGTGTGTGTGTGTGTGTGTGTGTGTGTGTGTGTGTGTGTGTGTGTGTGTGTGTGTGTGTGTGTGTGTGTGTGTGTGTGTGAGTCCGTTCGTCTGTCACTGTGCACACACACACTCCTTGGATGCCAACAACGAACCTCAAAAGTCGTACGATTAGTCGCACACGTCACCGCAGTGAAATTTGTTCTCCGCATTTGACCCACCTCTTGGAGCTCCACGCTCGGGAATCATTCATTGATTTGACCCCCAATCCAACCCATTGATGCTGAGTGCCAAGCAGGGAGGCATTGGGTCCCATTTTTACAGTCTTTGGTATGACCCGGCTGGGGATCGAACCCCCGATCTCCCAGTTTCAGGGCGGACACTCTAACCACAAGGCCACTGTCTGGTCCAAATGTTCCAGGACGACCTGTTACAGCGCAACCATGAGGAAGATTTTTACAAAACACAAAATTTTACTTACGTACAGTACTTGAGTAAATGTACGACTTGTACGTAGTTACTTTCCACCACTGTTGCGTGGTAGAAACTCCTAACAACGTTTTTTCCACTCTCTGGTGGACAAATTTGACAGTGTGATGTACACAGACCATACCACCTCATTGACAGTGTGATGTACACAGACCATACCACCTCATTGATGTACACAGACGATACCACCTCATTGATGTACACAGACGATACCACCTCATTGACAGTGTGATGTACACAGACGATACCACCTCATTGACAGTGTGATGTACACAGACGATACCACCTCATTGACAGTGTGATGTACACAGACCATACCACCTCATTGACAGTGTGATGTACACAGACGATACCACCTCATTGACAGTGTGATGTACACAGACGATACCACCTCATTGACAGTGTGATGTACACAGACGATACCACCTCATTGACAGTGTGATGTACACAGACGATACCACCTCATTGATGTACACAGACGATACCACCTCATTGACAGTGTGATGTACACAGACGATACCACCTCATTGACAGTGTGATGTACACAGACGATACCACCTCATTGATGTACACAGACGATACCACCTCATTGACAGTGTGATGTACACAGACGATACCACCTCATTGACAGTGTGATGTACACAGACGATACCACCTCATTGATGTACACAGACGATACCACCTCATTGACAGTGTGATGTACACAGACGATACCACCTCATTGACAGTGTGATGTACACAGACGATACCACCTCATTGACAGTGTGATGTACACAGACGATACCACCTCATTGACAGTGTGATGTACACAGACCATACCACCTCATTGACAGTGTGATGTACACAGACGATACCACCTCATTGACAGTGTGATGTACACAGACGATACCACCTCATTGACAGTGTGATGTACACAGACGATACCACCTCATTGACAGTGTGATGTACACAGACGATACCACCTCATTGACAGTGTGATGTACACAGACGATACCACCTCATTGACAGTGTGATGTACACAGACGATACCACCTCATTGACAGTGTGATGTACACAGACGATACCACCTCATTGACAGTGTGATGTACACAGACCATACCACCTCATTGACAGTGTGATGTACACAGACGATACCACCTCATTGCAATACTTTTATACTCGCTGCTTTGCGGTTGTTTTCATGAATGCATTATTCATATTATTGAGCTGTTTCTCAGACCACAGCTGCCTATGGAACCACCGGTCAGAAAGCTATCGAAACCGCGAGCGGAGACAGAACACACTGGAGGAACTGAGCCGACGGCTGTCTCAACATCATCCAGTCCCTTTTACAGGTAATTAGAATGCTGGGAAATTGATTGATTGTTTGATTGATTGATTGAATACTTTTAGTATTAGTCAGAAATGTAGAACAGCACGTGATACAGTCAGACATTTGGGCTAAAAGGATAACACAAAAAGGACCCCGGGCCTGGGGTCTGGGGTTTCCTTTGTGTTCCTATGCATGCTATTCATCAACATAGCATACAAAATAACAAAAAAGAATATATATAATCAATAAATACAAAACACTATTATGTACAGAGGAGAAAGGGGGAAAAAATGTCAACTCATCTCTTGGGATGGGAACAATAATGAGTTTACCTATTTTGAAAGAAGCCAGTGATCTACATTTTTTATGGGATGGTGTCGGGGTATTCCACATTTTGGTGGCAGAGTAATAGAAAGAGACTGTACGTGTGTTTGTTCTAATATTTGTTGTCGCTTCCTCTAGTATTGTGGCTGTGGGTGTCACTCATTTAGGAGAAGTAGTTAGTGGTCAGGTATGAGGGTATTGAGGGCACTGCCCCTTTGACTATCTTAAATACCAATTAGGGATGGATTTTTATACTATTCTTTGTTATTCATTTGATTTCCTTAGTTAACCATTATTTAAAACTTTAGCTGTTGAAAAATAGCAGATCTACAAGCTCATAGCGTGGCCCCCAGTGCCACGCTATGAGCTTGTAGATCTGCTATTTCTTTAAAATCGTAAACATGTGGCACAAATCTTTGAAATTTGAATATACGGTATATTCTTTCACAGCAAATGTTTTTAACTCAAATATTTGCTTCTGTGGGAGGGGGGGGGGGTCCCTGAAACAACATATTTTCAGATGGGATCGACGGCCAAATAAGCCTACATATTATTATGGGGGTCCTTGACATGAAATAGTTTGAGAACCACTGATTTAGAAACATAGGGTTTTTCAGAAAACTGTCAGGATTTAGACATTTAGTAGAATCTGGTCTCATGCAGTCCCAAATGGGTTAATCACTTCAGTCGTTTGTGTTGTTTTTTTGATTTTTTCCCCTCCTCCTTCAACTTCCAGTGGAAGAAATCAAAACCAAGTTCCGTAACCTTCGCACCATATTCCAACGGGAGCACAAGGCCATGATGAGCGCGAACAAGACCAACGGCTCCGAGGACTTCTGCAAGCCCAAGTGGAGGCATTACCGCCAGCTGTTGTTCCTCTGTGACTCCGAGGGGGACGAAGCCCTCCCGGACCCCGATCCGGGCCCCTACATCGGACACTTGCAGGAAGACGGTCTCCTAAAACTGGTGGTGCGGTCTCCGAACGACCGCACCACCACCACCTCCATGACCTCCACTCACGTTTTCCACCAGTCAGACCCCAGGCTGACCGCGGCGGCTCACCACCACCACCACCAGCACCAGGAAGGCCCTTCTTCTCCGACGCCTCCCGCCTCCTTCCACTCCTCTCCGTCCTCTGGTTCTGGCTCCTCTTGTTCCCCCGCGGCCAACCACGTGCTGTCCTCCTCCTCCCTCGCCAGTGGTGGTAAGCAACTACGTACATTTTAATTAAGTACAATTTTGAGGCATTTCTACTTTACTTCCAATTTTCCAATACCTTTACTTCTACTCCGCCACCAAACCAGGTATTGTACTTGTACACTCCGCTACATTTATTTGAAAACTTTAGTTACTAGTTACTGTGTGAATTTGGATTAATATTACAAAACATACATTACCCACTATATACATTTCGGCCGTTTGACGCGACGCATTGTGAGCTTGTAGATCTGCTATTTTCAAACGATTTTTATACATTTGGAAAAACATGAAATGGATCATTCTGCATATCGAGTGAGTACTTTCTACTTTTTGGTACTTTAAATACATTTTGATTCCAACACTTATGCACTTTTACTCGAGTGCATTTTGAATTTCCGAACTTTCACTTATAATAATAATAATGGAGTAATTCTACAATGCAGCCCCATAATACTTTTACGTGAGTAAGAATTGTGAGTGCTTTTCCCTTGGCAGATGGCAGCAGAGGCCCGGGCCTAAAGCGCCCCAACAGCCACTTGATACTGCACTCCGCCGCCCCGCGCAACGGAACCACGGGCTTGCTAGGGACCTGCTGTCACAGCGCTGCCGCGTCGCCGCACGCAGGCTTTCTGAAGTACGTGGAGGAGTGTCTGAACGAGACGCCGCCGGACAAAGTGAAGAGACTCAAGAAGTTGATCATCGAGACGATCCACAGCACGTCAGAAGAGATGTAGGTTTTGTCAGAGTCCATCCATTTCAACCGCCTATCGGTAGTCGGGTGCGGGGGCAACGGCTCCGCCAGAGAGCACCCCCTCTCCAGAGCAACATTAGTAACTTCCTCCTGGGGGATCCCAACTGCGCCTTGGTCTGCCTCGGGGGTCTCCTCCCAGTGGGACGTGCCTCGAGGACCTCCCTAGGGAGATGCTCGAGAGGCATCCTAACCAGATGCCCGAACCACCGGGGTGCTTTTTTTTCTCCTCACAACAATCACATATAGCGCTTCCTTTGTGAAACACATCCATGTGCATAATATATCTCTGCTGTCGGGCAGAAAACTGATAACTCCAAAATGTTCATTTTTCAGGGAATGAAAAAACGAAATATAAATATTTCAGGAAACGAAGAAAACCTTATATTTTTAAAACAAATCAATACTGCCTCATCAATCACTTTATATATTGTCAGATACTTGCATATTATCACCACTTTACCACAAAGCCATTCTCTGTAATCTCCCATCTTACATTTGCTCTAAATTCAAACTTGTCCAAAACTCTCTCAACCTCATGTCAAATGCTTGGCCTGAGGCTAGGAATAAAAAGACATGCGTTTTTTGGAGCTACAAAGCACAGAGTGCCGTGCTACGAGCTTGTAGATCTGTTATTTTTCAACAGCTAAAGTTTAAAATAATGGTGAAAGTGGTTAAGCTATAAGGTGACACAGATGCGTCCTCAGGTCAAAATGGGTTAAATGGTTAAAATGGTTTCTGCCCGACAGTGACGATATATTCAAAGCAAGGCTCAGCTGGGCCATTAGTCTGTTTCTGAGTGTAGGACTCTATGAGCCACGTTGACCAAACGTGTTTTGATTGTACAATGCTCATGCGAGTGTTGAGTCTGATTCGTCATGATTCTTATGAAATGCCGCATTGACCTATGCAATTGATTAACAAATATGCGCATCCAATATGAACAAGTGGCATACATTGGCACACAAATCAAGGCTGTACAGTCACGCTTTCCTGAATCCAAAATGGGTCTTTACTAAAATATAGTGCCTATACAACTAAGATATAGTAGAAATTTAAGAAGCACTTCATAAATGTGTTTGTACAACACCAGCATTCACAGTCTTTTGGAAAAGGAGCAGGCCGGAGGAAACTAAAACATCAAAAATAATTATTAAAAATAAATGAAAACAGTGAATTGAAAAAACACAGCCCCTCACTTATTAGAAGGACAATATCAGTCACCAGAAAAAAGGACGATGAATCTATCATGGTTAAAATGGAGTTTGAAGTTACAATGGGTTTGTATAGGAATGGGGCGGGGCAGCTAAAATGAATATCAAATATCTAAATACTGAATCAAGCAACTTAAAAAATGTCTGGAGTGTTCACATAAGCCTGAGTAGACGATAAAATGCCCAAAATATTGTTGAAAGTGAAGTTAAGGACGGCGTCTGCTCGGAAACCTGATCAGAAACATTGCAACACACATTGCATAGCATATCCACAATGAATTGGATCTGTCGACTGGACGTCAGTGTTGGAAAAAGTACACAATTTCTATACTTAAGTAAAAGTATCAATACTGCAATGTAGAAACACTCGGTCTGGTAATCCAAATTTACTTGCGTAAAGAGTTTCGTTTCACGAGGTATCACATAAAATAAAATGTGATAAAATAAAATGATCTTTTGAAAATAGCCGATCTACAAGCTCACAATGCACCGCAGCGTTTTGCTCGCATCGGTAAAATAATAATAATTCAAATCTACAAAGTGACTAGTAACTAACGTTTTCAAATAACGTTTCAAATAGCAACCTATCTCAAACCCACACCCTAACCTCCCACGGGGCAGCACACCTAAACCTAACCATAACCCTCTCCCAACCCTTAACGCACCCCTCACCAACCTTAATCCGGTCGTTTTAACGGACCCCTCACCAACCTTAATCCGGTCGTCTTAACGCACCCCTCACCAACCTTATGTCTAACCAATGACAAATACTCTAAACTAAGTATGCACCCCAAGTGGTAATGTATGTTGTGTATTAGTAATCAAAATCTACTAAGTAATTGGTAACTAAAGTTTTCAACAAAGAAAATAGTGAAGTATAGGCCTAAACGTACAAAAGTACTTTCCACCACTGCCAATGCATTTGGTGTGAAAGCACCATCAGAGAGCACCAACAGCAAGTACAGTGCCACGGAGGAAACTATGATTGCAAATGTTGTGCGTTTGATGAAACGTCAGTGTGTTGAAAACTGAAACTTCTGATGCAACAGCTGCGATTTCAATCTCATGATCCTATATGTGGGATGTATCTGAATAATTGTACGCTCCCTCGACTACTGCAAATGGCCTCTGTTGATTTCGTCGACTAATACTATGACGAAAAATGTTCATTACACTAGCTTTTTTCACTGACAAACTAAATGGAAACTAAATTAAAACTAAGCTATGATGACTTAAACTATGACTAAATATATTGACCATTTCATCAACAAAAAACTAGACTAAAATGTTAGGAAGGGACTAGTGGACAAGAGATCCAGTATAAGTAAAAAAAGAACACAAGTCATTTTACACTTGGTTGTATGCTGAAAATAGCAGCGCGACGTGTTGTGAGCTTGATCGGCTATGTTCACCAAGTGTCAAATCAGCCAAAATACATTTTAGTCGACTAAATCAACTAGATTTAGTCGACTAAAATCTTATGATATTTAGTAATTTCAAGGACCCCCAGTTTGACATGAATTAGTCTACGGACCCCCCTTGGCATTTCTATCTCTTGGACCCCCAATTTATATTGTAAAATCAATGTTAATTTAACTCTGAGAGTGTACAAATAGACCGTTGTCCGTTTGGTTCCATTTGTACAGTCTCTGAGTTACAGACCCATAAGGGTCCATTTGGTTCCTAACTATCATTTAGCTGGGGACCCCCTGGAACTCCCTCAAGGACCCCTGGGGGTCCCCGGACCCCACTCTTGGAACCACTGCCTTAGGCAACCACAGTGTGGTGATTGCACATATGACTGTTTTCATCCAAACGGTTGATCCCGTTAATGCGGTTTGGACACGTGGGATTCATCAAATTGATCTGCTTCGTTGGGAATTGTGTGCTATCATTTTGCCAAACCATAGGTTTTAGGGTTTGATTGATATTAATTTATTATTAGTGTGTTACATTTTCCTGTGCGTGTGTGTGGCAAAACTGACTATTGGTTCAACTCTTAGAGTGATGGTTAGAATGTCATTTTATTCTTAACTTTCTGTTTTGTGTCAAATGTCCTTTTTATAAGGTGTTTATTTTTCTCTGTGTTTTAATGTCGTATTGTTGCTTAATGGTTTGTGTAATTAAAGCACTTTGATTTGCTTTGTTGTTGAAATGTGCCGTACAAATAAAACTTGCCTTGAGAAGAGGACACATTTTAAGATTAACTTTTTACACTACAGTCAAATATAATGATGTAAAAAGCATTTGAGTTAAATGACATAAAAACAAAAACGGATTTATAAAATGTCATTGGTTTAAAAAAAAAAATAGAAACAAAAGGGAAACTTTGCTATTTTTGAATCTCGACCGATCAGTGCCTAATTCTTTAAGTTGGGTTTCATTATGTAGTCGTGTTCTTTTTTATACACGGGTCCAGATTGATGTCACAGCTGGAAAATGCTGCCCAGAAACCATAGCTGCCACTATTCTATTCTCAGAATTAACATTTGATTAAAAAATGATCTTGTCATGTATCTTAGGTCGAGGCAGTAAAATCTACTTGTTCATCTGCGGGACAGGTCCCACTGGAGTAGACCAATCTATAAAAAAAGAAATATTGGAACACAATGATTGTTAAAAAAAGAAATATAACAAATGCAAATGAATCGAACCGCAGTCATATAGGTCGATCGGCCAGTCGGTCGGTCGGTCGGTAGGCTGGTCTGTCAGTAGGTAGGTCGGGATTTATATAATATACAGTATATATATATATATATATTAGTGGATTTCTCTAAAATGCCCCATGCAAGTAAGTGCGATGCCTTGGTAACCATCCACACGAGAGAGAGAGAGAGACATGCAGGCAGAGAAGACCCGCCGACAGGTAATAGGCGGCGTTTACGTGCCCAATCTAATTATCAGACAGACTGATATGATAACGCCGCCCTGCCCATCCCGCAATCACCGGCAGCTGCGCCGAGTTGGCTCCTCAGGTAAAAGTCCTTCTCTGCTCTCGTGTCGGCTGGTTCACCTTGGGCGCTAGACAGGCAGCGTGTACTTGACCTTGCATCGGGTGGTGAGTTCCCTAAACTTCTTTCCCCTCGCACTCACACATTTACTGCTCAAAGTTTGGATGTTCATTGTCGCCCTTCATTTGTAGGCTTTTAGGACCGGTACTTCCAAACCACGGAGGACAACGGCACGCTTGTATTGAGGGTTGGCGAAACCTCGTATCTTACCTACCCCTGTGAAAAGAGAGGCAGAGGAGAAACCTCGTATCTTACCTGGCCCGCCTGCAAAACAGAGGTCGTAGAAAACCTTGTATCTTACCCGCTTTAGTGTTTCATTTGGAAAGGCCCTCGGCCATTGAAGAAAAGAAGCGAAGGTTAAAGACTTACTCTGAAGAGCCTGTTTCCCCACTACGTACCTGGCATTTGCATTATGAGTGTCTTAAATTACCCATTTACAATTGAAAACACACATAGCATCCCTTTTTATTATGAATGTTTACAAGAGATCATTCATCATTTCAAAAGTATAAAAGAGTCATCTTTATTATCTCACCACTAGGGAGAAATATGTTGCATTCTAAACGTCTGCCCCTCCCTATACTCCTCATAAGCTACTCCTTCCCACTTGATGCTCTGGTGGGTGGGGCATAGAGTTATAAAGGATAGAGTGTGGACAGACCCGCCCACTGTTATTAATTTCAATAGAAGTTGCTCAGTGGCGTTTTGAATCACCCGGAAGACTGCCGGAAGTACCATTATAATGTTGCGTTCACACAGGCAGATGAAACAATGCAGTCTACCATTCACTGTCAATGGAAGCCAGCGACGTGAAGCTGCCGCAAATTATGCTGTGATGCGTTTTTTGCATCGTTTCATCTGCTCGTCTGAACGCACGTTACGCACATGGCGTGCTACAGTTCCAGTTTTGGCCAGTAGGTATGGTGGCAACAGTCTAAGTCCACACTATTTATCCATAATATATATGTATAAATGATGGATAAGGGGTCAGGACAACAAGGCCTTTTCGTGGAGGGGTCAGAATGAAATTTGGACTTAGGCTGAGCTCACACCTTTAATGCAATTCTCGTGCTCGTTGGATCAATGCTGTGTTGTGTCATGGCCGCCCAATGCATTTCCAATGGAGGTCACATGGTTTGACACAACATTGTGTTGTGTGAGGGGGAGGGGCGCATTCGACTGCGACAAAAAACACAATGGCAACTGTTTTTCCAATCAAACTTGAAATTGTAAAAAAATGCATTCTCACTCGGGCAACTATCTTTCGTGTCCGATATGCAGTGGTGGAAAAGGTACTCACATTCTTTACTTAAGTAAAAGTATCAATACTGCAATGTAGAAATACTAAAGTATTGATATAAAATGTACTTTATAGCAAAAGTAGAAAGTATACTCATTATGCAGAAGGTGCACATGTTAAAAAAATATATTTTGAAAATAAAATATTTTCAAATGGGTGAAATGTATATAGGGGCTGAAGTGGTTAACCCATTGATGCCTGAGGCCGAATCTGGGAACGCCTTCTAGGGCCTGACCTAAGGTTTCTAAAAACCTTCAAATTCGGATTAATTCTTTTTTAAATAGTTATGTTGCTACATGTATAGCAATAGCTGATGAGACGCAGAGAGCGCGCCGGCATCAAGGGTAGAACAACGTATACGTTGCATCAGGCATCAATGGGTTTTAATGTATGTTTTGTAATAATAATTAAGTAACTTGTAACTAAAGTTTTAAAATAAATGTAGTGGAGTAGAAGTACAATATTTGGATCCGAGATGTAACGCAGTAGAAGTAAAAGTATTGGAAATACTCAAGTAAAGTACAAATACCTCAACATTATACTACGGTAAGTACAGTACTTAAGTAAATGTACTTAGTTACTTTCCACCACTGCTTCCCATATTACTATTGTCTTGTGCGGTCTCACTCAGGCACTCCTCACGGGGCTCAAGTCCGCTTCTGACTGAACCCCTGCCTTGTTAGCTGTGGCTTTTGATTCTGATTCGTTGTATAGTGTTGATTTTGACAGCATCTTTTGATTTTAGTTTTAGTCATAGGCTCTTGAATAGTTTTCATTTAGCTTTAGTCACATTTTAGACGCCTGGAATGTTTTAGTGTTGGACTAGTTTTAGTCGACTAAATCTACAGTTGATTTAGTCGACTAAAATGAATTTTGGCGGGTCTTGATGCCGTCGTAATATAATGGCTGATTTTACACTTGCTGAAGTGAAAATAGCCGATCCACAAGCTCACATAACGTGCCGCTTGTAGATACTGGATCTCTTGTCCACTAGACACTAGTCCCTTCCTAACATTTTAGTCTAGTTTTTATTTGTTGAAGAAATTGCCAATAGTTTTAGTCATCGTAGCTTGGTTTTTATTTAGTTTTCGTCAGTGAAAAACGTTAGTCGACGAACATCGACACTAGTGACCCGTGATGAAAAGAGACCAAGCGTCGGTATGTGACGAATCGATCGAGTTGGGTGTGGAAAACAAATTACAATTGTAATGGGCTTTTAACAAAAATAAATAAATAGAATAAAAACACTTGAATCTTCAACTCAAATAAAAATATCCTTATAAAATAATTTAATTATAATAACATTTTACGCAAAATAATAAATAAAATAAGTATACATCTACAGTATACATGTGTCCATTCCAATGCATCAAAAAGGTATGGGAAATAAATAAATACTGTACATCAAACATCAGCAATACAAAATAAATAATCTGAATAAAGCCATTTTCAGATCCCCACGGAAGCTGATTCGCTATCAGCGATTGGTCCTCCCCTCCTTCCTGAACGAGTGGCGACCCTGAACGCTTGAACCCCAGCATCTGTATTGTGAGGAAATCTTTTGCTGAAGATATCCCATAACAAGACGCGGTATACGTCACGTTGTTGTGTGCTGTGTTCAGCGCAAGCTTTCCTCACAATAACAGAAAACAAAAAAAAACCTATAGGCCTAGTATAGAGCCCTGAGGGACTCCCGTTAAGTGGTTAATATTTAGACTTTTTCCCCCATGAATTCCCCCCCTCCTTTTCTACGACCTCCCCCCCTCTCCTTCCTCCTCCTCCAGTGATGATGATCTGACACCCGCGAGTCATGTGACTCCGCACATTCTCCCTGAGATGCTCCACTTCCTGTTTCAAGATGGCCGCCGTGGACGCCAGGTCGCCGTTGAAGCCCTTGAGAAGCGACACCTTGTCCTCCAGGCGGGTGATTCTCTCCAGCTTGCGCTTGCGACACTTTGAGGCCGCGATACGATTCCGAAGTTTCTTCCTCTCCGACTGGAGGGAGGGAGGGAGGGGGAGGGAGAGCGAGGAAGAGAATGAGAGTGGGAGAGAGGAGTGAGAACAGAGACAACTGAGTCCAGAGAGAGAGGGATAGATCAATTATAGTAGCCTATAAGCGGTAGTAATACTAGGAGTAGAGTTATATTATTAGTGTGGTTGATTATAGGCAAGCAGACTATTGTTATTGCACTCCATCACCGTTTTAAAACATTTAAATCGTGCAATAACGATCTATTCCCCCCATCCGATTGGCCAGTGATTCGGAACTCTTCCCAAGTAAGCGGTTGTTTGTCAGCCAGTACCATGTTTTCCCAATGCAATCTTACAGAAGTAGTACTGCGCATGTGAACAGGGGTTGACTGGACTACATTTTTATTTAAAGCCTGATTTAAGCAGTTGTTTTACCCCAGACAAAAAAATGTACATGCCCACTTTAAGTTTATCAACTGTATCTCTGTTCTGATATGTTTACTTTTTGAAATCAATACTGCGAAAAGGGTTTAATCCACTGTTTGTGGACGGGCTCGACCCAGCTAGACCCCATTTCGACCTGTGTAGGGATATCACGGGTTGGAACCTCATCTCGGAGCTAAAGCGTAAGCAGCGTAGATAGATATTGAGGTTCCAAATGGAGCTAAGACGAGTTGACGTCACACACCAGACGTCATTTCAGAGTCCCACTAAATGCATCTGTAGTCAGTGAGGGGGTAATGCAGAGACGTTGAGAGTGACACAACACAAGCACAACCGTGCATGGGAACTCTAGACATTCAAGTGCATGTATAATTCATATGATATTGGAATACTAAATGAGGGAAACGTTTCTGTTTTGGACATTTTGGAGGAATTTTCCTCTGGGTTTCCCCCGAGGAATTAAACCCCAGACCATGGGATATTATTTGGACAGGGACTTTAAACTCCCTGCAAATATGACCTGTCCCACCCCCAGCAACCCATTCACTCACACATGAAATGCACTTTATAGACCAAAACAATCACACCCGTGTGAAGTGAGGGGCGCTCTTATCATCGTACCTCATCATGATGTAAAATTCTCCATTCATTGTCAATGGGAATTTAATGTTTGTGTAGGACAAAGTTTGTGGATACACACCAAAAGCTGGATATAGGAGGGGCTATAGCACCCCTCCAAAAATCATACAACGTCCACTTTCCTGATTTTGCATCTTGACTGTTTGTATGGTTTTATGCACTCTATTGACCCTTTTATGCGCTACCGTCCATTCATTTTCCGTTACAGTATTTTGACGCATTAAATCTGTCGTCTAGTCCCGTAGTATAGTCATATAGTATTAGTATTTTTCATCGATATAGTATTACCTTGATCCTCTCCTGGGTCTCCTGGTCAACCGGTGACAGGGTTGGAGACGACGAGGAGTTATGGGCGGGAAGAGGAGGAGCGTGAGGCACCACCTGCAGGGGTCCGGTGTCGCGGCCCCCCGGCCCACCGGCGGCACCCTGGTATCCCGTCTGGTGGTAGCCCATGTGGGTCTGGGCGCCGTAGCTGCTCAGGTTGGTGTAGATGGGCGCGTCGGCGCCTCCCGTTCCACCTGGGCCTGTCACACAATTAGGACATCATCGTCCGATCGCAATCGTTTGATATCAACGCAATTATTTGTCGCATAATCGTCGTGATCGTGTTGAAAAATGTTCGTACATTTTCAAATATAAAAAAGTGGAAATAGCGTTGTCAGCTTGTAGATCAGCTATTTCTGCTATTTTTACATTTTGTTGAAAGTATAAAATTAATACATATGCCAGTATTTTCTTTGTATATTTAAGTTATTTGTCATGTCTAAACAATTGAATCGTTAATCGCAGTTGTTTGTGTGACAATCGTCAACGTAAATTGTCTTAACACTTTGATTGCTGGAAGATCTCAACAGGCCTATTTGGATGTTGCTGCCATTTAACATTGCACAAAGGCCTTGTTCGGGGGCCCACAGTAAAATGTTATCTTATAGCGAGAATCACACGCCTACATCAAAAGAAAGCTGAACTTGTCCACTTCAATTAAAAAAATACATTTTGATTTTACCATGTTCCATTCTGGAGATATTGACCTTTTTGCAACACCTGCATTTGCCTGGAAGTGGTTATCTTGAACAGCGAGCAGAGTTATGGATGGTTTAAAGTCAGAGACATTGACAGGCAGATATAAAATTGAACCCAATAAATATCCTATACATCCTATACACCGAATGAAAGCCCTGAATGTGTACTTTTACGAGGAAAACAGTAAACATTGATCCCATCTACAGTTAGACAGTAATTGGTTATTGAATGCAGCTTGTGCCCACCAGATAACTTCAGAGAAGACATGGACGTGAGCTCCTCAATATTCACAAAATAAGGCCTATAGCGACATATAAATACTATATACCGTATGAAACAGAAGACTCTCTGCTTTCATAAGAAAAAAACTTCTACTGTAGTAATAATAAAAATCACACCCCTGTGAAGTGAGCGGTGCAACTCTGTCCCATATTGCACCACTCACTTCACATGGGTGTGATTTTTATTATTACTACAGTAGAAGTTTTTTTCTTATGAAAGCAGAGAGTCTTCTGTTTCATACGGTATATAGTATTTATATGTCGCTATAGGCCTTATTTTGTGAATATTGAGTTCAGGTCCATGTCTTCTCTGCAGTTATATCTGGTGGGCGCAATGTGCATCCACCCAGTATCCAATTTATGACAAACTGTACATGGGATCAATGTTTACGCTTTTCCTCGTAAAAGTACACATTCAGGGCTTTCATTCGATGTATAGGATGTATAGCATATTTATTGTGTTTATTGTTATATCTGCCTGTCAATGTCTGACTATAAACCTTCATAACTATGCTTTCTTTTTGATGATGATTGCCGCCTCGCCTAATCTATCTCACTGCTTTCATTGTTTTGATCGCAGTAACATTGGGGGGGGGGGGGGTCATGGGCACATTGGGCAGCAAAAGTCTTGATCCGTACGGCTATAAAAAGTCCCATTTCACCGTTCGGTTCAGAACTATAGTATAACGGTGAGACGCGTTGTCAAATGTCATCATCAGCTGATTTTGTTTTTCAAGCTAGTGAAGTATATTTACTAACAAGAGAACATGCCTGGGCATGCAGGTTGGAGGCGATGGAGGAAAAAAAAGATTCCCCCGGCTGTGATGTCAACGACAACGGATCACAACACCACGGTTTAGGACGCGGAAAAGTTCGTTATACATTACACCCGGGTCGATTACGTCCCCGATGCGTTCATTGCGGTCTCATCACTACAATTATAATGAATAAAAAAGCGTTACAATCACACGTCCGAGCGATCTCCGATTATGACGGTTCTGCATGGCGATACGTGATCCACCAACGGCACACTGTCTTGTCGTGGCGGCCCGTCGATACTGACAGAGCCAGCCAGGACAGAGCCCCCATCTCGCAGGCTCCTCCTGCAGGAGAAACAGGAGGGGAGGGGGGAATCGAGTAGTATAGTGTTGTGTGAAAGCCAATAGCTGGAGGAAAGCCTGGTGAGGCGAGGTTAGGTTAAATTTGATTCTTTTCATACACCGACTGGATCATTCCATGGGCGCGTCCATTTTAGACTGGCTTAGTGGCTTCTACACGTAAAGCGGCCCGCCCTCCTGTTTTCAGGATGGGAGGGGGGGTTTTTTTTTTTGGTTTTTTTTCTGATCACGTGAGCGGGACTAAGCAACAATGATAGGGCGATGGTTCTTCATTGTCCGGGTGGGTAAAAAGATGAATGAAAGTATGCTATAAAAAAGTGATTGAAACGTATTGATACGTGATCCGCACCCGACGTTTGATTAATTGATAACGTATTGATACGCGATCCGCGTTGGGAGTGTTAAGCATGATAGCCCCACCTGTTCCCGACACGCCGCCGCCTCCCGTTCCAGGTGCGCTACTTCCACTTCCTCCTCCTCCAATCAGCTGGTTCTGTTTGTGGAGGTCTGCGAGAGCCTTAACGAAGCCGTCGGCGAAACCCTCCTGCTCGTTGGTGGCCTGCTGCGCGGCGCGGTACAGCAAGTGGCCTCCGGGGGGGTTGGGGGTGTGGCCCCCCCCACCGCCGGGCAACATAGGGGCGTGGCCGGTCATAGCCAAGCCGTGGTGATTGGTCGCTTGGACCAACAGGAGGTTGGCGTCAGAGGCGGAGGAGGACGGGGGGGCCAGCGACTGGCCAACAACGCTGGCGGGGGGGGCGGGAGGGAGCCCATGCAGGGAGTTGGGTTTGACCCCCCCTGCTGCGCCCAGCCCCGCCACCGGGCCTGAGGAGTAGGACGACGTGGTCATTGCCTTCTTTGGCGCGGCCGCCTTGCCGCCGCTGCTGCTCGGGTAGCGCTCGTAGTCGCCATGGAAACGGTGGGGGTACGGGTGATGATGCGGCGTGAAGGCCCCGCTCATGCTGTCATGGTAGAAGGGTGTGTCCATCTGTGTCGACCAATCGCAGGCGAGTAGGAGAAACGAGGACCAGTTGAATGGGAAGGGGGAGTAATATTACCAGTGGCAGTAGTGAAAGTAATATACCGGTATAGTAGTAATAATAATATTAATAGACGTATTAGCAGCAGTAGCAATAACAAAAAAATAATACAGTGTAAGAGTAGGCTACTATTACAGTAGCAGTGGCATTAGTAATAGTTATAGAACTAGAAATGGCACTATAGTATAGCCTAATAATTGTAACAGTAATAGCACAATAACAATTGATACTTACAAACAACCCTTTTCCTTTCTTTTGTTTGGGGAAAATACGGATGACAAGAAATGAAGGAAAGATAGAAAATCCAAAACAAAAACAAGATGAATTCACGGACGACTCAGACGAATAAATTCCAGTCTCTCTCTCGCTCTCTCTCTATCTCTCTCTCTCAATCTATCTCCTTCCCTCTTCTTTATTGTCCCTATCTTTCCTCAAGCTCTTTGTACATTTCATTTCTTGCATTTACAGAGAGAAACACGTCTCTCTCCTCTCTTCCCTTCCCTCTCACTGAGGAACTGCCATCTCTCTCTCTCTCTCTCTCTCTCTCTCTCTCTCTGCCCCCCTCTCTCTCTCTGCAGACTCCACTGTTCTCTCTAGTCTTCCTTTTTCTCTCACTCTCTCCTCTCTCTCTCTCTCTCTCTCTCTCTCTCTCTCTCTCTCTCTCTCTCTCTCTCTCTCTCTCTCTCTCTCTCTCTCTGTAGTCTCGTCCTTCTCTCTATTCCAGGTCTCTTGTCGTTTTCTCAATATTTCTCTTGTCTCTCCCTCCTTTCTCTCTCTTTGCTCTGGGTCTCGTAGTCAATTGTCCTCTCCCTCTGTCTCTGTCTCTTTTGTCTCTCTACTCTCTTTTTATCTCTCCTTATCTCTCTTCCCTCTGTCTCTCTATGAAATGATCCAATATTGCTTAACAGATGTCTCTTTCTTCTCTCTCTCTCCTCTGTCTCTATAGTCTCTCTATCTTGCACTCGGTATGTCCCTTGTCATTGTCTCTTATTAGAACACAAACGCCCTGATCTCCCTCTCTACACATTAATCCAATGTGGCTCAGCTCGTATCATGTCTCGGTTCTGATGACAGATCACCCACACGCAGTTGTGATACGATGACCACGGATAAGCTGACACTAACGTTGTCACTGGACAATGAGATTCACATTTACTGACAGTATAGCAACCGTCACTCATTAGCCGTCTGTGCTCAGTTCAGTTTATTTGGGTGCATATAGATGCAAACAAAGTGTTCAAAACCAAACAGGCCTAATAAGAAGCTCTCCCATGTAAGAACTCTAGGCCTGAAAGGGAAGGTTGACCTACATGTCCAACATGACCTATACAGTATGCCCTACATGGAACATTTACCCAAACTCCCTTCTCTCGCTTTCTTTTCTTGCTCTCTGTCATCTCCCAATCTCATACCGCTATAGTAGTAGTAATAGTAGGCAGCACACATACATTCATAAAAGTGTTCAATTAAATCGATTTATACATTTTATATTCAATCGTTCATATAGATAGAGAGTGAGAGAGAGAGAGGGAGAGGGAGAGAGAGGGAGAGAGTGAGAGAGAGTGAGAGAGGGAGAGAGACGGAGTGAGAGAGAGAGGGAGAGAGTGAGAGAGTGAGAGAGAGAGTAGAAGGGATTATGCTAATCTGTTAACCATGAAATGTGTCAGGGTGTGATTAAACTGCAGTTTCATTTCTGCCGTTTCTGGCAAGCAGACTAATGTTGTCCTATTTAGAATACTATGACTGGTGCTCATATTTTACTACTGCAAGTTTACTGCTATTCTTTTATTTCTGCTGCCTTTTAATGAGTTGTTAATCATTCCTTCCACACTACAATATAAATTTAAATTGTTATACAGTACGACTGTAAATGTGGGAAATCTCTGTATGGGCAGCTGTAGTTCACGAATCGCGACAACCGCCTGTCCGACCGACCTTAAAATCAGCCTTGCATCTCTGGGGACCACTGGTGCCCGGCGCCGAGTTGGTCGGATAGGCTGTTGCCCACGGTGTTGATTTTGTCGACTAAAACTATGATGAAAAATGTTCGACTACCTTTTTTCACTAACAAACTAAATAAAAACTAAGCTACGATGAAACAAATAAAAACTAGACTAAAATGTCTGACAGAGACTAGTGGACAAGAGATCGAGTAGAACTAAAAGACAAGTCATTGTAAGCTTGTTTGCATGCTGAAAATAGCAGATCTACAAGCTGACAACACGTCGGGAGCTTGTAGATCAGCTATTTTCAGCATGCAACCAAGTGTAAAATCAGGCATTACGATTACGATGACATCAAGGTCTGACAAAATGCATTTTTGTCGATTAAAAAAAAACTGTAGACTAAACAAAGACTAAACTAGATCAAACGACTAAAATCGTATGATATTTAGTATATTATATCATACGATATAATATATATTTCGACTTAAACTAGACTATTTCAGATGACTAAACCATTCCGGGCAATATGCTCATGATAAGGGCATGTCTATATATGGGCATATAGACTGATGACATGTCCATATGAGAATAAAAGGAACATGGACAGAGTTCCTATATACTACTACTACTACTACTACTACTACAGTATTATACTATTATTACTATTTTTACTGCCATTGCTAGTACTCCTAAGAGAGAGGAGAAATGAAAGAGTTACTAAAACAACCTGTAATCACTAAAATAATGCTAATACATGCTTTTCAGATTCATTCCAACACACACACACACACACACACACACACACACACACACACACACACACACACACACACACACACACACAGAGAGACATACTTAACCCACTTATGTGGCTAATCTTGCCCTGAAGGCGTTAGAGTTACAACTGTCAGAGAGAATTAGCCATCACTACTAATGTTATGCTTGTGCGTGCGTGCGTGCGTGCGCATGTGTCTCAAATTGTCTCATCCTGGCAACTGGCAAGGGAGTTATGACTTTGTATATGTACTAGTAGTCGTACTAGTACTAATACTAGTTTTGTTCTGGGGTATAATGGCTAGACCGAACTGGGAAGGGAAGGAAATAGGTTTGGATCAGCAGAATAGGTACAGTGAAATGGAATGAGAGACGACGACAACTGGACAGAAACGCAGGCAGAAGGACTCTGTTTGACTACAAAGGGTATAACCCAGAACCTTCTAAGAACCTGAAACCTTCGATAACCATGGGCGGCGCCGGCGGATTATATTCCGGGCCAATGGGGCCAGTTCAGGGGCCCTTGACCACCAGGGGCCTCAATGCTCAAAGACAATTTACAAAAAAATGTATAGGCCTATAGTTTAAACTTTAGCCCATCAAGAGCTGAGGCTGATTCTACAAATGTCTTCTAAAAAACATTATTTTCTGAAAGGGAGATGCATAGACAGCCTGGGAGATGCACACACACAATCAACAAGATTGATAAAAAGGCAGACGGTCTGAGGGACGCACATTTTATTCATTTTTATTTCATTCCCCGCAGTGTGTTTTAATATTCATGTGATTATTATTATTCAAAGAATACAGAATATTTCTGACAGATCCACTTTGACATGTGTGAGAGAGAGAGAGAGAGAAATTGTCCGTGTGTGGCCCTAATCCTCTCTCTCTCTCTCTCTCTCTCTCTCTCTCTCTCTCACACACACACACACACACACACACACACACACCTCAATTTGTAACATTGTAAATGTGCTTATAGTTTACTGTTGAGAAAACAATGTTGCAGATTAAGCGAATTATCTGGGGAATTATCTGGGGACCCCCCCAAAATTATTTGGGTCCCGACCATAGAAGATAGCCTCATTGGCCGCTGCAGTTCATTGGAGCTACATGTCTGCAACGAAGGCAGGAACTTCCTAGCAGCGAAGGTGGAAGTCTCCATGTTGCCTTCAAGAAAGACACACACATGCCCCAGAGCCGAAGGAGGTGTCTATACCTTTTTATGGGACTCCCTTATTTGAGGAGCCTGGGAGTCGATGGGCACTGATGGGACGCTTGTTTTACAGCGCCGGCTACTACTAGTAGGGCGGGGTTATGGGTAAAACGCTCTCGCCAGAACATGATTTACTATTCTCTGCCTATCGGGTCGCAACTCAAACGGCCCTGAGTCGGCTAAGCGAACTTCGCAACATTTGACACGGCAACTCGCTCGCTTTAGCTCGCTCAGTGGTGTCTCACGTGGCTCAAATTCGCTTGAGACGGCGGGCCTCCGTCGCGGTCTAGTTCATATACAAACAAGCGCCCATCGACTCCCAGGCTCCGCACAAAAAGGAGTTCCGCCTTTTTATGACTATATGGTGTGTGTCCCCCCCCTCTCTCCAGTTTGGGAACCACAGAGGTAGACCATACTGCTATGGTGGTTGGTACAGTATAGGTAGATATAGTTAGATGAGGGATGCTATAGGCTACTGTGCCGATTTGGTCTCATTTTATTATTTAATTAGTTTTTGTTTTTATGCTAAGAATATAATTTAGATGTTAGCATGTTGTTCAGACAGATGCTAGTTTTATTTTATGCCGGTATATCCTATTTGAAGCAATACATTGTTGCCTTTGCATAAAACCATGACCGTTGTTTACTAGGGTTAGTGCTATGATCTCGCACTTGCACTTGAGAATCTGCTAAATTGTAATTGTATTTATTATTATTATTATTATTAGTAGTAGTAGTAGTATTAATTTGACCCAAATGGCCATTGATTCATTGCTTACCATTTGTTTGTTTGCCATTCATCTCATCTTCTCTCCTCTCCCTTTCCTCTCCTCTTTTCATTTATTCTAATTATATCCATATCCGATTTAATAATCTGGCCCATCATGCAGAAAATCAAATTAGAAGTGAGTCATGATGACATAGATATAAAACCCTAAGGGTGTTCAAATGTATTTTATTTATTTATAACCTCAGGTCGGGAGGCATGGTCAGGTCGGGAGGAGATTATGTTTTCGTCTCTGCAGTCTGTGTTTCCGTATGTCCGTGTCTGTGCATAGCTAATCTTGCACACTGCATAATTATGTCATACAAATGCTCCCTTGCGTCCTGAAGGCCATGCAACCCATGATTACACAACCCAGCCTGGTGGAGACATGCGCTTGGAGGAGCACCCTTATTTATTGATTTATTTCGTCCTACGTATAGGTACGGTTAGAGCATATGCCTTTCATGCGGGTTCGAACCCTGCTTGGGGTTGACGCCAGCAAGGGCATGCGGTCGCATGTGTTTCCTAATGCCAAATCAAATGGGTTCAGATCTGAGCCACGTCTCCTGAGGAGGCGCGTCTGAAGCCTGTCCTGGACAAGGTATCTAAGACATAAAAACAAATGCATTCATCTAATCGCAAAGGTGACCTCTGACCAGATGGTATTCCATGTGTGAATGCAATGAACTAAAGCTATGGAATATCTTATACCCTTCCCTTTTAGGCCTTTCCAGACCAGGGACAGTGATTAAACACCCCGAACGCCCAGGGTTATTTAATCCATTAAATCAGAGCGCCCAGTGATGTATAGCAGCGGAGCACATTTAGCGACGGACTGGATGCTATCCCGGATGTAGCTGAAGTAGCTTGATGTAGCCAAAACACTCCCGAGGCGAACGACAACAACGGAAGGTATGATTCATTCTAACGCGACTAGCGACGGGACCGCGATGGGCCGTCTAACACATGATTTTTGCTTAGAATTGGACGGAATGGCCTGGGCCATGGCTCAGTGGTCCAGGCACCTTGGCTGGTAATCCAGTCTGGCAGTGTGCCACGGGTTCGACTCCCGATCCCGACGGCCTTTGCTGCGTGTCTTCCCCCCCATCTCTCTCCCCATTTCCTGTCAGCCTACTGTCTGTCCCTCCATAAAATAGTTCACGTTTTAAGATTTTCTTAAAGCCGTCTCGTGGGCTAAAATGGGGGGGGAACATTTTCGATGACGTCCCACCGGAAAATAACATCGAATGTTGCGCAACAAACGCTCCCAGCCTGTGGAGCGATGCGATCGGTTTTGATATCAATAATCTCCGTCCTTTTTTTATCAATCTCCGTCCTGAGCGCTGGGCGTTACTAATTGATTGAACGGAGAACACCGTCCTTGCCGCACAGGGTGTTAAAATGTTTGAGAACCACTGTGCTACACTAAATGGAACAAAGCCTTGTGAAGGAAGTGATTGATTGATTGATTGATTGAAAATGTTATTAACAGTTTGTAGAAATACAGGTCAATACTAAATCTGCTAAGAGAATAAAATCTGAAAAAACACTAAGACTTGTTTACATCAGCGTCCTCCATTTATAATTCATCAGAACATTTAAGACTTACAGATATACACTTCTATGCGAAAACAAAAAAGGAAATCATCATATACACGGTTAGAAAATAAGGGAAAACACCTACAATAGTCCTATAGAAGAATAGTGGGGGCGGGGGGACCTTTTTTAATGTTTGTGGCTTTCGCCTTTATTTTTTGAGTGGTGTAAACCACTCCTACAACTGGCCTTGTTAGTTTGTCTGTCTGTCTGTTCGTACCAAAAAATGAGCGTGGTTGCTATGGTCACCCAGTTCACACGGGTGTGATTTCATTACGTCAGACACTACGTCAGACCACAGTTGATCAGTCTATATAAGACCTTACACCACTCAGTTCACACGGGTGTGATTTTTATATTTGTATAGGGATAGACAGTAGGTTGAACCCACGTCGAACCTGGTGCCTGGACCACTGAGCCACGGCCCAGGCCAGAGTACAAGTTGCTGTACTTTGTCGTCAATCCATTCCAACCTATCAAAAAGAGCGGGGGTGAGGACCGGTGGCTTCTGGGAGTTAGGCCAAGTAGTAGTCTGACCAGTTTGTTTTGGGATGTCTGGAGCCTTGTTTTAAGGGCATTTGAGGTGCTGTGGTACCATGAGGTGCATGCATGAAGAAATGAGGGCTCTGAGTATGAGGGCTCGTGGCTGTTAGGGTCTTCAAAGTATTTTTGCTGACCAGTGAGGCAGTGAGGAGATCTTGTACAGGAATCTTGTTCTTTGGTTGACCTTTTTGATTACATTGGTAGCCATTTTATCACAGAAAAGGTTTGCCTCCAGGATGGAACCGTAGGCCATTTTGTCCTTTCTTGTGATACTTAGACCAGGGGTTCTCAACCTTTTTGGCCGGGGACCCCCGAAAATGCTTTGGCAACGTCTCGGGACCCGCGCCCTGCCCCCTCCCGACCCCCAATATAAATTGACTGCTACAATAACCTTAATAATAGAGACAATACACCATAAATAAATACTGAAACCATCATCATTAGGGAAGGTGTATGCATGTACTATGTGTACTATATGTAAATTCTTCATTTCCACTTTACAGCCATTCAGTTGCAAAAAAAAAAAAAAAACCCTCCCCATCCACATCCCCTCCCCTTATTTCTGCTTCTACAATTTACAATTTAGGCATTTAGCAGATGCTCTTAATCCAGAGCGAACAGTAAGCAAGAACAAGTTACAACACAACACAGGGTAATACATCAATATATAGAAATAGTGAATCAAGAATCATAAGCAAGCAAAGAACCTAATATCTGTCTTAGCAGCAGTAGAACAGACGCCGTTGAGATCTGATTTCACCCTTCTGCGTCTTGCGTTTGAATTTAATCCACACTCCTGATCGAAAGGTGGCGGTAATGCACCGAAAAACTGGAGAATAAGAAGAAGAAGCTTTACGGCAGGGTTGCCATGTATGTTTAGATGTACTAGTACAACATCTAAACATATTTTGTGCCAGGGACCCCCATACCCATACAAGATTTGTGTTTTTTTTAATCGAAAATATTCCACATTTGTGGAGTTTTTAGATCGTGGTAACGCGAGACTAGACCGCACCTGACTGCCCAAAAATCGGGCGTGTTCATAGAACAAGTTGCTTATTTCTCTCACGCAATCTGGCAATACTGGCCATCCGCCGTGAAGCGGAAGTGTCCGCACACTGTGTTTTGTTGTTTTCCAGAAGCAACAACAACAACAACAACATGCGTGCAGCAGCAGCTGTTAAAGTGGCTTTTAATTCTCTAACAATGCATCATCTTCACCTCCGTCTCAATACTTGATTTGGGCTCAACAACAAACACAGGGAAAATGCCTCGAATTAATAAATCGGTCATACTCGGATTGCTAGTGGCTACGAGTACCGTGTTTCTACTCTTCCAGTTGTACTACTACAGACAGTACTCATACAAGGTGAGACTGAGAGACAGTAGCATTCGTAGATGTATTTGATCGGTTTTGACGATTCAATTCAAAGGAGCATTATTGGCATGAGAAAACATAGCCCTGCTCCAGCGATATAGCGAGTCTATAAGCACTGGACCAGGGCTAGGGAAAACATACTTTTACATTGCTAAAGCAATTGTGTCAAAATATATAATAACTTAAGAACAGTTGGAAATGGGGAAAGTATATATATATGTTGTGTGGAGGGGGAACAGCATTGTGTAAACAGAGCTATGTCAGATTGTGTATAATTATGTTATACAGGGTATAAAGGTACAGGGTATAAAGGTATAACAAATAGCAGCAATTTTTTTATAGTCACTTTGGGACCAATAGCAGTGATTTTCATTACAATTGAAATAGCATACAAAAAATACTAATACTAAAAAGAAAACAAAAAATCACAATGATTTGGCTATCTAGTTACTGTTGTAACTCCAATGACCCTCTAGGGCAGTAGTTCTCAAAGTGGGGTCCGGGGACCCCCAGGGGTCCATGAGGGAGTTCCATGGGTCCCCAGCTAAATTATAGTTAACTCAGAGTGTACAGATGAGTGTACACTGAGTGCGGGTCCATTTGGTTCCATTTGTAGACTCTTAGTTAAATTAACATTGATTTTACAATATAAATTAGGGTACACATGGAAGTGTAACCCTGATCTGAAGTAAACAAGTCTTAGGGCTTTTTCTGGTTTCATCCTCGTGGCAGTTTTTGTATTGACCTGTACCTTTTGTTTTAACTGTACCCATTCTACAAACTGAATAAAATGTGCGTATTCTTGTGTGAGAGAGAGAGAGAGCAAGACAGCAAGTGCCACTTACTTGTTAAATGAGTGTCACCACACATCCTCTATTAAAAAAATGCCCCCCAGCATTTCATACACTGTCCAGTCGGTGGCTAGAAATATAATGATCCCCAATCCCAGACCCATACTGTATTTATTTCTTGTGGTATTTAAATTGCAGTAACGGTATAGAATGTGTAGTATTAGTAGCAGTTCTAGATGTGTAGTATTGGTAGCAGTTCTAGAAGTTGTACCGGTACTAGTACACTAACTATCTCTCTC
Source organism: Electrona antarctica (assembly GCF_951216825.1). Classification (NCBI taxonomy): domain Eukaryota; kingdom Metazoa; phylum Chordata; class Actinopteri; order Myctophiformes; family Myctophidae; genus Electrona; species Electrona antarctica. The sequence goes on from NC_136797.1 coordinate 28,490,165, forward strand.
CCCTCTCTCTCTCTCAGCCTGGTTCTCACTTCCTGGGTAGAACAGGGCACCTGTCCTCCAATGATGTGGCATGGGTAAGTTAATCCATTTTGACCTGAGATCAGATTCTAAAAATGTCTTCTACATCCTGACAGTTTTCTGAAAAAGCTATGTTTCTATGTCCGTCGTTCTTCGATTTTTCAAAAATAGCAGACCTACAAGCTCGTAGCGCGCCACTCGGATCATTTTCTACACTTTCTAGATCTACAACATGAAATTAGATTTTGAATTTAGCAATATATATACACAAAAACATACATGCCGTAGGCCTACTATACAGACTATGGACCAGTGGGTATATGGTGTCTTTCAAATAAGAGTTTTCTGAAACAGTCCACCTGAGTGAAAATGGCACTGATATTTTGATCCAAATCCTGGAAATTATCAACAAACAAGTAATTTTGGGGGGAAATAAAATAATAATAAAAGATAAAAAAAAGATTTACAAGATTTACACAATGTGAGCTTGTAGATTGTCTATTTTCAAATGGCCGAATTGCATATAGGGTTGAAGTGGTTAATGTATGTTTTGTAATAATAATCAAAATCTACAACGTAACTAGTAACTAAAGTTTTCTAATTGTAGTGGAGAAAAAGTTAGTGTTGCATGATTCTTGCTCAAATGTGAATCTCAATTTTCCTCCACAAAAATTGAGATCACAATTCAATTTGTTTTTCCATGAAAATATGTCTTTGTTCCGTAGTGGCTGAACATAGCCTGGCTCCAGCCCTGAATCGCTACAAGTTAACAAAATGAAAATTCAGACTGAGTGTCAGGCTAGGCTGAACATATACTACATTCAAAATGTGGCACCTGGAGCCACTGTGGCTTTAAAAAAACCAACATCAAAGTGCTTGACCTTACATCTCTTAAAGTCTCTCTCTTAGTAGCTAAAACACAAGAGTCACTCAAATAAATTGGACAGTCAAATTTCTTGGTCAAATTTAGAAATGAGATCACATAGGTGTCTGAATCTAGATCTAAATCTAGATTTCGAATTTGATTAATCATGCAGCACTAGTAAGTAAGTATGTACATTTTATTTATATAGCACCTTTCACAGAGGACTCACAAAGTGCTTTACATGATGCAATAAAATACACTAGTAAAAGTATAATAATTTGCTGAGATGTATTGGAGTAGAAGTATAAAGTAGATAAAGTAAACTGGAAATACTCCGGTAAAGTAAAAAAGAAAAGTAAAAGAATCAAAAGTACTTGAGTAAATGTTTACTTTACAGAAGTGGTTTTCAACCAGTGGTCTGGGGACCACCAGTGGTCCTTGAGGGGGTTCCAGGTGGTCCCCAGCTAGATGATGGAGAGTTGGTAACCAAATGGACCATTATTAGATCTTTAACTCTTGAGAGCGTAAAATGCTCTCAAGGGTTCAATTATTGTTAAACATCTGCATTAATTAATTTACAAGAAGTCTACACATTTAGAGAATGTAAATAGTTATTTAGATTTGGCCTGTTAACTCTCCTATGTTACCAGCATCAATACAGCACAGAATTGTGGACAAAATCTCATCCAACGATAACAAAATTCTTTAGTTTTGGGTCAGCAAGGCTAAATGTCATCAAATGGTGGTCTGTGTGGCTCAAATGCAGGAAAAAAATGGGCATTGATATGAAAAAAGGCTGAAAACCACTGCTTTTACTACACCACTGATGATGATGATAATACATCTCTTCATCTCGGTAGAACACGGTGAAGAAGTTCCTCAGCCTGGCGCAGCACTTCAACCTGCCAGTGTTCCTGGCGGACGTGGCCAGCCTGGCACTGCTCTCCCAAGACGAGCCGCCGCAGCAGGATGGCCGGCGGAGGATCGAGCCCCACTGCACGTTCCTGTGCACCGGGCGGCCCATCACCTCGTTCGCCCTGCTGGCCAACCTCTGGAAGTACGACGTAAGTACAGTAGGCCAGTGGTTCTCAACCTCTTCCCCCCCAAATAATCATATTTTGAACTGGGGACCCCCTAAAATAATCATATTTTGAACTGGGGACCCCCCAAAATAATGATATATGAACAGGAGACTCCCCCCTCCCCCACTCTGACAAGCATTTGAAGCAAGTTGAAGCATTACATCTAAAAGCTTGCAATGCCTTGTGTTGCGAGACGCGGTGAGCTTGTAGATTTTCAGCTATTTTCAAAATGTTCTTTATTTTTTTATTTGACAATTTGGCCAGTGTTTGACCAGTTTTTATAATATAGCCTGTTAACCTTTTGATGAAGTAATGGTTTTTCATCATTGGATTTCTATGGCTTAATTTGAGTGGCTCAGCAGCAAATGTGAGTGGTGCATCCACTCCTGTGTGGCTGTGTCCCGGGTCTGTCCCTGTGTCCCTGGCTGTGTCTGAGCACGAAAATAGCGTTATAGCGTTTGTTCACCACCAAGTGTCACTGTTGCACAGCCCAACACACATACACAGACACACACAGGCCAGCGAGGAGGGCCAGTACAGCACAGCACAGCACAAGTACAGTACAGCACCACTCACTTCAGACGGGTCTAATGTTTTACTAACATAGAGTACAATACTTTTCATTCGTTTAGCCATCTCTGCTAGCTCTGGCGGAGGAGAGAGGCTTCGATGTGCTCGAGGTGCGAGGTGAAGACCCACGATTGGCCAGCATGGACGACCTCTCAGCCAACCAGATTCCACTGCACTTCCTGTTTCGCCACCGTGGCTATGTTGTCCAGGTACGCTAATCTCGGTTAGTTTGTAGGCTGAATTCTGATTAGGTTACATTGAGCCAGGAAAAGTCCACAAGATTTAATCCATTTAATATCTTCTTTGTTTTTTTTAATGATTTAATTCTTGACAGTATATGCAATGTGGCCCTCTGGAGTGACTGTGGAAATTTAGTTGCCATTGTCAAAGTTGTCCACCCCTACACTAGGTGACACTGCTGTATGAGCGAAGTGGGAACTACCTCTGGCACGGTGCGCTGCGGCTCAAGGCGTCCGCCGACCGAACGTTTGCCCCATTCAGGATGCTGGACTACGGGCGCCACGCCGGGGCATACGACAGGTCAGTTAGTGCTAGGCTCCCAGGTTAACCCTTTAACCATTATTTTATACTTTAGCTATTGAAAAATAGCAGATCTGCTATTTTTGAAAAATTGTGGGTTAGCGCCCCAGCCTGCATCCTCTGTGAGGAGGAAGCCCAAAAACCTTCGGTGAGGCCTTTAGGAGGGCCATTCGAGCCGCAAGTGGAGCCTGCAGTACTACCGTTGCCCAGCGGTGGAGCCTGCAGAACCATTGCGGCTCAAGAATCCACCACTCCTGAATTAAGTGTCTGGTGCTGGGAGTCTGGTGCAACGCACAGGTCCTCGCTGTACTCCTGGTGAAAGCAGGAGTGGACCTGGTGAGACGTAGGAGGGGCCCGTACAGGAGTCAACCCACAGAGCCTAGTCCCTCCACATACCAGAATTGTACCTCTCAGTCCTGGCATAGTAGTGGCCCTGGTCTTTCCCTAGTGGGTCTGATCGAGGGTATCTACTGGGACGTAAGTCGGGACTTGATCACCCCGGCTGGGTCACCCGAGTGAGGGGTATGATGTTCACGAGACCCAAAACCCCGATGACCTTGGGATACATCACTGAGGATACGTCCCAGTTGCATCCATGCGATGTATTTTCGTTCTCACCGTGAACGTTTTTAACTGAAATATTTGCTTCTGGGAGGTCCCTGAAACAATATATTTTCAGATGGGGGTCGACAGCCATTTACATATAATTTATGCTGGGGTCCTTGACATGAAATAGTTTGAGAACCACTGATATAGAAACATAGGTTTTTCAAAAACTGTCATGATTTTAGAAGACATTGGTAGAATCTGGTCTCAGGTCTAAATGGGTTAAATCAAAGTAATTGGTTGAAATAAGCTCTCCAGCCTTGCTGAAATGAGCATGACAGCACACCTAGCCGTTAATAGAAGATTTGAGGATGGATTAATCACATTAGAAATGTTATCAGTTGTGCTGATTGACAGAGTTTCATCAGAGCAGCAGAAAAATTGGCTTAGGAATGGAACAAAAACAAAACAATTCAAAGAATAAATGTTCCTCCTGTCTTAATAGCTGAACAGGTCTACACTCCTGTATATATATTTTTTTCATTTGGCTATGAAAATCTATGCGTTAAAAATTGTATTATTGTATAAGGAATCTGAATAAGCGTGTGTATTATTTATTTAGTGTTGCGAACTTGCGTGTGTGTGTGTGTGTGTGTGTGCGCCACTCAGACCGGCGCTGGTCTTGACCACATTGGACGGCCTCGATGTTCGAATTCCACGCAATGTCTCGCGCTTCCTGTCCGAGCGGCACAGTGCGCGCTACGTCGAATGTCGACACCGGGAGGCACGTGACTTCTACCGGGTGAGTATAATGTTAGTTAGGCTTCTGCAGTAAGATTTTTGAGGGGCGCTAGCCCCACCTATATCCAGGTTTGAGGGTTTGCGTAAACGCAAACATTGAAGACAAAAGTGAGGACGCAAATTGTGATTGGCCAGAATGAGATGATGTATGATGACGTATGATGATAAGAGCGCCCCTCACTTCACACGGGTGTGATTTCATTAAATGCCATCACACTTTCCTGACATCTTAGGTGAATCGAGGTGAACCTTAGAACCTTGACTGGTTTCTCTTTATCGTCGGTACTAATGCTAAATGAACACTATTGTATGACCGTGTTGCTTGCTGAATATAGCCTGTTTCCAAGATCACAGCGCACATCACATAGAGATGATCGCGATGTGAGCTTGTAGGTTGTATGTTTTCACACTGTTTATCCTATGATGAAGTGTCAATCAGGCATAAACTCAAAGTTGTATGATTTGTCACACACGTTACCGCAGTGAAATTTGTTCTCCACATTTGACCCATCTCTTTGAGCAGGTGAGCCGCAGCCAAGGAGTGGTGAGCTGCTGCTGCAGCTGTGCCGCGCTCGGGAATCATTTGAATAGTTGATTTGACCCCCCAATCCAACCCATTGATGCTGAGTGCCAAGCAGGCAGGCATTGGATCCCATTTTTATAGTCTTTGGTATGACCCGGCCGGGGATCGAACACTGACCTCCCAGTTTCAGGGCAGACACTCTAACCACAAGGCCACTGATAAACTCAAAATACTCCCAAACAGTGGCTAAAGCATTTATCGCGTGCTGTATAGACGATGAAAATAGCCTGGGTGCCGAGGCTACGTGCTGTATGGTATGGTGACTGACAGTCGCCATCTTTCTCAGCCCATCTCGGACTGCCCTCTGGTGGTGAATGTCGTTCACTACAATACATTGCATCAATACAGAATCTCCATATGGGTTTCAGTGGAAATATGAGCAATGGTGTTGAAGCTCATACTGTCAGGCTTTCGAAATACCCTGGTATATCGCCCAATCCAAGTATATGTAGCTCTATTCTTACTATCTTTATTAGGTGTGTATGTACGTCTATCTATGCTAACTCTCTGGCCATTCATTGTCTATGGAGCTCTATGCTAAACAGAGTAACAGACATTGTTTACCGGTATGTATGTAGCTCTATGCTACCTCCATCTCCATTGGAGAGGGAGATTGTCCTTATTTATGAAAGAAACACATTTTTCCATCGATTTCGACGTGTTCAACAGCCTATGATACAAATCTCTCATTAAGTCTCACCTCATGTTCTCAACTCAACTGTTGGGTTTTATTCCTCCCTTCCTTTTCTCCCCTAGCTCTACCCAGACGATGGCGGGCAGGAAGCGATAGAGTTCCGCAGACGAGCGAAGTTGCTCCTCCACCTTTCCGCCAAGACTCTGAACGATCTCTCCATTCCCTTCTGGCTGAGCAGCGGTACTTGCCTGGGTGAGCTGGGCGTACTGCTAAAAGTATTGGACACACACACACACACACATAGTAGTAGTTCTGGTTGAGTCATTGATTGTACTGCAACAATTACAACACGGTGATGTTACCAGGTACGATTTCTGCATCTCTGACGCATACAGAATCCATCGGAGGGTGCACCATATTTGAACTGTCTCATAATGCTTCATTGTGAACAGAAAATCTGTTCATCATAAAAATAAATGAAACAATAATATACCAGAGATGATCGGCATTTTGTTTGACCATCTGCAAGATCTGTCATTGTGGCACTGCAACTGTGACCAAATGGGCACACACCGTACAAGTGCTAGTGATGCTAACTGCTCCCTCCCTCTGCTCCGCTCCCGTCCAATCAGGGTGGCTCCGGCAGTGTGACATCATCACGTGGAGCCGAGACGTGGACCTGGGCGTGTTCGCCCGCGACTACCGACCTGAGATCGTCACGGCGATGGCGCGCGCCGGCCTGCCGCTCAAGCACAAGTTTGGAAAGGTTCGCATGCCAACTCTGAGCATTTGAAAGGGACTCTGCATTGGTTTGCATGGCAGATTTAAAACTTTAAATCTCTCTCTCTCCCCCCCCCCGCCCATCAGGTAGGGGACAGTCTAGAGTTGTCCTTCCAGGGGCAGGAAGTCAAGTTGGACGTCTTCTTCTACTACGAGGACGGCGACGTCATCTGGAACGGTGGAACTCAGGCCCGAACCGGCAGGAAGTTCAAGTAATAACACTAGTAATGCTCATGCATGGATTCAAGTTCTTAGTCGCCACAACTGATTTCAGTCATTTGGATTCCATAAAAGTCCGCATGTCTTCTATGGAAGCATGTTCCACAGCAAAAACAGCCTATCTATAAGCTCACAACAAGTCGCGCGATTGGCTATTTTCGGTTATTAGTTATTTTAAGATTAAAGGGCATTTGAAGCGATCAAACTGGCAATAGAGGGTATGCGCATGCATATAGTGAATGGCAAATCGAGTGGCAAAGTGAGTGACAAAGTGAATTTAATGTTGTTTAAAGTCAGTTCATGCAATGAAATATGACTTTTCTGTTTGGATGTATGGGCTGTCAAGGCCAGAAAGTAGTGTTTTGCCACTCAGTAGGCATTCCCGCATAAGTTCCTGGTATGATGATGATGTCACGCGCATACCCTCTATAGAATGCATGTGTATGAATTTATACACATTCTGGTCTGCAGTGCATTGTCTGTTTAAATGCTTCCAAAGTGGGGCACCCACTGGCCTAGTGGTCAAGGCACATGCCACATATAGGCTCTGGCCTGCGTCGCGTGTTCGAGTACCGTTCATTTCGATCTTTGCTGGGTGTCTCCCCCTCTCTTTCCTGTCAATCTTCACTTGTATCTATAAAGGCAGAAAAGCCCAAAACAAAGCCCAAAAAATGCTTCCAAAGATAGAGTAGGCCTTGTATGCACAGTGGTACTGTCTTCTCATTTTTTCTATCTCGTCTTCTCTCTTTCTCTTCCCTCTCTCTCTCTCTCTACAGGTACGTCTTCCCTCACTTCTTGCTGTGCTGGACAGAGCTGCTGGAGCTGCGGGTCAGAGTCCCTTGCGAGGCGCACACCGTCATGGAGGCCAACTATGGCCCCGGGTGGCAGTCTCCTGTGCACACATGGGACTGGAAGACGTCTCCCAGCAATGTGCGCGACAACGGGCGCTGGCCACCCGCCGAATGGGACGAAGTTGTCCAGGTGTACTGAACAGCCCCATTGATTTGAATGGGAAGCCCGGACACCCATGCTAACAATGGTCATATTCCCGTCAGTTTGAATAGGGAAGGAAACCTTTGATGCTAATTGTCTCTAGGGTTGGGATCCAGAACCGGAGGAACCAGCTCCAACATTGAGGAACCAGGAATCGGTTCCATCATGTTTGGGACCGTTCCTGGAACTGGGTTTTATCACACTGTCAGAGCTGGCATGTGGACTTCACGGCTGCTACACAATTGCAATACTGGTGGTTCTCAAACTTTTACATTTTAAAGCAGTGGTTTTTCAACCAGTGGTCCTTGAGGGGGTTCCAGCCAGGTGGTCCCCAGCTAAATGACAGAGTTGGTAACCAAATGGACCCTTATTAGATCTTTAACTCTTGAGAGCGTAAATGAAACCAAGTGGACTTGGTTTCATTTTACGCTCTCAAGAGTTACATTATTGTTAAACATCGGCACTACTTCATTTACAAGAACTGTACACAATTAGAGAAACCTTTAAAGGTGGGGGGGATAATCCTCCCTACTAGAGCGTGCTGACCATATAAGAAGTTCCTCCCTGTCCACAGTTAACCCTGGGGTCAAAAAAACCGTAGGTTTCGTTTTTGGCTAGGGTTAGCCAGCCTTCATCCAATCAGGATAGAGCGTGTCTATGTGCACATCTTGTTACCGGGGCGGACCGGGGGGGGGGGTTTCCAAATCACCGAATGCTCCTTTAAGTAGTCGGACTGTTAAAATACGAAAGGTTCCCAACCCTAATTGTCTTTGTTTTATATGGGGAGGGAGGAGGGACACTTAAACACTGGACGCTAATTAAAGAAAGGAAGTGAGTTTGAAGTTGTATAGGTATAAAATGGGTCAATAAGGTCAGGTGCTAAGATTCAAGATTATTTTTAAAATTGTCACATAATGTAGTTCAAATCCCAGCGCTGGAGAAGACCCATTGACATGCAACATTTAGTGTCATCTACTGACATTCTGGAACTGGAAAACGGAAGAATCCCAACAGAATTTTCCTCTCAACTTCAACCTTTCCATCCAGTCAGGAGCGATTTTAACATTATCACTGATTTGAATGGGAGAGCTACTACAGTAATGGCCTTGACTGATAACTGGATTGTAAATACAACAAATACTGCAATATTTCTTTAACAATAGCAATGCTATAATTTATTTTATTTATTTGTTTGCATTTTTGTACATTGGCATGTTAGCATTTTAGCTGCTGTTGATGTGGTTTTGCAATAAAGATGCATTGAAAACCAATGTTTTACGATGTGTAAATATTACCCTGTACACACAAACTACCATTGTTACTATAGTTGTACTTAGTATTTCTTATAATGTACTGTCTAAACACAAGTCTTAAACAGGGGGTCCCATTAGTTTTACATTAACCCTATAGCATCCCTATTCTGAAGGGAGCATTTACATAAAATAGCCGATCTACAAGCTTGTAGATTGTCTATTTTCGGCAAAGAGGTTTGATGTGTAGACTGTAGAGGGAAGAAAATAGTCCAAAGAACAGAGCCAAAGGTCATGTTTACTAACGGTGGCCTTACACTAGCCGATAATCGGGGGGTTGCCCGACCGCTCAAAGCGCGATCGGGATCGGCCCGATGTTTGATATTCGCTCTGCCCCGCTCCGATTATCCTGTAGTGTATAAAGTGTATAGTGTATAAATGTGTAAAGGAAAACGACGTTAATTTACGTTTAATCATTTGAAACAGTATCTGTGCTGTGGGGGCCCTTGTTTTGTTTTCTCAGCTAACAGGTCCTTGGCCAGAAAAAACTTTGAAGACCCCTGATGTACGCTTTAAGTACATCATGGAAATTTGTCCTTTGCACTTGACCCATCCAACTATTCTTGGAGCAGTGCCCGTAGACTGCTACAAACCACAAAGGTACATAATAAACGGCTTAATGTTGATTTATTCACTTATTTCAACTCTTCCTCACAAGTCCACAAGTTATGGATTTGTAATTTTTAACTTTTACATTTTTATTTTTTAACCCATTAAAACCCAGAAGTGTAATTTTAGATTTTTGCGTTGGCTATTCAAAATAGCAGACAGTCATACAAGCTTACAACACATCACTTTGTGCCACGCTGCGAGCTTGTACATCTGCTATTTCTGAACATTATGGGGAAATCTTGAAGGTGTGACAACTACTGATTTAGAAGGAATTTGTAGAATCGGCCTCAGGTCTTAATGGGTTTAAACAACCTGTAAAAAAAATGATGCTAAAGAGGTTCAATTCACTCATTGATCTTCCTTGTGGATAACGATTCCTTTAGCGATTAGGTCTGGGATTTCGACTGCCAGCCAGGGGCCGAGTCCGAGGGCCACCAGGTGGGCCAGTCCAAATTTGGGCACATTCCGGGCCCAGAGCGGTTTGAAGTGGTCCGTCAGGCAGATCTTGCCCCCTCTGTACATTTTGGCTGTTTTTCCGTCTAGTTCTGGGATGGCGATTTCGGGGGCCGTCGTGGGGTAGGTGACCGGTATCTCAAACTCCATGTCGAACTCATACCTGCGTAAAGCAAGGCAAGTTATTGATATTATAGCACATTTCAGATGCAAAGCAATTTGCATTACACAAAACAAACAATATTTGAATACATCAACATTCAATACAATACAAAATAAGAAAGAAGCAGCATACGGCAGCGGCAAACAGTAATGTCTTCTGTTCAGATCTAAATGTGCAAGTGATATTAATTTGTTGAAGTAACTAAAATAGTTCTATAGCCTATTTAGATGGCCTTCATTGCTGTAAAGTGTTTGTTTAGAAACAGAGGCCTCTCCAGCTCTTTAATAAACAGAAAATAACAGTGATAAATAAATAAAGTAATATGTACCAGTATAGACCATGTTGTTACCAGATAACTACATACCGGTAATATACTATGCCACCAACCATGTGACATACATACTCAATGGTGTAAAGTACTGAGTAATGTACTCAAGCAAGCAAGCTTAAGTTCAACTTTGAGGTATTTTTTACTTTCTTCAGTATCTACAATTTTCAATACTTTTCTACCCAGAGGCAAATATAGTACTTTTTACTCCACTACAATTATTTACTTTGTAGATTTTTACTTTGTAGCCCTTTACATATTTTGGCCATTTGAAAATAGGAGATCTACAAGCTCACAATGCGTCACATTGTGAGGTTGTAGAACGGGCAGCCATTTGAAAATTAGACATTTTGAACTTGTGAAATGGGTCATTCTGCACACTGCTGAGTACGCTTGGTACTTTTAAGTGTATTTTGATGCCGAATGATACTACACTTTTACTCAAGTAGGCCTACATTTGAATACTGGACTGGTGCACCTGGTATTGATACTTTGACTTAAAGTAAAACATGCAAGTACGTCTTCTTCCATCTCCGACACGTACTTGAGAAGGTCGTGGATGTACCAGCACTTTCCGAACCAGCGCGTCCCTTCCTTGTTGGACTCCAGCCGGAACCAGTCGTTGTCTGCCACCTTGTTGTTCTCAACGTACTTGATGAGGGACAGATACTCCTCCTTCAGCCTCTGCACCCACAGTTCTGCAAACTTGCACTGTCAGTGTTTCAGTAAGACAACAGATTTCACACGTAACTAACAACATGATTGTGTACTGTACATTAATAATAATTAATATTGTGACTGTGTAGTGTGTACTCCTAATTGGTCAGCACTATAGGAAGAGTGGGAGTTCGTTTAAAAGTCTGATAATTATGTAACGTGCGTGTTCCAATCATACTTTACATACTTAGTTTAGAGTAGACCACTTTACTTCGATCGGTGCCCACTCTTCTAACACACACACACAGCTGCCACCCTCATGCAGTGTAAAGCACACCGTTGTGTAAAATAGACCAAGTCTAGACTGTAATAATTATACCTTTATCTCTGGGACCAGAGTTGGTCTTCAGCAGAGGAATCTCAGACACCACTTTCCGCGTGGCCTCGTCGCCCATCCTTGTTGTGTCTAATTGGAATAGTATATTATATAACTAGTATATGAAGCAAAGGAAAATAAGAATGTGAGCGTTCACTTAAGTGTCTATACAGTTTCTCTATAGTCCTGACGTGTTATAATACATCCATGGTTGTCATGTTGCAGAAAGATTAACCCGGAAGCGCAACCCGGAAGCAGTAGTGACTCTGTTTTTGTTTTTTCTTCCATTATCCATAGTCACTACTGGTTCCGACTATGGTTCCGACCCGAGGTTCCGACATCACATGCTACATTTTGTAGCATACATTTTGTATTTAGCATTTAGCATTGATTTTAGCTGGTACATACATACTGTCAGTCTGCTTTTCCAACATGCCTCCCTTACGTTCAATTTCGGCCTAAATCCGTCTCCTCCAGCCTAAATCAGATCACACGGGAATGTCGGAGAAAGCCCCCCATCTTGTGACAAAGCGGAGGTACTACACCATAGAGTATATATATAATACAGTATATACTACACACACATGTTTCGTTTGTACTTATTTCCCGAATTTAGTCATGCATTTCACGTGCTGCTTGAGTGGATAGTATACTAAGCCTTTAGGGCACATCAAACAGTCTCGCACACAATTATGCCACATTACTGCCATTAGTATGTCTGGAAAATACTATTTTAGACAGTATTATGGAATTTGGGGTTGGCAGAGGACAGGGTAGACAATGAGGCGCGCTAAGTGACATCAGAGGCTCGAGGTGCATCCTGGGTGCAGTGTTGCCAGGTCTTCTTATTATAAGTGACTTTAAGTTTGGGCTTGTATTTGTGGAAAATTGCTTGCAGGTTTTGGCCTTGTGTCTAAAGCAGCTTTTGATTGATTGATTGAAAATGTTATTAACAGTTTGCAGAATTACAGTACATTTCAAGCACAAACTCAATACAAAGGCTGTTAACTGTGAGTGGACGACCCAATTAAGCATTACACTTGTTTACAACAGGGTCCACCATGTTCAAATCATCAAAACATTTAGAGACGTACAAATAGACACTTCTATATAGACAAAGAACAGTACAGGAATTCATCATAAAGGAGGTAAAAAGCGAAAAGAAACATATACAGTGAGGGGAAAAGGGGGGGGGGGGGGGGGGGGGGCGGTGGGGGGGGGATTCAGATTTTACGGCCATCCGTAGGTGCCCTTTGAGAGCGGTTTTGAAGGAGTCAAGGGATTCGCATGTCTTAATGACTGTTGGTAGGGCGTTCCACATTTTGGTGGCATAGGAGCGAAAAGAATTTAGTCCCTTGTTTGTGCCGAATCTGGGTTGAACATGATTCGTTGCACTCCCTCTGGTGTTGTGGGTGTGGACTTCGTTAACATTAAGGAAGTATCTACACAGGTACATGGGTATCTTGGTGGAGTATCGAATCTTGTGGACCAGACCCATTGCAAGATGCTGTACTCTGTCGCCGACCCTAAGCCATGCCAGTCTGTCAAAGTGGGCAGGGGTGAGGTGGGTTCGGGTTTTAAGGGCCTTTGAGGTGCTGTGGTACCAGGAGGTGCATGCATAGTCAAAGAAGCCTTGTACAAGGGCTCCTGTTAAGGTCTTCAAGGTGTTTTTGTCGACCAGTGAGGAGATCCTGTAAAGGAATCTTGTTCTTTGGTTGACTTTTTTGATTACGTTGGTGGCCATTTTATCACCGGAAAGATTAGCCTCCAGGATGGAACCTAGGTAGGTAATTTCATCTTTACGTGTGATAACATTGTCACCCACTCTAACCAAGAAGCCATTTGCCTTGCTGAGATTACTATTAGATCCAAAGAGAATGGATTCAGTTTTTCCCAGGTGTAAAGATAGTTTGTTATCAGCGAGCCAGGTGCAGATTCTACCGAGTTCAGAGCTGAGGGCATTTTCAACCTGCAGTTTGTCCCTGTCCGAGACCAGCAGTGCCGAGTCATCTGCGAACAGGAACAAGTTGCAGTCACAAGCTGAAGTCATGTCGTTAACATATATTAGGAACAGTAGAGGCCCTAGTATGCTTCCTTGTGGAACGCCACAGCTCACTGGGAGGGGGGGGGGACAGTGTTCCGTTCACTTCCACCATCTGCCCAGCTGTGGTTTTCATTTTCAACCGGTGACCATTTTCATGCCAAGGCCCATTATTTATTTGGATTTTGTGCCACGGACCACCATTTGATGAGATCTAGCCTCTTACACCCACCAAAACAAAGAATATTACTAAGCACAGGAGTTCGTAAAAAGTTCTATACCTTGAGTCAATTTCACTGTGGAAGGAGGTATTAGGTGGCGAACTTAAAAGAGGGTCCAAGGCAGCTCTGTCCAGTTGAAGTAGAAACAAATCCTTTATTTCATTAAATATTAAAAACAAGGGTTAAAAACACGACGAACGCGTTTCGGCCTGCATGGGCCTTCATCAGGGTCAACTTATTTTCTTTTTTTCTCAAATAATATTACTTGTCGTTGACGTTGAATATGATTTTGTCCACAATTCCATGCTGTATTGATGTGGTACCATAGGAGAGATAACAGACAAACATTGAAACATTGATCAAATTGTGTAGACTTCTTTTTTTTTAAACAATAATTTAACTCTTGCAAGTGTAAGATGAAACCAAATGGACCCTTTCATTTAACACTCAAGAGTTAAAGATCTAAAACTCTCCATCATTTAGATGGGGACCACCTGGAACCCCCCCCAAGGACCACTGGTGGTCCCCCGGACCACTGGTTGAAAACCACTGGTGTGTGTTTCTAAAGTAGGTTTTTTTTGCTATATAGAAGTGTATATTTGTATGTCTCTAAATGTTATGATGAATTGAACAAGGTGGATCCTCTTGTAAACAAGTGTAGTGCTTTATTTGGTCGTCCACTCACAGTTAACAGTTTTTTGTATTGAGTTGTGCTTGAAATGTACTGTAATTCTGCATACTGTTAATAAATACTTCAATCAATCAATCCACTGTAATCTCATGGGCTTGTTTTCCTAGACCTGGTTGCTTATTTCTTGCACAATCTGGCAAGTGGCAACACTGATCCTGGGGGTAAACTGCAGCAAGAAAAGAAAGGGGAGTGAACCTTTTTATACTCTATGGGAGTGAAGAGAAGAAGACGGAACTCCCATCGAGGACCAGGACAAAGAAGAACACATATCTGATCAATTATTTAAACCATAATATTAGGATCAAATCTAACAAATCAACAGAGGAGGTGAAGTCGGAAAAAACACGACAAGAGTAAGAAGAAAGGAGGCAGGATAGCAGGAGGAGAGAGGAGAGAACGACAGAACATGGCGGTGGACAGGCGAGACGAGAAAGGTAATGCTAAGTTATGCTAACGGCGGCTAGCATTGTCTTCTTAATGCTGGATCTATGATGATTGACCAATGATGATCTAATCACCGAGCTTAATGCTGCTAAAATTACTGTCTGTAGACTAGTGGGCATACCCGCTTCTGCTTCTAACAACATGATGCAACCCGGAATTTGTTTTATTATATTGTTTTATCTGTATCGTATCTGTAATCTGTTTAGTAGAGCATCTTCTTAACACAATGTAACTCAACTGGCACATCTGATTCTGCTGTGATTGGAGGTGATCTCTCTGTACTCTTCGTCTCTTCCATTGAAAGGTGGTTTCGGGTAGGACAGTGGTTCTCAACCTGTGGGTCGGGACCCTCAGTGGGCTCCCTACATTATTATTTTGTATTTTGTGTGTGGGGGGTGGGGGAGCGCTAAGGACTTCTTAGATCTTTAATACCACCAAAAGAAAGATTTAAAAAAAAGACCATTGCTGCAATCAACCAACCATTACCAACCAACCATTACCAACATCAACCAACTATACTGTAAAACTAAAAAGTGGTCAAACATTGGCCAATACAACTTGAATAATATAAGAAAGAGGTAGCTTCAACACCAGCCATTGACAGACCATACATCCAGAGAGAAATAGCCTCTATCTGAATCTGAAACAATGTTAAACTCACCAACATTACAGCTGTACGAAAAGCTTGTCCTCTTTCTATCTGCAAAGTGTTTGTTTAATAAAAATCACACCTGTGTGAAGTGATTGTCAATGGCATTTAATGTTTGTTGGGACAATGATGTAAAACTGGCCATTCATTATCAATGGCATTTAATGTTTGTTAGGACAAAGTTTGTGTTTACACGCACACTAAAAACTGGACATAGGAGGGGTACCGTAGACATCTTATGAGCTAGTTTCTGTCAAGAAATTCTGTGGAGGACAGGTGATTATTTTTTAAGTGGTGCAACCACTTCCTTAAGTGACTATGTGTGAGGCTGGCTGGGTGGGTGCGTCTGAGCACGAAAACAGCATGGTTGTTTTTTACCACCTGTGCGCAACCTAACACAATTTACAATTTAGGCATTTAGCAGACGCTCTTAATCCAGAGCGATTTACATTAAGCAAGAACAAAAAGCATGGGAATACATCACATATATAAACAGCATTTATCAAGAAACATGCGTAAGCTAAGAACGTAACTAGAACATATCTATATATAATGACAAGCTATACATATATATTATACTATGCTGTACTGTTATTGTGTCTACATGACACACACACACACACACACACAAACACACGCACATATTAACTGTATATATGGTGATTTAGTTTGTGCCAGTACAGTACAGTAGAGGGACCCTCACACAGTAACGTGGGGCGGCTCGCCGGAATCGGGCCGGCACCCTGGGTGCGTTCCTGTGGCCTGGAACCCCCCCCCCCCCCCCCGTGGACCCACCACTTACTTCACACAGGTGTGATGTTTCCAAGTGTTGGAGTGTGTAAGCGCTCGTTTTCATTGATTGATTGAGATCAGAAACTGCTGATCTACTCGATGTAAAAAGAATACATATTCCGCAATGTCATGGCATATTTACCCCTAAAACGTATACGTCGTTTACAATACAAGCTGCCAGAGATTAGTAGCCAGGGACAAATTTTCTCCTGCCGCGCTGTGAGCTCTTTCGCCGGGCAAGACTGCTGTGTTTGATCTGCTGGGGGACACACTGCATGTACGGTGTGTACTGTGTACACACACACATGCTCACATGCGCTTTCGGCAGAGAAATGTCTGTTTCGAGAAGAGAACCACATAAACACAGAAGTGAGTCGGTCTACGCAGCGGCAGAGTCTGTGGCCTGTTGGTGCGTTCACACTGGCAGGCGCAAAGACGTGTTGTGAGTTGATTTGGAGCAGCTACAACGTCATGTCGCTGGCTTCCATTGACAATGAATGGTAGACTGCATCTTTTACATTTGCCCGTGTGAACGCACCATGTCTCTAGACTCTCTACTCATCAGCAATGAAAAAGTGGGAAAGGTAAACCACGCCCCTAATACAAATCTATATGAAAAAACATAAATATTAATTAGATATGCCTACGTCACGTCGCAGAAATCTCAAGAGTAGCGCCAAATATTTCTTTTCTTTTCTGACCAGAAACCTGGAAATACACAAATGGCTACAGAATAATATATGGCTACAGAATATAAACGCTTCTAGAGAGAGATGAGATGTGCGAGGTAGTAATGGAAGATTTCACCTCCTGTTTTTGGGGGGGAAATGGAAGGCGGGGGCTTTTCAGAGTAAATTCTGCCCATCTGCTTGGCACTCTAGCACCTTTTTTTTTTTTTATTATGAAATTTTCCCCGGCAAAGTAAGTGTTAAGCAGTGTCATGTCATGTGACAGCCACAGTGGGCGCCCCTCACTTCACACAAGTGATTTATTTTTCTACTTTTAAAACATAATCGCCTGGGTCTCAGAGGCTAACAGGTCTCTAACTCAGAGTGCACAAACGGGTCTATTTCGTTTGAGAACCACTATATATATATATATATATATATATATATACATACAATCTATCACAGAGGAAAGGTCCCATGGTATTAAATATACTGCTGTACTTTTTGCTTTCAGAGGGGGAGCTGAATGTCCTCGAAGACATTCTGACAGAAGCTCCTGACCAAGATGACGAACTGTACAACCCAGAGAGCGAACACAATGTCACTGACAAGAAAGGTACAAAAATACTTATTACTAAATAATAAAATGTATAGTTATAAAGTTATACGAATACAGTCTTTAATTTCATTTAAAGTAACATTTAAAATACTAATTGAATATTCAATTATTTAATCCTTCTCTCTTTCTCCCTCCATTTTCCTTCCTCTGTCCCCCCTTTCTCTCCCTCCCTGCCATCTATTTATTTCTCCCTTGTAGTTTTAAAGAGGAAGTCAGATGGCCAACATTCTGACGGTCAGGAGCACAAGAGGGCCCGTCAATCCTCAGGCCACACCCCCCGGTCGCAGGCGGCCAATAAGAGGGCTCCGCTCCAGAAGAAGGGCTATTATTATGAAGACCGCAAGGGTCACGGGGGCAGGAGGAGGGGAGAGGAGCATCGGATTAAACCTCTCCTCCTCCCCTCTGACATAAAGACAGAGGTGAAGACCATAAACTAACTAGTATTAACTATTAATGGTAGCACTACTTCTCCTGGTAATACTACTGGTACAGGGCGTTGTCAGCAAATGGTAATCTTTTTTTGTGTACCAACTCAATGGCCTTGGAGTTAGAGTGTCCACCCTGAGATTGGGAGGTCGGGGTTCAATCCCCGGTCGGGTCATACCGGCATATAAAATAAAGACTATAAAATAAGAAAAAATGGGTCCCTCCCTGCTTGGCATTTATTAGCATCAAGGGTTGGATTGGGGGTTAGTCCCTGCAACATACTAGCGCCATGTCCCGGGGGTGTACTTTTACATCAAGCTGCCTCGCATTACAGGAACAGGAGATATAAATAAATGCGAGACATTTTTTAAATGAATACTAGTATTGATGATAATTATTAAAATTGCAGCAATTTTATGATCTTTTCCCCAGAAGGTTCGCCGGCCGAGTGCTGACGAGCGCCGCCCGAGTCCAGCCATGAAGCAAGAGGACAACCAGTCGGACGAGGCTGCAGAGGACGAGGACGGGGCAGGCGCCGCCTCGGAGGAGGGCGAGTCGGAAGGCTCGGCCCGCTCCACCGACGGCGAGGAGGAGGACGAGGAGGAGGAGGATGAGGGAGAGGAGGAAGAGGAGGAGGAGGAGGAGGAAGGCGAGGAGGAGTATGAGATCGAGGAGGAGGAGGAGGGCCGAGGAGCGGGGGGCTACGACACGAGGAGCGAGGCCAGCGACTCGCGCTCTCGCTCTGGCAGCTTCTCCGACGGGGACTCTGTGAGGACGGATCAGTCCGACTCTGACGGCTCAGGTACTACCGGTAGTGATAGATTTCTTTTTTTGTTATTGGGCATTTGAAAATGGCAGATCATTGTGAGGCTATTTTCAAAATATATTTTTTATACATTTTGAACTTTGAAATTCTGTACACATTCTGCACAATGAGTACTTTTACTTTTGGTACTATATTTTGATACCAATAGTTTTGTACTAGTAAAAGTCTTGAGTCCACTTTTACTTAAGTAAATGTGAGCAGTTTTTCCACCACTGGTAGTGTTAGTACTTGATTTAGTTCCACAACTACTTGCACCAGGCAGCACGACTAAAGTTTGTTCTTTGTGTAACTTTCAGGCTCCGAGAAGAAGCGGGAGAAGCTGTCATCGTCTGTGCGTGCCGTGCGTGCTGTGCGCAAGGTCATGGAGAGTAAGTGTTCTAAAGTCACAGTTCATATGCGGTCCATATTCTCATTGCTGCATCAAGTACACACTTGTGTTTGTTTACAAGTGTGTACTTGTTCCTCTCCCCTTTGCAGACCAGAGTCAGACCAGCAAACTGAAGTACATCCTGAGAGAAGCTCGATTCTTCCTCATCAAGAGCAACAACCATGAAAATGTATCGCTAGCCAAAGCAAAGGTTGGTGGCACTACTAGCAGAGTTGTACCGACACCAGTATCGGAAAAGCTGCCGATACTGCTTAAAATGCTGGTATCTGTATCGGCGAGTATGCCTTCAAAAACCACGTAATTTATCACATGATGATATTTAATTTAGTCATTTTTTTTATTGCTTCAGTTCATGTTGCACAACTGTTTATATACTCTTACTGTACTATTTTACATTATAAATTTACTAAATTGTAGCTGCACATTATTAATGGAATTTTGATGTATTCCTAGATCAGTGGTTCTCAAACCTTTACATTTCAAGGACCCCCATACCCCTTACATACAGACCTGTAAGGGTGCATTTAGAACCCCCTCGAGGAACTCAGATGGTACCTGGACCCCACTTTGAGAACCACGGTCCTAGATTTAAATTATACACTGTATCGGATCGGTACTCTGCATCGACCCATATGCATTTCATGGGAATCGGTATCAGGAAAGAAAGAATTGTATTGGTACATCTCTAACTAACTACTAGTTATCTCTGAGATAAATGGGACATTTCCTTTCCCTTATATTCCTTTGATATATGGTTCTCAAAGTGGGACCTGGGACCCCCCAGTTTTATTAGACCTCTGCTGTCAGGCAGAAACTCAAATGTAAAATTTTCAGGAAATAGAAAAGGGAATAGTTTACTGGAAATTAAGAATTATATTTTTAAAACAACGCAATACCGCCTCTTCAAAGTTGGTTTTGTATTTTTTTGACTTTATATATTGTTAAGTACTTGCATGAGAGGGGGAGAGGTTGTGGGGTTAGCTGCTTTAACAGTTTGAGGGGCCAATGGAGTTAGGTGGTTTAGTCAGCACTTTTAATACATTTAATTGGTTCCAATTAAATTTATTAATTTTTATAACCAACACACAGACGTAAAGCACTTGGGGAGGAAAAAAACCGAAAACCTGAAAAATGTTATGTGGTTTCTGCCGGAAAGCGACTATATTATACTCATTTGATTCCACTCTAGACAACTGTGTTTTCCATGTGGACAATCTTCTCCTCTTTTACAAACTCTTTTCCCCATCCCATCACAGGGCGTGTGGTCGACCCTCCCAATGAACGAGAACAAGCTGAACGCTGCATTTCGTGCGGCAAGGAGCGTCGTCCTTGTATTCTCCGTGCGGGAGAGCGGCAAGTTTCAAGGTACTGGTGTGTGTGTGTGTACATTTATTCGCCAAATCACAACATAGGTTACCTAATGGCACTTTTCATATTGAGCAGGCCACCGGGTACTAAATTGTTGATATTATTGCTGTTTTCTTACATTAATTGTAACGTTGTTTTCCAGGTATGGCCCGTCTGGCGTCGGAGTCACGCCACGGTGGATCTCCCATCCACTGGGTCCTGCCAGCCGGCATGAACGCCAAGATGCTCGGCGGAGTCTTCCGCATCAACTGGATATGCAGGTCAGTGGTTACTGGTTAGCTGTTGGTGTTTTCTAGTGTTTTCCAGCTTTTAGCCCTAAAACACACACTACTATATTGATATTCTGTATAGCATGGGTGGGGCTCCCTGCTTCATCACTCTCAGCTAAGCCTGTGCCACCATGCATTTCAGACGGGAGCTTCCATTCACTAAGACGGCTCATCTGTTCAACCCCTGGAACGAGAACAAACCGGTTAAGATTGGACGAGACGGACAGGTAAGATCCTCCCTTCACTCCTTCCCTTTCTCCTTCCTCCTTACCGTCAGTGTTGCCAACTTTTGCGAGAGAAATTAGCAACCAGGCCTATGAAAACAAGCATACAAGAAGCGACTAGGCTATGGCTAATGGTGGCCGACAAATACAATACCGGTACATTAATCTGAGTCCTTCACATGAAACTGTTTGAGAACCACTGGTTTTTACAACATTACACCGCAAGCCCAAAAGACATGTCATTTTATGCATGGTTGCATAAAATAAAAAAATAGCACATCTACAAGCTCACAACGTGTCACAGTGCGATGTGTTGTGTGAGCTTGTAGATCGGCTATTTTCAGCATGATGCAACCAAGTGTAAAATCAGCCATTACGACAGCATCAAAGCTTGCCAAAATACATTTTGTCGTTTTAGTTTTAATCGCACTAAAATCGCAGTCGACTAAAACTGGCCTAACAATGAAAACATTTCAGATTGCTAAAATATGTCAAACTATATATTTTATTCAGAAGACTGACTAAAATTAAATCAAAATTTTGCTGTAAAAATCAACACTACACTGGTGGTTTTCCCCTCCTAGGAGATCGAAGGAGAAGTCGGCTTCCAGCTGTGCACCCTCTTCCCCACCGACGACAGCGTGGACCTTCATCAGCTCATGCACCGCATCCATCGCCACAAGCACCACCAGCAGCGCCACAATCCGGCCACCAACGCCGCCGTCGCCTCCGCCATCGCTCCGGGGGACGCCCCGCCCCCCCATCACCACCATCACCATCGCGGAGGGCGCCCACCTCCTCACCGTGGCACCGGTCCCGCCCCCCACGGTGACCCGGGAAGGTTAGCAGCGATCCTAAGATCCTATTGGACACCTAGGACCCTCCCTCTGTTTTCGAGGGGTTGCTGGCGGATAACCCCCAACCCCCCTCCAACCGCTGTTTTCGATCGGAGCCGCAGGACAACTTGGACTCCCCCCTTTAGCGTTCTGGGATTCCGAGTTGCCTCGGACACCCAGTGTTTCCAGGTTTTGAAAAGGCCCAGGTTTGAATGTGGTTCGAAGTCCATCCAGACCTAAGTAGGTTTGATCGAGGATATCGATGGTTCAGGTCTAACGCTTGGCTTCTGTTGAGTTACAAGTTATTGTGGACCCTCAAAAGTAGCAGCTGAAATGCTGAGTTCATTGGTTTAAACCCCCCAATTCAAGCCTTGTTTCTGCATTTCTAAGGTAATCCAAACCCACTGAATTTAGCCACGGTTTGGTTTAGAGTCCATGCTAGACCTCTAAACAGTGACTTGAAGGACATGAGTCAGGCGGAGACGATAGAGGTTCAAATAGTTTTGTGTCTAAGCTTACTGAGTCAACTCGGGGGGGACCAGAGTCAATGGAGAAAAAAAAAACTACTTTTCGTTGACCGACAACCTTTTTTTCAGGTAAGTTTGGTGACGTTCAAACGACTCCTAGAAACTAATCCTAGAAAGAGAATATCAAACCTTTTAAGTTGCTAAAGCTAGCTCCCTGTCGTGTTCTTGAGCTACCGGGAAGGGGAGGCTAGGCTAACCACAGTTAGGCTAGGCCTCCAAGCACTGCTCAGCGTCACTACCCCTAAAGAAAACGGTGAACTTATGGGTGGAAGGAGGCAATTCTTTTAGGTGGCAGGAAAGTTGTTTTCCGCACACAGGGGGAAGCTAAGAGTTGTGTCCTGTACCTGCTAGGAGGTTAGCTAGAATACCTTTCCATTGCACCACTTTTCTTTCTCCCTCTCTTCTCCCCTATTCTCTCGCTCTTCCTCCTTTCCTTACCTCTTTATTCTCCTCTCTTCTCTCCTATACTCCCCTCTCTTGTGCTCTTATCCCCTCTTCTTTACTTCCTTCCCTACCCTTACTTCCTCTTCTCTTCCTCTTTCATAACCGTTCTTTGCCTGAGTTCTTTATCTTTCCAGGAGTTTCCCACGGAGGCGTTCGGTCGCTAGCTGATTGGACGGTGGTTGTGAGGACGTTGACCGACTATTATCCCATTTTCCCAAATAAGAAAATTATTGAATAAATTAGAGACAGAAGGAGAGATGGTGGGGGAGGGAGGGGTCTTTCAGCTCTTAAGCCCCTCCTCATTCCTCCTCCAAGCTCCTCCCCTCCTTTCAGTTCCACTGGCAAGTGAACGGGCCTTCCGGTTGGCCTGGTTTTGGACTACAGACTTTGGTTTATCAGGGACCCTTGAGAGAACGAAAGGAAGGAAGGGGCGTGGCTTGCAAAAATGAACTTGTTAACGCGGGGCGGAGAGATGTTTTGAGGTGGGCTGTGTTTTGGGCCTAGTGAGCCAATCAGAATGTGGGATTTGAGGACTTGTTGAAAATCCCAGATCTGCGATACCGCTTCCCGGTCCCAAGAACTGAGAAATAAGGGTTGAACTGTTGGCGGGAGAGTTGCCTTATAGGAGATGAAAAATTTCGCAGGGTTTAACGTGCTTTAGGTGTGTAAGTGCTTAAGTTGCCAGTTAAAGTCTTTGATGACGTGTTGAACCCAACCCATCCACCCCACCCTGTTTGAACAGTTGCATTGTGGGAAGTTAAAATATTGGGAGGGATGTGTAAATCTCAAAAACACGACAAAAGGAATGTCATAAGGTTTTTTGCATACAAACTGAAATTGAAACGGAAAAGAGAATACGTAAAGGACTGGGGGATAAAAAAAGAGTTTGTGCAGGATTCATAAAAAAAAAAAAAGACTGAGGGGGTACGAAACAAGGGGGGAAATGAAAGGAAAAAGGTTGACCTGTCATGTTCAAGGGTCGCTCCACTTTGGACTGGAGAGGGGGGCTGTTTCCCGTCTCACAAACTGAGGGATTTCTCTCTCTCTCTCTCTCTCTCTCTCTCTCCAAAAAGAAGGGATGGAGGGGGGGAGAGAGGGAGTCCTCCCCCCACCCCAAACACCCACCCACTGTCTAGCGACGAGCAAGGAACTGTGGGTAGCTTTTATCCACTTCCTGTTTTTCCATGAACTGAGAAATGCCCCCCTCCCCTTTCTGTCTGAAATGAAAGGGAAGGAAGGGGGAGAGAGAGAGGGAGAGCTCTACTGCCACAAATGGACTGAGGTGCCCCAGCCCCCCTGTCTGGTTTTTGCCATTTATTCCTCTTCTGTTTTATCATTTTCCTTTTTTTTTTATTTGATGGACAGTTGGCATCTCTGCTGTTGGCCCCTCCCCCTTTTCCTAAGCTCCCCTCAAAAAGCCACAGCAGTTGTAAAACCGGGTTGACAGACGGAAAAAGGGGGAGAGATTTGCTTAAAATGGACTTAAGGTGGTGATGATGTCACATTATGAACTGTTTCCTGTTTTTCTTAACGCAAAAAGTTGCAACGGGAAATGCGGTATGTTGTCACTTTTCAAAAGATTGTGTGTGTGTGAGAGAGAGAGAGTGTGTGTGTGTGTGTGTGAGTGAGTGCTGGGAAGTTGTTTTTTGAGGAGCGTGTGTGCACTGAAAAATGAGAACCTTTACAGAAAGTGTAAGGTTTTTGGATTTGATTTACATTTTGAAACCACAAGCAGATTATTTTTGAAAGACAAGCAAGATGGAAATATTTGAATTTTGGGGGAAAACTAATTTGCCATTCTCTAGATTAGAAAGTCTTATTTTGGAGAAAGGGAAAGATTAAAACTAAAATAGAATTGGGTTGGTGGGGGCAAAGATTAAACGTATACAGCTCCATCTCAATGAATTAGAATATTGTGTAAAAGTTCATTTTCTTCCGTAATATAATTCAAAAAGGGAAACTTTCATATATTCTCAATTCATTGTGCATAAAGTGAAGTATTCAAAACCTTTATTTTGTTTTAATCTTGATTATGGCGTACAGCTCATGCAAATAAAAAAAAAATCCTATCAAAATATTAGAATATTTTACGACGCCACTAAAAATCTGAAATGTCTACCATCTGAAAAGTATATTAATGTATGCAGTTAATACTTGGTCTGGGCTACATTTGAACAAATTATTTCATCAATGGGGCGTGGCATGGAGGTGATCAGCCTGTGGCACTGTTGAGGTGTTATGGAAGCCCAGGTTTGCTTTGATAACAGCCGTAAATTAATTTGTTCAGTCTTATGTCTCACAACTTCCTCTTGACAATACAACCTAGATTCTCTGGGGTTCACGTCAGGCCAGTTGGCTGGTCAGTTAAGCACAGTGATACCATGGTCGGTACACCAGTTACTAGTAGTTTTGGCACTGTGGGCAGGTGCCAAGTGCTGCTGGAAAAGGAAGATCATCAGCATCAACATAAAGCTTGTCATTGTACGAAGGCACACAGTGCTGTAAAATATAATAGATGGTTTTGTTGAGACTCTGGACATGACAAAACAGTGATTTAGGCCATGTTAAAACAGTGATTTAGGCCATGTTATCTGCTGATGATCCACTGACAGTGAAAACAATGGTTTCATCACAGCCATCTTTTTAGAGTACATTGTGCTTCAGTATGTTGACAAGCTTCATGGAGATGCTAATTTTCCTTTCCAGCTCGATTTGGCACCTGCCCACAGTGCCAAAACTGGTGTACTGACCATGATATTACTGTGCTTAACTGACCAGCCAACTGGCCTGACCTGCACCCCACAGAGAATCTAGGTTGTATTGTCAAGAGGAAGGTGTGAGACATGAGACTCAACAATACAAACGGTATTTACGGCTGTTATCAAAGCAAAACTGGGCTTCCATAACACCTCAACTGTGACAAAGGCTGATCACCTCCATGCCATGACCCATTGATGAAATAATTTGTTCAAAAGTAGCCCAGAATGGTTTTAAATACTTCACTTTATGCACAATGAATTGAGAATATGAAAGTTTCACTTATTTAATTATATTACGGAAGAAAATGAACTTTTACACAATATTCTAATTCATTGAGTTAAAGCTGTAGAAAGGCTTAAAGTTCACAATCCTGGGGACGGATTTCAGTCCTGAGGATTTCATAGGTGTCATTTAATGAGATCAGTGCAGATTTGCAAAAAATCATTTTCAGTCTTGGGATTTATTTTGGCTTTAAGCCCTAAAGATTTCATTTGAAAAACAATATGAAGCAGACATTTTAATTACAGTATAGTTTTATTACCAAAACAAGGTTTAAAATGAAATGCTTTATTTGGGTGAGGAACAGGAAAAATCTCTTAGTGGGACGCACTCGGAAATAAAAGTCCATAATGGACTTTTATTTCTGAGTCCGAATGAGTTGAACACACCAGATTGGAGTTGTAGTGGTTGGCACAACCAAAAGAACAGGACATTTTAATCGGGGGTGGGGCATTTAGAAATGTCATGGAAACCACTGTATTTTACCATTTACTTAAGGTTTGAAGGTATTTTAAATAACTTTGAACTTCAACTTTTTGAAGTGGTCCGAATGTAAATGGTGAAATTTAACTTTTAACGATAGATATTAATCATACAATTGCAGGTCAAATGGTTGTGAATTATGTGCATACCATGCTTGTACTAGGTGTTTGTTTTATTTTTTTTGTCGGGAGTGGTGTTGTTTTTCTCGTTGTCTTACTTTCCCACCTGTTCACGTAGGCGTCGGCCAGAAGAGTACGACATTCATGGAAGGAAGCGGCCGCGTGTTGACTACACACCCGACTTCAACCCTAGACCAGGTACGGGAATACTACTTTGGACTAGGTCTATTGTAGCCTGGGCAAAATTCCTTTTCGTGTTTATGATCCGGTCAGGAGCGGATGATATCGTTGCGTCATGTTGTAGTCATTGTTTCATGTAGTCATCAGGCCAGAACCCTCTAAACCAGAACTTCCTTAACCTCAAACCGGAAGAATAATACCTTCCCAATAAAAGCACCACAAATGTTGGTGTCCAAAAAGAATGCGGAAGTAGACTGTTCTTCCGGGTGCTTCAAAACGCCACAGCAACTTCCATTGAAATGAATAGCGGGGGGCGGGGCTGTCCGCACTCTATCCTTTATAACTATGGACTCGCACTACGATCAAGGCTTTTATTGGGAACTTGGGAAGGTATTCTTCCTGTTTGATGGAAAGGAAGTTCAGGTTCCGGCCTGTTGACTATAAAACAATGACTACAACATGACGTAACATCCGCTCCCGACCGGATCACACAGCAATTTAATAACACAGACCAGGCTTTCCTTCAAGGTGGAAAGCCTGCTGACGAGAGGTTAGGTCTAGTGTGGTACTAGTACAGTTCTCAACCTTTCAGGCCACGGCCCCATCCTCACAAACACTTGGATTTGTGGGAATTGGGGTATTACATTTAGTTTGACTCTGTTCCACAAATAAATATTGTGGAAATAGCCCTGTAGCCTCTGCAAGCTTGTAACACTTCGCAATGTGAGTCGTTGTGAGCTTGTAGATCCAGCTATTTTCACAATTAGTGCCTCTTTCTTACATTGTTGTTTGGCCAATGTTTCACCAGTTTTTATAGTATGGTTTGATTACTTTTTATGCAGTGATTTAATTAATTTTTTGTTTAGCTATTTAAATGGTCTTGAAAGTCCTTAATTTTTTTTTTTTAACTTTCTTTACTTGGCACTGACTGGTTTAGTTAAACACTGTTATTCCTTTTTTAATATACTTGCTGTTTAATGTATGTTTTATTAGTCAATTTACTCAGGCCATTTTAATGTAATTTTTTACTTGACAGAAGTGGCTGACAGTTTGGAGATGGTGTTTTGAAAAACAAACGTTGATCTGTGTCTAAAATGTATTCCAGTTTGCTATGTCGCTAAATGAGTGTTATACTCTGACTGGTTGCTATGCATATATGCCAGGGTAGATCATCATACCCCACCGATCTCAGAACCTTTAACCCCTCAACAGTTCGCAGGTCTGGACTTAGATTTATATACTGAAATTGTGGACTGGTTTGCACACAGAGTTTCACATTCTCCCCCCCCCCCCCCCCCCCCCCCCCTCCAGGTTTCATCCAGGACCCACGCAACCCACCGGTAGACAGGTAAACAAGCCTTCCACTTAGTATTTAACATTAACCTTGAGTTCACCACTAGCCTTTAACATTCAGCACAAAAGGTTAACCTCCAGTTATTGTTGGGAAAAAAAACATCTATTTTTTTTGGCCTTTACTGATGGTAAACAACAGTAGACTGACCTGTCAGTCAGTCTACTGTTCACTATCAGTAAAGGTCGTCGGGATCGGGAGTCCAACCCGTGACACGCTGTCAGGCTAGGTGCCCACACCGCTACAATAGCCGCCCGGGCCATCTCTTCATCTGTTTAGGAAGAAAAGATCTCTATCTTTTAGGAAGAAAACGTCTCTTATGGGTTTAGGAAGAAAACGTCTCTTATGGGTTTAGGAAGAAAACATCTTATCTTTTTAGGAAGAAAACATCTATCTGTTTAGGAAGAAAACATCTCTTATCTTTTTCCTTTCAGGAGATTCTCGGGTGTCCGACGTGACGTCTTCCTGAACGGCGTGAGTACCAACGTTCTAGCTTCAGAATCCATTAAGACCTGAGGCCGATTCTACAAATGCTACAATTTTTTTTCCCATGTTCAAAATGTACACGCTCGCAGCATAATATAAAATCTAAAATGATGCACATACTTTCCCGGTTGAACGTATGCATTTTTCTTTTGCAGTTTCACATTTTACATCATGCCATGTTAAGTGATCTATATTGGCAATGTCATGGAAATTGACATTTGGTTTGTGTTGCTTTCAGTCGTACGACTACATGAGAGACTTCCATCACAACATGGGCCCACCTCCGCCTTGGCAAGGAATGGTAGGCCTGCTCGCACTAACACACTGTACTCTCCCTAAAACCTCCACCGTGGCAAGGAATGGCAGGCCTGCTCGCAGTAAAGGTCCCTGCACACGGAGCGCGTTTTTCAGATTTTTAGCTGCGTTTCTCCATCGGTTTTCCGATGGAGAAACGCAGTATTATTACTACTGTTGTTACTACTTTTGCTACTACTAATAGTTTTACTACGATACACCACATGCAAACGCACCACAGGTTATCCTCCATCTCTCGCTCGCTCCAGTTAGTGTTGATTTCGTTGACTAAAACAATGATGAAAAATGTTCGCCGACTACCATTTTACACTGAGGAAAACGAAATAAGAACTATGCCATGATGACTAAATTTATGACTAAATATACTATTCAACATATAAAAACTAGACTATTAGGAAGGTACTAGTGGTCAAGAGATCCAGTATAAGTAAGACGCAAGTCATTTTACTTTTGGTTTTATGCTGAGAATAGCAGATCTACAATGGCAACAATGCATCGCGCTGCGACACATTGTGGGCTTGTAGATCGGCTATTTTCAGCAAGCATAAAATCAGTCATTACGATGGCATCAAGGCCTGCCCAAATACATTTTAGTCGACTAAATCAACTGTAGATTTAGTCGACTAAAATCTTATGATACATAGTCAACTAAAACTAGACTAACGCTACAACTGGTGACTAAAACTAAATTAAAAACTATTCAAGAGACTAAATGATGTCTGTGCGGTGCGCACATACATCAGTCTAGCTTGCTATGCATAGCAGCTGGTAAAAATCTAAATGTCAAAATCAACACTGGCTCTCTCTCTCCATCTGTCCAGGCTCCTTATTCGGCGGTCGAGCCCCAAGCTCCACCCCCCCACCACCACCACCACCCCCACCACTCCTCCCAGTACTACCACCACCACCAGTCGGCCGTGGCCTCTTCCTCCTCCTCGGCCCCGCCCCCCCACCACCACCACCCCTATCCCCCCCAGGGTGCGGGGGGGCCCCTGGGGGCCCACCACCAGGCTTACCGGGAAAACAAGCGCTCCTCCGGCCCGAGGACCCTGTCCTCCAGCCTGGTGAGTGTGAGTGTTTTCTTTTTATTGATTTAATAGTTTATAAATGTAAAAAACAGTCAAACATAGTCCTTGTTTCCATTTAGGCCCTATGCAATCAATTCATAGACATGACAAAATCAATGTGGTTAAATGTGCATGGTGGTGCAGTCGGTAGCACTGTCGCCTCACAGCTTAAAGGTCCTGGGTTCGATTCCCGCTGGGGGTGTATTCTCTCCTCCGCGTCATCAGTGCCCATACCCTGGGTGGGGTTGGCAAAAGGGCCTTTCTGTGTGGAGTTTGCATGTTCATCCCGGTACCCTCACAAAATAACATACAGTAAAACTGCCTCCCACTGGCCAGCCGGGGCGCCTGATGGAGGGGAAAGGAACTGTTTGGAATAACGTGTTCCTTCCAAGCGCTACGTCCAACTGGGGAAACTCCTCCCTGTCAGGTGCAAAGAAGCGGCTTGGACTCCTCATGCATCGAAGGAAGCATGAGGTTAGTCCGTTGCTCTCCCCAGGTTGACAGAGGGAGTGTAGAGCCCAGGATTACATTAGATAATTGACGCTGGGTGAAAAAATGGGTTGCAAAATCGTGGGATAAAAATAAAAGTGCTGTCAAAATCAACGCTGGTTCTGTCCTTTTGCAGCACGACTACGACATGCGAGTGGACGACTTCCTGCGGCGCACGCAGGCGGTGGTGACGGACAGCCGCAGGTCCCGCCCCCGCGAGAGGGACCGCCCCCGCGAGAGGGAAGGCGGAGCCTCCTCCCGCGATGGCGGTGGGAGGCGCGACCGCGAGCGGGAGAGGGAGAGAAGGAGCGACCGCAGCGACAGAGAGCGAGAGAGGGTCAGGGAGCGAGGAGACAAGGAGAGAGGGAGGTACCGGAGGTAGGCGGGGAGAGTAGGGAAGGAAAATGGAAGACGGGCGAGCTAGCCCATCAAGACCTGAGACCACATTCTACAAAATGTCTTCTAAATCAGTTTTCTGAAAAACCTTATGTTTCTGTGTCAGTGGTTCTCAAAGTACCCTATTGGCCTGAATATAAGACTATGTTTTTTCCAATGGAAATATCCTAAAAAACGGGGTTGTATTATATATGATGTATGAAAAAGGGGGGTCGTCTTATAATCAGTTGTCGTATATTCGGGGCAATACGGTATTTCATGTCAAGGACCCCAGAAATTATATGTAATTGGCCGCCGACCCCCATCTGAAAATATGTTGTGTGTCGTCGTCCCCCAAATCCTCCCCCCCCCCCCCCAGAAGCACGTTTTGCGCGCGTTTTCAATTGTTTTTTTTTTAGAACTGCTTTTTTCAATAGCTAAAAGGAGTCACAGATGTGTCCTCGGGTCTAAATGGGCTGGGGAAGGAGGCATCTTTCTCGTTCAGAACTGAACACACCTCAGAAGAATTCCGTTTTTCCAGGAAAGCGGATTGGGCCGGAGTCAATTCTGTTGGTTCCCTATCTGTCGTTTTTCTGTGTTTTTCACGTTCTTTTCGCCACAACTTCTTTTTATTTTATTTTTTTAAGCAAGCAAAGAAGGAAAATGTATGCAGTTCTTAATGTCTATATCCATACAAATAATGTCCATACTTTTAAAAATATGAATGGATCTGAGATCAAAAAGGACGAAGCAAGGTCTTTCGGTATGTTTGTGAATAGCATCGTTTCTGTTTACGTGTGACTTTTTCTGGCGATATTTTTCAACGTATGGACAAACTTGCTTGGACAAACTTTCCCTCTTCTCGTTAATGGCCAGTGTCATTTCTGTAAAAAATTACACCACAGGTTTTCTTCAGTCAACACTTTTAGTCGCATGTTTTCTTGTATTTGGTTCGTTCTTTTTTTGTTTACGATGGTTCTTAGCAAGTGGTTTAAAAACACAAATCAAGAGAAATGTAAAAAGTCAAGTTTTGTTTTGTCCATATATGCTTGAATGTTGACATGAATAAAGTTTTTTTTTTTGTATGGAAAAAAATAGTCTGTGGTGGTTCATGGTTGGTTGCAATTTGTAGTCGTTCTGATAAGAGACTACACACATGAATTGTAGGGCTTATAGTGTTTGTACCAGTAGTAATTGTCTATTCACAATAATACCAGTAATAAAGTATTAGAAATAACATTTCTGAAACTACACAGACGTCTTGCTCACACACACCACACTATCAATAAATGAATGATTCCTGTAACGTGCAGATGATGCTGCCATGGGAAGGTTTATACACTGAACCCATTATCAAGACAAGTGAATGCTCTTTCACAATACCATACACCTGATCATGAATGCAACAATTGAATTAAGTCAATGTCGGTATTGTTTTTCTTGATAGATTTTTGCCATGGACATACAAAATGAATAATATAACCAGAAACACAGAGCTATCCCTGGCTTAGGCTGTAGGTCACCTCCTGCCCCCAGGTTAGGCTACTTTCTGTAGGTCAAGCTCCTTTCAGTCCCCATACACACCTTAAAACTAAAGGTGACCTCTAGGGCCTTTTCTGTTGTTGCGACTCTGGAACTAGCCTCAGTACCCAGGCTTTTATTTTTGTACTCTGGAACAATCTTCCATCACAGGCAATTGACTTAAGTAAGCTTCAGTGACCAGGGAACTTTGTGCACGTCAGGCTCAGAATGACTCCTTGCGTTAAAATAGGGCCTCACAACAACGGTGGGTTATTGGGTCCTAATATATCTGCAAACAGAAATGATTGGCCCTTCACACTGAATAACAATAGTTATGGTTATCACCACTAATGATGCTTAAATGGAAAGGGGGGGGGGGAAACCTTACCGTTCTTGTTCCACTAGAAGGCGGCATTGCAACATGTATAGAGGAACCAGTTGCTTCTATAATCTCTGAGCTTTCAAAATCACAGCTTTCATAAATGGTTGTTGTCAAATGTCAGAACACGCCACAGGATCACACATCACATTCACAACCCTACTGATTTAGATTCTATTCTATATCAGCAGAGTTTGCTGGGGACCCCCCAAGGACCCCACTTTGTGAACCACTAATGTAAGCTTCAACAGGATAACTGTTTACCTGTTTACATATAGGCTATATATACCCAATATCTTCACTTTGACAGGATCATTTTCAGGGGCGTTCCAAGAGAACACATTCAACATTTGCATGTAATTGCTTTAAGTAGTCTACTTTGTACTATTGAATAACATACTGAATAACATATATTGTTATATGTTATACTATGAATATGTTATACTTCAATAACATATTGAATAACATACTGTAGTTGCATAATACACAATATATAGTATATACATATACACGTATACGTATATATGTTATACTTCAATAACATATTGAATAGCATGCTGTAGTTGCATAATACACAATATATAGTATATACGTATACAAACAATGTCAATCGCAATTTCTGTGAAGTTATATCCCCCAATTTGTGCAAAACAAATAGCTGAGTCATGGTTTGAGCAGGTCTGAGAGGCCGGCTAGAACCAGTTCACGGACAATGCACAATGTTTATCTCTATTTGAAATTAGGGAGTAATTTGCAACATTCAGGTATGAGGCCTGCAGTGGAGATTTATGGGGTGGGGGTGGGGGCAGTTTTTGTATGAGTCACAAGGTGAAACCACAACACTGCACTGTCACCTTCTATGTTCTAGCTGTTCTATTAAGGCACTTCGTCCATGGCGACCCTCACGATCGGGGCGGCAGCGGAATCTGAAGGTTCCATGCGGGTTTGATTCCCACTCCTCCTGGCAAAGTGTCCATGAGCAAGACACGTACTGAACCGTACTCAACTGGTCCCGATGAGCAGGTTGGCCCCTTGCATGGTTTCCTCCGCCAGCGGTGTGTGCCTGGGTGAATGTGAAGTGCATTCTAATGTAAAGCGCTTTGGAGAAAGGCACTGTATAAATGCAGAGTTTGCAGACAATTTACCATTGCTGGTTATATAGGAACCAAATGGACCCCCTTGTACCAGCCAGGTATGCAACTCTACAAATTGAACCAGTGTGTACTGTTACACTATAGATTGGGGTCCCCCTTCTGAACGCTTGCGAGTTGCGACCCGCAGGGCCCTGGTCTGACTCTCAGGGCCCAGGTCTGAACTGCAGGGCCCAGTTCTAGGAGCCTGGTAAACCATTCCGTTCACGTGAAATTTAATTCACATGTCCATGTTTCTTGTTCTGGCAGTTTCTTGTTCTGGCAGAACACACAACCGGGGTGGTTTACTACCAGGCTACAGGTTGAGCCCAGGGGTCATCGCCATGTTGGCTTGTGGTGGACATTTTTGTCAAAATTTAATTTTTGCCACGGACATACAAAATGAGCGGACAATAATATTACCAGAAACACATAAAGAGATAGCCCTGAATGACCATAACAAGTCTGTAACTCTGAGAGTGTACACTCTCAGTCAGAGTTAAGGGGGTCCTTGTAAATAAAATGTTTGAGAACCACTGGTGGACTCTACATATGCCATAGTGTGGTAGTAAATAGGTGACTCATACATACAGTATTCTGAAGAAAACCTGGAGATTGACATTCAGTAATTGGATCTTATGATCAAATATCAACATTCTAATGGTATGTAAAACAGAAAATGATTTTTTTCACGGACACATTTGTGACATCTGTCCATGTATGGACATAATGATGACCCCTGGTCTAGCACGCTGGTTTATGGGTGTATGGCGTTTCCTTGTACCTCCAATAACCCCAGGAAGGAAACCATGGGTTGGGGGAAAGAGTGAACCCATCCACGTGCATGCATGTCTGTTTGCTAACAGATCCATGGGGAATTAAACAATGTGTCCATAATAACCGATACTAATTTTATTTTTACCTTTAATCTACAGGATGTAAATGACAATTTTTTGCGAGTGAAGTTTCTGTCAATGAGAGAGAGATAAAGAAGGGGGGGGGGGTGTTGTGAGCTTGTAGATCAACTATTTTTGACAAAGACGTTTGGTGCCAAGGGGTGTGTGTGTGTGTGTGTGTGTGCGTGCGTGCGTGCGTGCGTGCGTGCGTGCGTGCGTGCGTGCGTGCGTGTGTGTGTCTCTAGTCTAAGGTAAAGGTCAGATTGGGCCAAACTGAAAGCCCACTGTGGCGATAGCCTTGATGGTGAAATTCCTGAGCCAGCCCTGCCCGGTAAAAAGCTACAAAATTTGCAACGTGTTCTCTCACATGGCTCTCTCACACGTTACGTGCCCATTCGTCACTGAAAGTCATCTTATAAGTACTGGAGGAGGACTTGTCTCACAAACAAGTCTTCCAGTATCTTGCCTTAACGTTTCAAGCGGAGGAGAGCCAAGGTAAGAGCATGTTCTTACAGTTGCATGTGAACCTGTGATGTTAAAATTCTTCAGTCAGGCTAGACTTTAAATGTATTTCTTTTATACTTTTACATTTTCAACAGGCTTGTGAGTGATGATGTGCAGCATGCATTCCATGGCTGTTTCCGCTGTCCTCTTCATGGCATTCATTCCAGCTCCTGGTATGAATGTGGACGTGGTGTCTACCGGGTGCATAGGTAGGCCTACTGTCCCTCATATAAACACCTGTTTGTTTATTCAATAACCAGAAGACTTGCATCAAACTTTAAATGCTGGCATAGTTCATAATTAGACAACCTTACTATTCTCTCATATTTGTCATGATACCACATTCTGAGCAGCATGACTATACCTTACTGTACAAAGAATACTGCATACATGTGAAAAGAAATATTGCATTTGGTGTACAACAGCTTATGCATGGTGTCTTGTGTTTTTGGTTGGCAGTCTCGATAGATGCACCTCATGGGCAAGTGCACTTCTTCGGGTCCTTCCGAAACCAACGTAAACCTTTCCCACCTGGGGGTTTATTCAGGGTCTCTGCCATGCACATTGTGGAGGAAGTGGTTCCAACTGCTGTCGTGCTCTTGCTGAAAGACTGCAGTGGATTTGACATGACGGGACAAACCGACCTCCTTCGAGACGGGTAGGTCTATGTCTGTAGATGTGTGTGTGTGTGTGTGTGTGTGTGTGTGTGTGTGTGTGTGTGTGTGTGTGTGTGTGTGTGTGTGTGTGTGTGTGTGTGTGTGTGTGTGTGTGTGTGTGTGTGTGTGTGTGTGTGTGTGTGTGTGTGTGTGTGTGTGTGTGTGTGTGTGTGTGTGTGTGTGTGTGTGTCCTTAACTATAGTAGTGGTGGACAGTAGTAGGCTACATTGATTTACTTGAGTATTGCAGGCCTACTAAAAGCCAGCATGTGACTCACACTTTTCACTATTTTTGGAAAATTCCTGAAAATCCTTTCGATACACATTGACGATGAAGGAAAAATGTACTTTACAATTTATACTTTTTAAAACTTAAGTACAGGCCTCTACTTTGTCTAATATAGAGTGAAAGACTGAAGGATGAAATAGTAAGGTAGCACGTTGGGCCCCGCCTTTCTTCTCCCCATATTATTTCTGGTGGACAACCTTTGATGTTATGGCAAATGCAGGTTTCCTAAAAAATGGGTGGTTTTCCCCCTGGGTACCATGCAGGTGTCCTGCCATCCCTGAGGTGACGGTGCTGGAGAACGGCGTTTCCCTCCAGGCTCGTTTCTCTGTCCTGGCGAGCGTAGAGCTGCTCCAGCGCATCCCGGCAGGCCTACTCAACATAACCTGCACCTGTTGGATCTGTGACCCGACAGTCTCCATCTGTTCTCCTGTAAGCTTACACACTGACAACACACAGTGAAGCACAGCACGTGAATATATATTGTAGTAGTGCATGTTTTGAAAGTGTGTAGTGAATATTGTTCTCCATGTGTTCTCACTGCTCGCCAAGGTTATTATAGTTAACTAAAACTAACGAAAAATCTAAAAGTAAAATAAATTTTTGTTAACTGAACTAAATAAAAACTAGAAAAGGAAAAGCGGTAACTATAACTGAAACTGTATTGTGTGTTTACAAAATGACTAACTAAAACTAACTGGAATTATGGACATGCCCTTAGTAGACAAACACTTAGTAGTGTTTGTCTGTTTATTTTTAAGCTTAATCTGTAACTGAATATATATTTTTTTTAACTGTTATCGGTTCTTGAGCTTTTATGACACAATACTTACTCTGGCCCTTTTCAATCCTGCACCTGACTTATTTGTCAGGTGCAGGATTGAAAATGGCTGAAAAAACTAAAACTAACACTAAAACTAATACAAAGTAACTAAACTAAAATCTAAAATAAATAAAAACTATAGCAAACTAAAACGAACTGAATTAGAAAAAAAATAAAAACTATAATGAAAAATCCCAAACTATTATAACCTTGGTGCTCGCTCCATTCACAGGTTTGCCCAAAGCCAAAGCGGACAGATGACGTCTGTGAGTATCTACACGTTAACATTGTGAAATACAAGGATGGATTTGAAATACTGAAATTTGAGAAACGTTAATAAATTGCGTTTTCTCTCTTATCTTCTTCAGCGGTCAAACAAGAGCTGTAGAGGGCCTGCCCTCCTGCCTGCCTGCCCTCCTGCCTGCCTGCCTGCCCTCTAAGAGCTGTAGAGGGCCTGCCCTCCTGCCTGCCTGCCCTCCTGCCTGCCTGCCTGCCCTCTAAGAGCTGTAGAGGGCCTGCCCTCCTGCCTGCCTGCATGTGTGGTGGAGAGGAGAGGGACGTGATGACGTCACCACTGCTCACCAGACCACTACACAGATGGCCCCACAGATATCTTTCTTGAACTTAAGAAGATAATGACTTGTAGGATAATATCTACGCAACATTTTCAACGAGACCTCCCTCACTTTGGTTGGTAAGAAGATATTTATATGGAAGATTGCAAGTCAATTCCCAGTTCAAGTTATTAACAAATCTGGACCAATGAATAGGATAGGCTACTACATATGATGTACTAATAATATTTTTCTGGAACAAAGTATCTGTATGTACTTCTAGTGTTTCAGCTGTGTAGATGTCATTACAATCTCCCCTCCCCTCCCCTCTCCTCTACTGTACTCTCCTCTCCGCTACTGTACTCTCCTCTCCTGCTCCCCTCCCTTGATGCAGTTTGTCTGTATTCTTTGCAGCAGAGGGCAGTAACAGCTTGATAGTCTGCATGGTTATTATTTGTTTATGGTTTCCACAAAGAGGAAAATCGCACAAACAAATAAAGGAATATACCACACAATGGGATGAACATTATCTGCATTCAATAACGTCGTCATTACGCCTTAATATGCATACCAAACTAAATTAATATAGCCAAATCAACAGAATATATGTGAAAATAATAATTGTAGCAGGGAAAGTAATCAATTAGCAACAACTGTATATGTCACTATGAGCTTGCAGATATGCTTTTCCTTTTAAAAACATTGTGACAAATCTTTGAATATATATGGCCAAATAGACCCCAAATGTTGGGGTCCTCACATAAGTTTTTCAGAAAACTGAGAACTTTAGATTCAGAAGAAATTATAGAATCTGCCTCAGGTGTAAATGGATTATTTCACAACATATTCACTGTTATGTGTATAAGTTAAGGATCTGTTCTCCCTGAATGTTTGTGGAGATGACTGATTTGTCCTGTGAAGTCAAGTCACCTTTATTTGCATGTATTATTTAAAAAAAAACAGATGTTGACCCAAGCTTTGGCAGAGGAATAGCATAGGTGTAATTGATGATTTATAAATATGCACATTTTAAGTCATTAGGAGTTGGGGAATGTTCTTGCCACCGACACTGCATAGTGCTTCAATAATTTACAAAAGCATAATGGAATTACAAAGCGGGGGGACTGAAAATCTTAAATTAATATGGCAAAGGGATTTAAAATGTGAAATAAGTGAAGAGAAATGGTCGAATATAATTTCCAAAATTAGGTGGGCCACTAGGGATATTAGAAGCAAACCATTACAAAATCATCAAAATCATAGTGATTTTGTTTACGATGGGCTTGGTAGAGGAAAAAAGGTGTTGGGAATGTAAGGGAGAAAATGGTACATTTTTACATGGGAATGTACAGTGGTTTTACCCTTCTGGAAAGAGGTACTGGGGAAACTTGGTGAATGGTTGGGAATGCCCAAGGTCCTGTCTCCTGGGAGATAGCACACTTTTGCCACAAGGTGTCACCAAGGCACAACATGCATTGGTGACTGCAGGCAAGCCTTATATTATCATTGCAGCCAGTGGACCCAATTTATGAAACTGCAACTGCAGAAAGAACAATGTTTAAAATGAAACTAAATTAAAGTTCCATTTAGTGTGGGACTACTTTTATTTATATAAAGGATTGGTGCATTATTAACAATTTGTAAATATTACAGATATGACATAATCACTATTGTTAACAAGAATGCAGAGGGGTGTTGTCCGTTCGTTTTGACTGCGTGCGTGTTGTGTTTTGTTTTTCTTGTCTTTTTATTTGTGTATTTTTTTTTTATGTATTGAAAAATCAATTTAAAAAAAACTGACAAAAAAAAGATGTTGACCCAAAGTGCTTTCCATTAAAAGTATATATGCAGGTGAAAGTGAAAGCCATACGATCTAACACAAACATTAAACCCGAAATGGTACCTCCCGGGCTAATCACTACTCCCCTAGCCCTGAAAACCATGGCTACCACCATGCACCCATGCCCAGCCCTGGATCAAGACAAGTAGGCAAGGGAAACAAGATCTTCTCTGAATCCACACACACACACACACACACACACACACACACACACACACACACACACACACACACACACACACACACAAAAACAGTAGCTGCTATTTAAACAGTAGCTGCTGACACTACAGCTACAGCATATTATTATTTATATACTGTGCAGTGTGCAGTAAACAGTTGAGTACAGCATATTGATTGGAGAGGAGGCCTTTAGCGGGCTTCTCGCGATGTCTGGTATCTCCCTCCCTCCCTGTCTGGAGAGTCACTCACTCATACAATATGGCTTCCAAACAGCCAAAGTAAAAATGAATAGTGAATACCCAATAAAGTAGAAATGAGAAAAGCTTCGTAGTACTTCTCACAACATGGACTTTTATTGGGATTACTTTCGGATTCCGTGAAAAAGAAACAACCGGATTCTTTTCTCGGACGCACGTGGAAAGGTAACCTTTTTTACCCTTCTTTTTGTGCTTTGTTTTGTTTGTCTTTGTTTGAGAACATTTATCTTTAAAGCTTAATAAATTAATACATACAATTGAGTTTTTCTCTGGAAACGGCACAGTTAGCCTCTTTAAACTAAAAACGTTTTTACGCGCATATCCAATAGCTCTTATATCCTCCAAAAAGAGAGAGAGAAAAAAGAGGCGAGCACAGAGCGGTTGGGAATTGTTTCTTCGCTGTTAGCCTAGCCGCTTAGTTTGCAACAATTACAAAGAACCAAAGCTTGTATGTTTACGTACATGGTTCATGTACGTTCTGTCCGTGGTGTGTTTAAATGGTCGATTTAATACAACGACAGCAACCACACAAGTGTCAGCAGTACGAGTTTGACATGAGTTGTTAGCCAGCCTAGCCACCGGCCGGTTAGCCTGCTAGCTAAAGGTTGATGGTTCCACTCCCGAGGGAGTGCAGTATAAGTGCTCTCCTCTGTGTCTGTCTGGCTGTCTGGTACACGTGTGTGGTGGTACCTGCTGTGCATACTTTCAGGTACCGGATGATGAGATAGTACATACATAATTAGGAAGTGTGTATTGCTGTTAAAAGTATTAGTAATGCTGCTACAACCACTTGACTACAGTACTATCACTACTGTTATTGTGACTGTCTGCTACTATGGACAATTTGGAAGTGTCCGTACTGCTTTGCTGCTATAGCCTTGGACGATGAAGAGTGAAGACTATCATAGATGTATTTTGATCGATTCTGGCTTGTTTTCAGACTAGATAAAATACATAGATAGCATCCAAGGCTACTGCTGCTACTACTGCAGTTACTACATAGCCTTATAATACAAGACTGTCATATCCAAGGCTAAGTTACTACAGTGACTGCTAAAAGTA
Organism: Electrona antarctica; assembly: GCF_951216825.1. Classification (NCBI taxonomy): domain Eukaryota; kingdom Metazoa; phylum Chordata; class Actinopteri; order Myctophiformes; family Myctophidae; genus Electrona; species Electrona antarctica. The sequence goes on from NC_136797.1 coordinate 28,531,119, forward strand.
TTAGTAATGCTACTACTATACATGGTGGAAAGCCTGGTGACGCGAGGTGATTGAGAGGAGCAATCATGTCACCCTCCGGGGTCCTGGGATGCAATACTCTACTGTACTGTAACTCAGTACAGTACTGTACTCGTTGAAGTAGGACTCATAAAATGTCCCTGCATGGGACCCATCACTACTATTACATTACTATCAGTTCTGTTATTGTGACTGTTTCTACTTTACTAATACCGTTATTATTGTGACTTGACTACTATTACGATACTACAGTATTGAGTGGTCTTATTTGTACTGTGGCCACGTTCAGGTGTTTAGACAGAACAGACAGTTGGGTCCAATCTCAAAGGAGCCCTTGCTCGAGCAACCTGAAAGCCAGTTACTCCACCAAGTTTTATTTACCTGCCAGAGGCAGGTGGGCAAGAGGCAGGTGGGCAAGAGGCAGGTGGGCAATCCTTATGGCCTATTCATACTCCAGCTTTAGGTGATTGATAAGTTGACCAACGAAAACTACAGCATGATGTCACACCACAGTGGTAAACGCTTCACCGCTCACCCAAACACATCTCTGTTTTTACTAACCACCGTTTCAGTGGTCACCTTATCACCTACAACTGGAGTATGAATAGGCCTTTAGTGTCAACGCCTGTGCTATTACTACTGCAGTTCTATTACAATGGTCCTGCTGCTGCTACTGCAGTGCTATTACACTGTCATTATTGTGACTGCTGCTGCTGCACTGTTTATACGGTGACTGCTAATACTACCACTATTACAATGTTACTACTATTTATATTAATGTGACTCGTTACACTAATCGACACATGCCAATAGAATGTGGTTCCCCAATTAGCTTTCCCCAAGGGCTATGCACTGCAGTAAGCAGTATGCACGCACAACGCAGATTAATTAATTCATTTTAGAATTTATGTAGATTAGAAGAGCTATTTGACAGTTGCAGAAACATAATTGCCTTCCTTGATGCATTAACAAGCATCAACAAGATACACACACACACACACACACACACACACACACACACACACACACACACACACACACACACCTCTCCTCTGCAGTAAAGCCTTTGACTATGATGGAATATTATTAAGGATGACTATGATTATTATGGTAATCTATCACACACACCATACTTGTAACTTTCACAAAAAACAAAACAAACAATTGGACAGGTACAGATCCGCAGGCCGCCTATTGGAGAACCCTGCATGCATAGATGTTGGCTTATAGAACTTGTTCTTAATTTATAGATTTGTAGTACAAGTGCAAGTGACACCATTGCATTATGTATTATGAAATATGAATAAGCTTTAGGATGGAAGATAGTTATCATTGATAACTAAACAAATGATTGTTGTGTTTATTGGTAACCATTACGTTTCATATCCCACACAGTATACTGCACACAATTTACAATTCAGGCATTTAGCACATGCTCTTAATCCAGACTCCAGAGCGATTTACAGTACAAGCAAAAACATGGTAATGCATCATACATAAAAATAGTCATCATGAATCATACCAGTGGAATATCTATATAATTAAACTATGCGTATATAGTATATACTATAGAGTCAGTGCTATGTCTTATATAAAATGCTATCTAAGTTACATAAGTTGAGCATTTGCATATGCCTGTAAGGTCGTCGAGGCTAGGGCAAGTGCTACATGGAGTCTGAAGAGGTGGGTTTTCAGACTACGGTGGAAAATTGGGAGTGACGGCTGTAACTTTTAACTAGCCAAAGAGAAATAAATAAATAATTAAAATAATAATAATGACAAAAAAGGGCACTCAGTGGGGCCCATAGCATCAACCCAAGTTAACCCAAACCATGTCCGCGCCTCAAGCCGAAATCAGGCCGATCCGGTGCGTCTCAGGAGCGGACACAATAGTTGAATAAAGAAGGCGCCAGAGCAACTCGGGATGATTGGAGCCTTTTAATTACTTTTAATAACAGGGTGCAAAGCAAAAAAAAACAACGTTTTAATGTCACGTTACATCTCGGTCAACATCGAAACATTGTCGCTTTCTTACATCGCAGTTTGCACCCTGTAATTAAAGTATAAGGCCCCAAATCATCCATGTTGTTGGACACTTGCAGTAAAATGACTGGGTTGTGTCATGGTAGGGTTGTGTTGACACGCACGCACGCACGCACGCACGCACGCACACACACACACACAGCGAAATACACATGCACAGCTCACACTATAGCAGCAGCCTGCCCTGCTATTTAGATCTTTACCTGGGTGTGATTTGTCTCAAGTGGCGCTGGTAAGAAGCCTACTGAAATGAATGAACAGGGATTTAACATTATACTACTATTCCTCCACTAGAGCAGTGGTTTTCTACCCTTTTCATATCAAGGACGATTATTTATTCGGCATTTGAGCCACGGCACGGACCACCATTTGATGACATTTAGCCTCTCAGACCTGACCCTAGACTTACGATCTTTTGTTGTCGTCCACAATTCCAAGGTGTAATGATGGTGGTACCATAGGAGAGATATCAGGCAAACATTGATCAAAATAACAATTATTCTACATTCTCTAATTGTGTAGACTTCTTGTAAATTAAGTAATGCAGATGTTTAAACCAAATGGACCCATAAGGCTCAAAAGTTAATTTTACGCTCTCAAGAGTTAAAGATCTATAAGGGTCCATTTGGTTACCAACTATCCATCATTAAGATGAGGACCACCTGGAACCATAGAGTATAAAGAAGGATGGAGACTGAACTGGCGCGAAGCTCCTAGCTCCGCTAGGGATATAAATCCCTATATATATATATATATATATAAGTAGAGTCCAGTCTACTTCATATATTGCCCTATTAACTCAATTAAATAAATGTATCAAAGGGACTGCTTCACACTGGGTGTAATTTCCTTTTTCTTTTTTTGTTCTAGCAAAGCATACCCTTCTGGGACATTCCTATGAAAGCCATATTGCCTATGAGTAATCGGGCGTGCTGTAGCAGCTGCCCGTCTTGCCGTTATTGGTTCTCGTACCTCTGCGCCTCCGGTTACAGCAACAACCGCAGCAGCACTTTGCTCCTCTCCTCTATGCTTTTGTCCTGCTTCTCCTTCACTTCCTCTGTTCTGGCGTCCACTCCTATCCGACTTAGTGAGTTTCCTTGCCTGACCGCCTGTCCTGTCCAGTTAGAGAATCGGTCAATGAAATTGTATTTAAAACCACTTTAAAAATGTCCAGTCTAACTCTATTTGGTCCCCATATAATTACACTTTCAGAGAGAGAGAATAACTCATGCTTCTTTACGGGAATCGTACATGCGCTAATGTCTCTCTGTGAGGGAATCTGAATCTGTCAGTTGTCATTGAGATTGATAGCTGTCCCACATCAGTGTGGCCCTCGTGTATAGTAAGGTCTGCCTCCAGGAAGAAGGATCTTCCAAATGTTGTTTTATTTCCGGCATTTACTTGCATATTCCTATGGTTGCTGTAACCTTAATGTGCGATAGCCTATGTGAAGGTCCAGAACCCTTTTCCCTCCCTTCAGCGAATGATACACCAGGATCTGTGAATCCTGCTGGCTTCATTGACATCTACCCAATGCTTGTTGTTAATGTGCTTGCTGGCTGCTGACATTATCAGGTATCTTTTGTGAATGATGACGATTCCAATTGAACATTGATTCAACATTCACGTGACACAATGTGTGTGTTTGTATCATCTATTTCTCATTGTCAGCGTGCTGTCTGGGGTTGAAGAAAATGTAAAGACTAGCTAGACAAGATCATCTGTGCCTTCTTGCAACTAGCATTGCATTATTGCCTGCTCTGAGTCTGTACACTACTCGGTGCCAAACGACAGTCAAGACATGAAGACAGTAAGACAGAACTGATTAAATAATGATTTGTAGTCCATCATTATGCTGATCTACCAGTTCTCAATGTGTTTCATTGCGAAGCAGCAAGCAGCAACCTGCTCATCAGGATCACTTGAAGTTCGGGCCCAGGGGTAGACATTTGAGGGATATTTTATTTTTATGTATTTCTTTTTTTTTTGTATTAGTAAAAAAAAGAATACTTCATTCTTATTAGGGTTGCATCCATCATACAACGATGTAGCAGATAAAAAACTAGTAGATCTGCTATTTTCGGCCTGCAGCCTTGTATGACCAAATATAAATCAGGCTTTGGGTTTCAGATTAAGTCACAAGGTCCTGTCAGCTCTGATGATTGTGTAGGCAATGGATTTGATTAGCAATGCCTGGAGGAGGCTGCAGTCTGTGCACTAGTCTGTGCTTGTTATGTGTGAGCTGTAGTATTACTGGAGTTATCGTTTCTATGAAGAGGATATCTTCTGAAAACCCTACACCACTGACACTACATTAGCCTCTAGATCTGTCCTTTTTTTAGCAAGCAGCACAGTCGTACTGCTACTCACAGTTGAGCATAACTTGAGCTTACTTGCATACTCTGTTACAGAGAAAATAAATCACCAATGCATCAAAAGTAATAAACAAAATACAATAAAAACTGGTCAAACATTGGCCAAATTGTCAAATATAAAGAGGCAATTGTTTTTAAAATAGCTAATCTACAAGCTTGAAGATCTGCTATTTTGACTATTTATCTATGCCTGAGAAGTGTGTGTGTGTGTGTGTGTGTGTGTGTGTGTGTGTGTGTGTGTGTGTGTGTGTGTGTGTGTGTGTGTGTGTGTGTGTGTGTGTGTGTGTGTGTGTGTGTGTGTGTGTGTGTGTGTGTGTGTGTGTGTGTGTGTGTGTGTGTGTGTGTGTGTGTGTGTGTGTGTGTGTGTGGGGGGGGGGGGGGGGGTATTTTTGGGGGTCATGGCCTGAAAAGGTTGTGAGCCGCTGAATAAAACGTGATAAAGTGAAGAACTACAGATGCACATGCCATGAGTTTTACACTTCTGTAGAATACAAGTTCAAGTACAGCATCAAGAACACACAGCACAGCACAGTTAATTTCACCCTAACTCACACTTCTCCTCTCCCCCTATTCTGTTCCATCTGCAACTCCACCCAGTGCTCTTGAACTTGAACGTGTAACAGGGTAGCTCTCGCTCTCCTCCTTTTTATAGCCTATATATATTTTTTTAAATTTGTGCAAATCAGACTTTTCTGTATTTCATAACATAAAATACACTTCAGTTACTCAAAAGAGAAATTTTCAAATGGTCAAACAAACAATACATGTTTGAACTTGTACAAGTTGATGCACATATTGTGTGTTTTGGATTGTGTTGCACTGATTAGCGCACTGCTCCATGGATGTAGTCAGTGCCCTGGCCAGGTGTAGCTATATCAGTGCTGATTACACCTCAGTAATGGCTGCGCCCAGGGCACCCCTCTAATGGATTTGTCTTTTAAGAATCTCATTCACTACCAGCCAATACTGAAAATACTAAGAATACATTTCCTTTCACTCCAGATAACTCCAGAAGATTGGTCTTACATTATGTGGTAAAATTCATACCTGTTCATATAAGTTATTCCAATTACAAATGTCAAAACTTTAGAGTTTATTATATGCCAGAAAACGTACAATTTACAATTCAGGCATTTAGCAGAGGCTCTTAATCCAGACCAGAGCGATTTACAGTAAGCAGGAACAACACATGGTAATACATCAAATACATAAAAAATAGTCACCAAGAATCATGAGGAAGCTAAGAACCTAGCATTTGTCCAACCGTAGAAAAACGGTACAGTAAAGCTATAAGTATACACTATTCTAGAGTGCAATGTCTACATAAAATGCAATCTAACTTACATAAGGCTAGTGCAAGTGCTACAGGCTGAGATGGAGTCTGAAGAGGTGGGTTGTCAGACTACGGCGGAAGATTCTGAGTCTGCAGTAATGATTGCAATGGGAAGTTCATTCCATAGTTTTGGAGCCAGAAGGGAGAAGAGAAAACGTGCATAAAATGAACAGCAAGATGTATTTTCTCTGCTGGAGGTGTAAAAACAGAGAGGGACTTTGTTTCATCCATATTCTCTGGTCATGCAGTGTTGTGTCATCATTTTGGCACTAAATTGAAGATGCAGTCTCATCCTGCTTGGGGGTTTCTGTTTCCCATTCCCCTCGCCTATGCCTTTTTGGCACTGGGGGAACAGAACGGACACGAAAAGCAATACATGTATTGACCTAGCTTTTATAGTAGCAAAGAAATGTATCACAATACTGTACATTGGTACGTCTTCTATCCCTCCTACTATTTCACATTGGTTAAATTAACTATCCAGACACACACCCCTCTAGATAATGCCCAACCCCCCCAGTTCTTTTCTTGTCCCTTCTTTTGTGATTATCATTATTTATGAGGATATTGAGCTCTAGTTTGTGGCATTGTGCTAATTGTGGCTTTGTCCCCAAGCCCAACCTCAGCCCACTGCTCAGTATACTTGTATATTTTGTCTTGTGTGTTATCTTGTTGTGTCTGTTGGGCAGCTCAAAGGGAAAAAATAAAAGTGCACTGGGAATTTAATGTTTTAACAATTCAGCTTTCAGATTGTTTGCACTGGGAATAAATACATTATTAAAAAAACAACCACCAGTTGTAGTAGTAGAAGAAAAGTAGTGGTAATATTAGAAATAGGAATACTATAGTCTTAAGTCTTCATAGCCATTTTAAGTTCTTTGGAATAGTTTCATTCCTCTTCCATTTGCATGCAAGAACACAACCCTTTCTCTCATTCATTCCTCTCCACGACAATTAACATTCTGGTCATTTACTGGTATCATCCACACAGACTTAGACATCTATAGCAGTAGGCTACTTCTGGTTCTTATAACATTATTAGTAGTAGGAGTAGTACTAAGAAGTCATTAATAGTTGTACTAAAAGCAGAAATAATTCTGTTTTTCATTTTAACAGTCTATTACTATTTCTGAAGCTATACTTAGTAGCAGCAGTAAAATATAATTTATACTTATACATACTAATACAGGTTATGGTATTAACGTAATTTATAGTTGAGCGGTAACATGAATATGCAGTAATAATAACAGTAGTGCTAAATAGTATTAATAGAAAAGTACAAATCATTTGATTTAGAACAAAGAATAAAGTCTAGAAATACTCACATGCATTTTGTCATTTGCCTAATTTCTTTTTGATGATGATAATAATTTCTTATCACTGTTACTTTTGACAATATTGCTTCTTTTTGTTTTAGTTATGGTATTTTATATTGTTTGTAGGCTACTGTTTGTTTCTTTACTGTATTATGTACTGGGAAAGCTTGCTAGGCAAAAGAGGGAGAAGAAAGAGTGCATTAAGGCTTGCATGTCCTCCTCAGCTGTCAAATTGTTGTATTATATAATAACTTGATGCACGTTGTTAAATAAAAAAATAATCCCAATCCATTAGACTCTCCTCTCCTCTCCTCTCCTCTCTCCTCTCCTCTCCTCTCCTCTCCTCTCCTCCCATTGGCTGATCCCGTGGTACCACATGACCCCCGTCTCTCTCTGTGTGTGCCGATGGTTAGACTAGAGAGAGCTAGAGAGGGAGAGATAGAGAGAAGTGATGGATGCTGATCTGGCGATGGGGTAAGAGATCTCTTCCTCGTTCCTCGTTTTTTTTATTTTATCAAATGCATTCCCGCCTGCTATGGTCCCTTCTTTGGGGAGGGATGGAGAGTCCAGTGGCGGACGGAGGGATAGACAGATGGTGCAAGCAGAGACAAAGGGATGAGTGGTTTCTCTCTCTCTCTCCATCTTTGGTGAAAGGAGGTTAATGGATTCAGGGAGGGAGAGACAGGGAGGGGTCGCCGTGGCGATACTCTCTGGGTTTTTTTTCTCCCCCTGTCTGTTGCCGAGGAGAGAGGGATGAGAGAGAAGAGGAGAGAATCAGGGGAAGGGGGGATGGGTGGAAAAAATGGTGAGTGTGGTGGGGGGAGGTGTGGATCCATTCACTCTGCAGTCTGATCGGCCTTTGCTGCACTGTTACTAAGGAGGTTCTCGGAAGCGCTTGAATGTGCTTGGGTTCAGTGGCGTTTGATTGGACAGGGTTAGGTAGTGTTGGATATAAACACCGAAGGAAGTCTTTGAATTTGACATGCAGGGGCAGTGTCTGAGGCGACGCCATTTGGTGTTGAAACCAGACATTTGAAGTGCTTGATTTTGTTTTTTTTAGGGGGGGGGGGGGGGGGGGGTGTTTCTGTCAAGCATTTAGGGCTGGGATGCTTTGAGGAAGTGCTGGAGAATGCTGGAATTTCATGACAATTTTTTGGACCAGATGAGACATGACCTCTTCCTGTTGTGTGCTCAAATGACATCACTAAATGAAGTCCTCGAAGGTGCTTGGTTAATTAATTTCATTACTTGTTAGGCGGTGAGAAAGTGCTTGGCTGTTTTGTGTAGATGTTGGAGGTACTTGATTGCTTGTGCTTGAGTCTACAGTATATCATTGATGGAGGGCTCCTTGTGCTTTATTTACTCATGTCTTTTGCATCTAAATCATAATGTCTAAATAATTAGTTTAGTCACGTAATTATATAAATATAACACTAAGTAAATATCTAAATATTCTGAAATGATGAATGTTATCTATAGGTTTTTATTGTAATACTAATTTAATAGTATACTGAAATAGTGAATATTATTCAATTGTATATGAATCGTGTTAGATTAATATAATTTGCATTATGTTCTATCGTTATAACGTATAAAGCCTGACATCAGACTCTATTTTCAACTGACAGCTGAGTCAAATTCAAAATGGCCGTTCTCTTCTCTTCTCTTCTCTTCTCTTCTCTTCTCTTCTCTTCATATTTGTAAATTGTTACTATAGTATTGTTGCCACTACTAGTAGTACTACCACCACTACTGCTAAGTATTGTTGTTACTACCACTACTCCTGTTAACTGTTACTACAATATGGCTATTTTGGCAAGCTGTTTGAGCATTTATTCCCTATCCTTTATCAGATCTCAGTTTACTCCACTAGTTTGGTCAATGTCAGCACTAGTTTTTACTAGTTGTCAATGAACAAAACATCTTGCAGTACACTAGTCACTCTTTTTCAGCAATTAGTGGCACATTTGCCCAGCACACTAGTGAAAGTCCCACCTATTATTAGTCAGCTTGTTGATGTGCTAACCAGCTCAGTGGGCTTGTGGTTAGAGTGTCCGCCCTGAGACTGGTAGGTCGGGGGTTCAATCCCCGGCCAGGTCATACCAAAGACTCTAAAAATGGGACCCAGTACCTCCCTGCTTGACACTCAGCATCAAGGGTTGGATTGGGGGTCAGTCCCTGCGACATACTAGCGCCATGTCCAGGGGGTGTACTTGTACATCAAGCTGCCTCACGCTACAGAAACAGGAGATAGGCTCCTGCCCCTATGGACCTCATGGCTCAGCAAGGCTACTTACTTACTTGTTGATGTGCTAGTGGAAGTTGTGGCCCTCTGGACTGAACAAGTAACACAGAAAGTAGTTACTGGTTACTTTAGTGAATGGCAATACCTCTGACATCATGTTAACTAGTCAAACATGGATTCAGCTGTAGTAACCTATTCACTATTTAACAAATGAGAGCCCTAATTAAATGGACCTTCCTAGTTACAATAGCGAGGCTACATAAATGGGGACAGGATTGATTGATTTATTGATGGATTGATTTGAAACTTAATTAACAGTTGTACAGCTGTACAATTATACAAGAATGCGAAATGGATAGCACAAAAATCCCTGAGGGCTTGTTTCCATTGTGGTCCTTTGTATTAAATTCAGGATAGACTAGTTAACGTTTCCAAGGAACTTAGATTTGAGTATGGTTGTATTTTGTTAAAATACATATAAACATATGTAGGTCTTGTCATCCTTTTAGACTTTAGTTGTTTGGAGAGGCTGAGAATTGTGGCTTACACAACTACTGGCGGGAAACTAAAATCTCTGATGTCAAGGATATGGATATTAAAACCTGAGGCCGATTCTACAAAAGCCTTCTAAATCGACCACTTTTCAACCACCACTGTTTCAACCTATCCATTTGTGGATAGGTTGTTGAACTGCCCACAGCCCTCCTATGAGACACAGACTGAGTAGGAAAAGAATGGTGGTATAGAGCACCGAAGTCCTGACGTCACTGTCAGTAGAGGGCGTCAGTCCCCAGGTTTCGTGTACTTTTTATTTGCATTGTAATCTCCATAGGGGGATTTTAGATCGCCTCATATAAGAACTGTGTTTGAAAAATAAACCGATCACCCCGGCCTTTTCACTCATATGGATATGAAGCATCGACTGAAGGTGGAACTGTACAAATATACCCAAAGAGTAACAAAATAAGCGTTTAGAAATTATTCAAACAACCCAGAGACTACATTTCCGGGTAGGCAGGGTGGCTGCATCTGCCCGTCGCACAACAGAAACCGAATGTTAATTACGTTTATTTTTATTTTTATTTTATTGATATTTAATGTTTCGTGGTTAGTACGAGTCGAGTCACCACCAGCTGAGCTTACGTCAACGAGGAATCTCAGGAACGCAATGTGTTGACACTTGCTGGGCATGACGTATATTAGCAGCGACATTGCCTTCATATGTAGTTTCAAGGCTTTTGCGGCCACATTAATTCCATTTTCTCCAGAAACTGGCTGTATCAAATATGAATGGACATTAACGACGCACAGCCACTCCCCTGACAGAAAGGCCGGGGTGGTCGGTTTATTTTTCAAACACAGTTCTTATATGAAGCGACCTAAAATCGCCCTATGGAGATTTCACTGTAAATAAAAAAATACATGAACCTGTGTATTGGCGCCCTCTACTGAAAGTGACGTCAGACTTCGGTGCTCTATTTCTTTTCATCATATGAAGATAAGTTGAAAAGCGGTCCTTTGATAATTATTTCAAAACATTTTCAAAAAGTGTTCCAAAAAAGGAAATTAAAAACAAATTCAATTTGTGTTTTCAGTGAAGAAATCAACGAAAAATCTAAAATTCCATAAATTAGAAAAAAAATGTTGAAGTAGTGAAAATAGCCGATCTACATGCTTACAACACGGCGCTAAATAGTTTGGGAACCACTGTACTAGGACTACTACCAGTACAATGCAAGTACTAATAACCTTACCTTTCCTACAGTTACTACCATACTGCTAGTAGTACTACTACTATTACTCAACTACTAACTTCCAATTTCCAACACATGATCATCATACGATACGACACATCACCACAAATCCTATGTAATTGAATCAACGATGCACCATGAAATTAATCTCACAGACACACACACACACACACACACACACACACACACACACACACACACACACACACACACTGAGAGATTCAGTGTTTGTTTTGTTCAAGGCCACTGAGAGCTCAAACCCAGGAGCCTCCTCCTGGCTCCCAGACGAGCACGCTGCCTCCTGAGACACTCCTGTCCTCCTAGTATTACAACATTATGTTCTATCATTATTATCATGTACACTGTATCTCAAACATTGGTGTGGGAGTCGTGGGACCCATTTGCGGGTCGCGGACACATTTTAATGGATCACGACGAGTACATTTCCAAAAAAACAAAACAAAATCATTTATGAATTAAAAACAAATTCAATGCTTTTTCAAAATATTTACATGAATTCATCAAAAATATATAAATACAGATCTAAGAAATTCCATAAATTAGAAAACAAATGTTTAAGGAGTAGTGCAAATCTACAAGCTTGCGGTGCGAAGCTTGCTACTGTCACTAAACAATTGTTTAGCTATTTACATTGTTTTGTTGTTTTTAGTATTTTGCACTATATGGAAGGCACACCTGCACTTTTCCCACAAGGACATTCTCCTGCACCTATGGGTGCTTGCCTTGGACTGACATGCACATGCACTAGGACACTTTTAGGCACCTTTGGGTGCGTAGACTCACTCACGCAGAATTTGCACATCATGCAACGGCAAGTTGGCAACGCGACATATTTTGCACATACATATGAAAGGACCGCAATGGAAATAAGCTGCTGGCTTAGTTTATACTTTTGATAATGGTGTGACTGTGACCATGTATGCATTTTACACAAGTTTTGTTTTTACATATGTAGTACTACTAGTATTACCCCACAAACTAGCAAGCGAACAGAGCCTTCAGTGCAGCAGCCCACGCCCCCCACCCTGTGCAACTCGGGGACTGCCTATAAGTCTGACCTCCCGTTTGTCCGACCTACGTGGCCGGTTAAGACTGAGGTCAGGTTTAGCGACCTACATGGCCGGTTAAGACTGAGGTCAGGATTAGCGACCTACGTGGCGGTTTAAGACTGAGGCGTGACCGGTTAAGACTGAGGTTAGGGTTTAATAGCGACCTACGTGGCCGGTTAAGACTGAGATCAGGGTTAGCGACCTACGTGGCCGGTTAAGACTGAGGTTAGGGTTAGCGACCTACGTGGCCGGGTAAGACTGAGGTTAGGGTTAGCGACCTACGTGGCCGGTTAAGACTGAGGTTAGGGGTAGGGTTTGGGATAGTGTTAGTAATCGGTCGGACTAACGGGAGCTCGGAACAATGACATGTTACCCATTATTCCAGCAATCTGTTATAATTGCCATTCCCAAAAGACCATTAAAAATAAAACAAAGCTGGATTTCGACTGCAGCTTTTGTGTCACCGGAAGCAATGCTCCGAAACATGTTTTAAGCTGAGGAAAGAGTTGTGAGAAGGAGTGGGTCTGCATCTGCAGTCTTGACTGAAAGGAAAGCCGTGATTCCAGTCATTCCACTGCTTGGGAGGGAGCATGGCCTTATTGTCTATGGGGACGCAGTTTTTAGAATCTTGATTCTTCTTCTTGGCTCAAAACAAGCTTGATTTGTTTCTCATTTCTCAGTTGTTCCCAAACTGTGGTGCGCGAGCGCCTTCTAGGGGGTGCTATGGTTTTATTTTAAATATATTAACATATTATGCCAATATATGGCAAGGATATGCAGAATATAGGCTAGCCTATGCTGCATATATATGCCATATTCAGGTTCATATCTGTGCATATATGTGGATAAATAGGAAACATATGTCTCTATATAGCTTATGCAATTTGTATTTCCATGTGGGGGGGTGTGTCAGCTAGGTTGGGAGGTAACAGGGGGTGCATGGCCAAAAAGTTTGGGAACCGCTGCCTAAACGATATGATCCCCGGTTTTGGGTGAATGAAATAACAATCGCAGCACCCACTACATGCCGATAATTCACTTCATGAGTCTCGGTTTCCGAGTGAAAGTGGACTTTCAGGTTGCCCGACGAGCAGGTGCATTTGAATCGGGAAGCAACCGTTTTCATAACATATTATTGGTTATTCGTGAAGTATCTGCAAGCAGGTGCGCTCATTCAGACTTTCAAAGTGACTGTTGCCACTCTGCAGTCATCGATTGGATTTAACATTAATTGGTTTACTTTTTAGGCAATTTGTGCACATAGAACTTGACCTGTACTTGCCTAACGGGCAAGTGCCTCTGAGACCTTAGTGTCAGCCCCTGGTGCACCACCTGAACTGTCCTTGTTGCATATTGCAATGATTTTGATTCTGAAACAGTGAAAATGTTGTAAACTACCCAGTTTACCCAGTCAGCAGTTGGCATCCAGCATACCGCCACATTCCGCTCCAGAATATTATCAGCTCTATTTATTGTTTATAATTAGGAATGGGACGATAATCGTTATTTATATCGTTTATCGTGATTAGAAAAAAAGTTGCTCACCTCACAATAATCGTATCACAGAGACTTTAACCCATTCTGGACGGGAAGCCCTGTTTGTGTTTTAAGCATTATGTTATATGCTTTATCTATTGAAAAATAGCAGATCTACAAGCTCACAAGCTACGAGCTTGTAGGTCTGCTATTTTTGAAAAGTCGTGAAAATGTGGTGCAAATCTTTGAATATATATATTCTTTCAGAGCGAATGTTTTTAACTCAAATCTTTGCTTCTGAGGGGTTCCTGGAATAACATATTTTCAGATGGGGGTCTACGCCCGGCCAAATATATATCATTCTGGGGGTCCTTGACATGAAAAAGGTTGAGCACCACTGACATAGAAACAGGGTTTTTCAGAAAAATCATGATTTTTTAAATTTCTAAGTCAGGCCTAAATGGCTTAAAATTATTGTGAAATTATCCGCTGTCATACTAGGATAGGATGTATAGCTTTTGTTGAGCTGCAAATTCAACAGCACCTAAATCCTCCTGTACTTGATATTACGGACCTGTATGCTCTTATTTCACTCTACACAAATAGATTTGCCAAAAATAGCAAATATACCAGCTCACGGATTGTAGATCGGCTATTTTTTTACTTGCGTTCCCCCAGAATAGGGATGCTGGGGGATCAAGTGGTTAACAAAATTGGCATTTAAATATTCATATTTTGATCGTTAATCGCAATAGTTTTTGCCTCAATAATCGTAATTGTAATTTTCATAATTCATAGAATTACATTTTCAGAATAATGCATAATAATAATAATATAATTGATCCATTATGGGCATATCATATATCGGCCTGACATATATCGGCCATGCATCCATAAATAGGAGTAATGGATATTGTAATGCGTACCTACAGGTCCTCACGGCACGTGTGCCATTGTATGATTCTACAAAACAACATTCTTAGTGTTGGGATCCTTTAGGATTTGAACGATTCCGGTTCCTTAACGATTCCCTCTTAGCGGTCCGAAGGGCGGCCGGTGGTTCGAAATGGACCCCAACAGGTCTGTAACTACTAACTAGTGACTCTGAGACCCTTACGGGTCCATTTCGTTTCAATTTGTACCCTCTCACAGTTATTGTGGTCCACCGGTATTGTACTGTATAGCAGACTTTGAAGTCCACATGACAGCTCTTGACAGTGCTCTAGCCTAGGCTCAGCTATTAGCCAAGTCTTTATATAGACGTATATTTTAGCTGTTTTTAAGGGTCTATATATAGACCATCTATATATAGCTGTTGAAATGACGTTGTTTCAACGTCTCTAATCGAAGCCTAGACCCCCCCCAAAAACTTTCACTTTTAGACCAGTTATAACCCGGTTTTAGATGGCCATTTAGAGGTATTTTAGACCGTCTAACACCTCATCTACACAGGCAAGGAGTGAGCGTTCCGACGGCGGTATTGCCCAAATAAACCACCCTGATATGGAGTGTCGGCCATTGCTTTGCAATGTAGCCTGAACCAATCGAATAACCAATAAATAGTAGCGTGTAGATCTCAAGCAATAAAAGTGTTTTGGGCTGCGGAAACTCTCAAATAGAGACTCTGCGAGCGAATATAGGAGGGGTGGAAGACATCGCTGAACGGCGTGTTGTCGCTCGCGGTGCGTCAGGAGTCGGGACAGTCTCATTGAAACACATTCTAATGACATTTCATCGTTCCACCGCTCGCGTCGCTAGCAGTGCGGACGGGGTGTCATATCCCGAAGAATGCTCCGTGGGAAATGTGATGGAACCGATTCCGGTTTCTCTATGCTGGATCCGGTTCCTCCGATTCCTCCGGTTCTGGATCTGGATCCCAACTCTAAACATACTGCATAGTGCATCAATCTAACTAACCAGTAACCTCTCTGTGTGCCGCAGGTCAGCAGGAAGTAGAAGATGTGTGCTGCGTCTTACGATCAGCTCCTCAGGCAGGTTGAGGTGCTGAAGATGGAGAACTCCAACCTACGACAGGAGTTACAAGACAATTCCAACCATCTGACCAAACTGGAGACTGAAGCCTTTAATATGAAAGTATGTACCTGGTGCTGTAATACTGTTAAATGGTGCCTTTATCCAAGGCGCTTTACATAGATTGTGCATCAATTCACCCATTCACACACACATTCATACACTGATGGCGGCAGAAACCATGCAAGGCACCAACCAGCACATCGGGAGCAATTTGGGGTTCAGTGTCTTGCTCAAGGACACTTCGACACTAACTCTGGGGGAGCCCGGGTTCGAACAGGCAACCTTGCGGTTACCATCCAGCCACTCTACCCCTGAGCCACCGCCGCCCCGCCACCACTGTTGCTGCAGTACTAGTACTACTATTACTACTGCTGCTGACACTGTCCGGGGACCCCCAGGGGTCCTTGAGGGAGTTCCAGGGGGTCCCCAGCTAAATGATAGTTTGGAACCAAATGGACCCTTATGGGTCTGTAACTCTGAGAGTGTACAAGGGTCCATTTGGTTCCATTTGTACACTCTCAGAGTTACATTAACATTGATTTTACAATATAAATTGGGGGTCCCAGAGATAGAAATGCCATTAAATGTAGACTAATATGCATGTCAAACTGAGGGTCCTTGAAATTAAACGGGTTGAGAATCACAGCTAGAGCCGTCAACATCTTCTCTTAGGGGTCCTTATGTCCATATGTTTTCAAGTGGGGCTCCGCGGGCTAATTAATTAGTGTCAATTTGGGGGTCCTTGACATGAAAAGGTTTGGGAACCACTGCACTACAGTACTATCACTACTGTTAAAGCTGCACTAAATAACTTTCCTCTCCTGCCCCATATTTGAACCCGGTTTCCTGCGCAAGTGCTGGCATTTTCACCATTGAGCTAATAGAGCCGGCCTGCTTGCTCGGGGATCAAATTGAATCTTGACCATCAGGTCAAAATCAGTGTCGGATCCTGTGTCTAGGTGAGACGTGACCTTTGACACGATGTCTGAGAGCAGGGAGACAAAATACAACAACAGGTTATTTTGTGTTAACATACACTACATTTAAATGTTGTCCAATCTGTGGTTTTCATGATAAATCACACTCGTGTCATCATACATCATCATACTTCACATTCCGTGCTCAGCCAATCAAATCATCACAAATGTGGTACACACAGTCTAGACACACAAAGCTTGGCATAGGAGGGGCTAGCGCCCCTCAAAAAGGTTACATGGTTCCACTTTAACCCATTCAGGCCTGACGTCGAAATTAAAAAAAAAAGTTTTCTAAATCATGACAATTTTCTGAAAGATTTGAGGCACATTTTAACGATTTTTCAAAAATAGCAGACCTACAAGTTCATAGCGCGCCACCGAGTGGCGCGCTATGAGCTTGTAGATCTGCTATTTTTCAATAGCTAAATTATAACATAATGTTTAAAACACCAAAAGGGGTTCCCGCCCAAAATGGGTTAAAGCCCAAACCACACCGATGGGTCGAGAGTCGAGGCGCCACAAAGCGGTTTTAGCGTTTGTCCCAGCGGTGTGATATGTCCTGTTGCGAGTAGGCCCATGTATGTAGACGCGCATGCAGACGCAAGTCGACCCAACTCACCCAAGTGATTCAATTAGTTCAATTCAATGGTTGCTTGCAACTATATGCGTCTACATGGGTCCACTCGCAACCGCTTGGTTGCAAGGAGTTGCATGGTGACCCATTGGTGTGGTTTGGGCTACTACTAAATATTTAGATTTAAAGGTATATTCAGTGATTTCACTTAATTCAAATATCACTTATGTTTTCTTATTCTTTGGATAATCCTCCCTACTATAAAGTGTGCTGGCCATATAAGGAGTTCCTCCCTGTCCCCAGTGAGCCCATGGAGTCAAAAAACCCTAGTTTCGGTTTGGGCTTTGGGTGGCAAAGCTTTCATCCAATCAGGATGAGAGGGGCCTTCCTCCAATCATGATCGAGTGGGACGGGCCTTGGTGCATGTGCTGTTGGTCTGTTGTACTTCCCCCACTGTAGAGCGTGTGCATGTGCACATCTTGTTACCAGGGCGGACCAGGGTTTTTTCCAAATCACTGAATGCTCCTTTAATGAACAGCTTTTATCCATAACATTCTTTGATGTAGCTAACAGCTTTGGTTTCCAAAGAAAACAAAAGCACTTCTCCACAATTCTTTTTTTATTGTCCATCCATGCGGGACATTGAAAAAGTCTGGCATATTAACACTGCAGTGTGCACGTTTTGGCATTTACCTTCACCAGAGTGTGTTTCATTCATGTAAGGGATACATAATAATCAAGTATGTGCTGTCAACTGAGCTCAGAAATTACAGTCTAATTACAAATCGGCGGAATTTATTTTGCATACAACATTATGCACAAAATCTATGAATTACGCAAATCTCTATCTACCGTATATCTCTGTTGGCAGAAACCAGCTATGTCCAAAATATTATCGACTCAAAAGTTGTAGTTGGGTGGTTTGACCAGTTTTAGGTGACAAGGTCCTTTCTGTGTGGAGTTTGCATGTTCTCCCCATGTCCCCTAGGGTAGGTAGTAGGTACCCTCACAAAAACATGTAATCCTGGTCTCTAAACTACCTCCCCCTGGCCAGCCGGGGCGCCTGATGGAGGGGATAACGTGTTCCTTCCTCGCACTACGTCCGGCCGGGGAAACTCCCCTGTCAGCTGAAAAGAAGCAGATTGGACTCCTCATGCATAGAAGGAAGCATGAGTTCAGTCCACTGGGCGCTACTGGCAGAGGAAGTGTAGCGCCCATTATTACATTAGATAATTGACACTGGGTGAAAAAATGGTTTACAAAATCGTGAAAAAAAAAAGGTGATAAGGTGACCACCGAAAACTACAACATGACGTGACGCCGTGGTGATGAGCCACTCACCGCTCACCCAGCACATCTCTCTGTTTTCACTAACCACAGTAAGGTGATATTACCCAAACCTAGAGTATGAACAGGATCCAATTTTGAAACTTTGTTCAATATTTGTAAAACCCACACAGAAATGTTGAATACCACTGATTTACAAAGAAAGTTGAAAATTTGATTTAGCTGGTTTATGCCCGACAGCCACGTATAACTCATAGACTCTAGAAGTGTTACACGCTCATTCTGTTTATCAAAGTGACGGTCAGCAGTTATCAGACTGGATTCGGCACACTGATTGGTTTTGCATGCGTTTTCTAACATGCAAAACGGCTTTGATGTGTCGACGTGATGAGTGATGCTGCTAGTGACTGAAGGAACCAGTTCTCAACGATCGCTGTGAGACGGACCCCAACGTCAACTTGTTGGATTTGTGTATCAAATATCCAATGTTGCTGCCTTGCTGGCATCAACACAATCTATAATATGAGCCCATTAAGACCTGAGGCCAATTCTAAAAATGTATTTTTTTACTACATGAGTGGTGCTTTTTCATGTCAAGGACCCCCAAGATTATATTATGGCCACTGACCCCCCTCTCAATGGGTTTTAATCTAAATCCAGTAAGCTGAAATATTCTTTTTAATGCCTCGTCTTCTGAAAAAAATAAAAGCCTTGCCATAGCTGATGGACATCGAGCAAAAAAAAAAGCATAGCAGTGGAAAACATTTCCATAAAGAACCATGATTTGGGTGCCATTAAATGTGTCCTCTCTGTCTGTAATGAGGAGATCATGGCTTCATTCACTACACTGCTAACAGCAGTTCAGTTCCGCTACATGTTATGATACAGTCGCTGTGTCCAATGATGTGCACTGCAATGTTAATTTGTTTACTCTTAACCTCACGGAACAGTTAACTGCATTAAACCATTCAACACGAGTACAAGAAAATGTGTAAACAAGTGTCCAAGAAAATTGCCCAACTATAGCAATGTGACCCATTATTTTAGCTGGGTTGAAGGGTAAAGCCAGCCACCATCATCGTGGCTGATGGTGAAAGAGGGTTTCGGTTCAATTTAGTTTCACCCGTGTATGACCAAATGGTATAAAAGTGTTCAAAATTACATGCTGGTGGTGGAACTCAATGACACTCTCCCTCCCCGAAGGTCCTCGTGAGTTGTGAGACTCATACAACAAGAGTCGTTGTTTGAGACACGCGCCCACGCATGCGCGCGCGCACGCATGCGCGCGCACACACACACGCACACACAATTAATGTGACTAGCTTGTGATTCATTGTGTGTGTGCTTGCGCCCGTCTGCCTGCGTTCGGCCATCCTCCTCCCATCCTCTTCCTGTATTTTTGTGTTCGAAGAGAAGAACTCAGTATTTATTGTTTTTCTTTTCCCTGTTGTGTTGACCTGGTGACATCATCAGAGTGTGTGTGTGTGTGTGTGTGTGTGTGTGTGGGGGGGGGGTTCAAAGGTCTTACTACACGCACAGACACACACGCACGCACACACTCATATTTGGTGTTAGCCTGTCACACAAGCTAGCTATTGTGTTGAAAATAGAAGGGAAATGCTTTTATTTCCGTATGTATGTGGAAATGCAGGCTTCCCCTTCCTCAGGGAGGAAGAGAAAGAGGGAGAGGTGTCTGGTGGTGTTTTCTTCGGGCCGGTTGACACCACACCAGTAGAACTATAGTGGACGTCCAGTAGAGTAGTTAGTTAGTTAGTTAGTAGGCCAAGAGACAGAGGACGTTCACTCTGGCTCTCTCAAATCACCAGAATGGATTTGAATCTTTACAAGAGATGCCGATTTATGGACTTGAAACTCTATAGGAGATGTCGATTCATAGTGGTGAGTACTAACGTTTTCATAACTCTTCAACCCGTTAAAGCTGGGGAAGCGTCTGTGCAATGTCATTTTTAGATTTTCACCACTTTAACCCATTTAGGCCTGACGTCGAAATAAAAAAAACGTTCGCTCTGAAAGAATATATATTAAATGATTTGTGCCGCATTTTTACGATTTTTCAAAAATGACAGACCTACAAGCTCGTATGAGCTTGTAGATCTGCTATTTTTCAATAGCTAAAGTCTAACATAATGCTTAGTTAAAACACCAAAAGGGGTTCCCGTTCAGAATGGGTTAACCATATTGTATACTTTTATATTCAAAAACAGCAGTTATACAAGCTCATAGCCGGTACTTTGCACCACGATATGAGCTTGTAGATCTGCTACTTTATTTTTGTATTATCGTGAAAATTTGTTCAAATCTGAAAATATTTGTAGAACAATTGTTCTCGGGTGTTCATGGGTTAAATCGATTCGTTTTAATAACCGTTTCATCTTAGAGCGCTAGTAGATCAGAGGAGTACCTTTAGCACTAGTAGTTGTACTAATGCTAGTATATTCTGTAATAGTAGTATTACTAGTGGGAAAGTACTAGTAGAACACAGTGACCCTTGATTAGATTCTTGGCTCCTGGCTTAGTGTCCAAGTGTCGTTGGTCCTTGAGAAAGACACCGAACCCAGTGTTGCCAACATGCCTGCTTATAAGCGACTTTGGTCTTGTTTTTCCTGTAAAAGCACTGGTAAATATTGGTAGTTGCGGTCTGCATTTCTTTGAGGCTTGTTTCTAAAGTGTACTTCCTAGTGGCTTCATTCCTAATGCTATTTATTTTAAACCAGTGGTTCTCAAGCCTTTACATGTCAAGGACCCCCAAATGAATATGTATCTAGTACTGCTCCTAATTGGTAGGTTAGCTTGTAGATCTGCTATTTTTGAAGAGCCAACGCTACAATTTAAAATTTAAAAAACACTGATGCTTCCCGGTTTTAATGGGTTGAATGCAAACGATGAATTGAAGGCATGTGCAAATCCATCCATCCATTACATCTTGATCCGCTTATCTGTAGTCGGGTCGCGGGGGCAACGGCTCCACCAGAGAGCTCCAGACTTCCCTCTCCATATCATGTACTTGCAAATACTTAAAGCGGACACATTTATTCTTATTTTACTAAAAGATCGCTAATAAAATAGTTTTAGGGGAGTAGTTATGTTTTTAATTAAAAGTACTCTTAATACTAATTGGTAATACACAAGTTGCTATAGCACAAATGTAGTAATTAATTCCTTCCTGGAATGCGACCCCAATCAGCAGCAGCTGCAGGGGTCAATAGGTCGTACTCAGACATAGGGACATACATACAGACAGACGCACTCCATCACTTAAAGGAGCACTTGGCACCGCTCAAAAATAGGGACACCATGTTGAACTGTTGAGACTGCACTATGTAACTTTCCTGTTCTACTCCAAATTTGAACCCGCGTGCAAGTGCTGACATTTTCACCACCGAGCCAATAGAGCCTGCCTGCTTGCTCTCGGGAGGAATATAATTTTCTAGACATTAAATAGAAGGGCAGGGAGACTAAATTCAGCCACCCCAATAAGGGCCTTTCTCGGCCTCACCCCTCTCCCATTGTATATATATTGTGTTTAGGATCCATATTTAACCAATGAAAAGTATTAAAGCTGCACTATGTAACTTTTCTCTTCTACCCCTGGTTGAACCCGGTTTCCTGTGTAAGTGCTGACATTTTATTAAACCTTTGAATAGAGCCGGCATGTGGCAGGGATACATTGAATCGTGACCATCAGGTCAAACCATGAACTGTCCCAATGAGTTTGACACGATTATATTGTATTGAGAGACAGATACAGATCTGTACCATACAGATTGGACACAATTACATTGTATTCGTTATTATTATTATTATTTTTTACATAATGTTTTAAACAACGTTTTGACTAATGGATCCATAGCTTCTTTTTTTTGCCATTTCCTGAAAAGTAAGACATACAAGGTGTCCACCCGACATTGACGATATATGCTGTGTTTTATATACAGTATGTGTGTGTGTGTGTGTATATATATATATATATATATATATATATCTTGTATCTACCTTACTTTATTTTATGATGCATATGATGCATCACTTCCTCTTCCTGTCATTACAGGAAGTCCTCAAGCAGCTACAGGGCAGCATTGAAGAAGAGCCAAACGAGGTGGCCGGCCAATCAGAGCTCATTGATCGACTGAAAGGTGAGCGCATGCCACCGTAAAATAGGAATATAAAATCTGCACTCTCTGTAGTAGTCTTAGGAGTCTTGTTTAATATAATGTTTTAGAATCCGCAGCAGCAGTCTAACCAAACAGACGCGTTTAGTCGCTTCGCACCACATTGTGAGCTTGTAGATCGGCTATTTTCACTATTACTAATATTTGTTCTAATTTATGGATTTATTTTTAGATTTTTCTTTCATTTCTTCACGACATTACTGAAAGAAACTTTGGATTTTGTCATTAATTCATGAAAAGTTTAGGCTTTTTCTGAATGTTTTTTGAAAATGTTTTGAAATAATAATTAAAAACCAAATGTAGGAAACAAAAAAACAAGGGGACCCATAAAAATGTGTCCACGACCCACAAACAGGTCCCGACCCACTGTTTGAGAAACCACAGTATACACATGAAGATCAAGATCAACAAATAAAGTACACCCAAATATATGCCCTGAATAATGCCCTCTCTCCTCCTAGCAGAGATGAACATGGACCCTTCCGTAGGCTTCCAGGGAGCGAAGCTTCGCTCCAAGCCCCAGCTCGGTGCCTTGTCTTCAGGCAACAACCCCCAGGGCTCCGGGCCCTCGGCCACAGGCTTCCCCAGGAGAGGGATGCCTCTACCGCCGGGCAGGGAGGCTCGAGACCCCCCGACACCCGTGGTTAGGGACCCCAGAGACACGCCACAGCCTGGCTATCTGGATGAGCTGGAGAAGGAGAGGTGAGCTTCACGCTGGGCAAGACCTACACTGTAGACCGTATCGGCGGAAGTAGCAGGATTTTGGCGGAATCGCACAATAAATTTCTTTTTTTACAAAACAATGAAATGGAAAGCAAAACTAAAACTAAACATGACTGTTATTGGACGCTCTCTAAACCCAGAAGGGAGGAAAAATCTCAATCTCTGATGCAGAAGTACAGGTCCAAGAGAAGAACTCCATTAGGTTCAACCTAATGGAGTTCTGATTTAACCTTCTGCGCCGTAGTAAGTAAAGCTTGGATCGAATCCGTCCTCCAATCTCAGAACCTCATAGAAGGACAGCTTCCAACGACGGATACTGAGGTTATGAGGTGGTTTCCATCTCATCACCACCATCGTCTTTGCTGCCGGTAAACTGGCCAATAACACTCTTCTTATGAAGTGCTAAGCTTAGAGATGAATCATCATTTAGTAACAGAATGTGTGGTAAACAAGGTATTTGTCTCAGTTATGTCAGACAGGAATAATGCAACCTTGGCCCAAAAAGCTAGTACTCTTGGACAGTCCCACATGTGTACGAATGTTCCCACTTCCCATGGCTTTTTGCGGACATAATGAACATAGAGGACTTTGTACTATTTTGATTTGGCAGAGTTCCCTGGGTGTGTAATAAAATCTTTGCCCCCCTCTTCCTAATGGGCTATAAGCACACACGCCATTTTGGAAAGAACTTGGGCCCCTTCCTTACTTCCTTCACAGTTGTTACAGATGATTCTAATGAAGGCTCTGTTCCATTCTGGTCATACAGAGTGAGGGTGCTGCTATTGTGCATGTTGGCTCACTGGAAACCCTCTGCTACACCAGTGGGAATCAAAGTGTCCTTGAGTGGGTTCCAAATGACCCCGCACGTGTGTGTAACTCTGAGAGTGTACAAATGGAACCATTTGGTTCCATTTGTACACTCAGACTTATGGGGGTCCTTGAAATTAAAAACGTTTGTGAACCACTGCACACTAAATGGAACAGAGCCTTAATTAGAATCATCGGTAACACCTGTGAAGGAAGTAGGGAAGCGGAAGTTCCATGAAATACATGGCAGTGGATGGGACAAGCTCATGAAACACTATTTATGAACCATTGAGACCTTTGTTATATACTCTGTTCAGGAATATAAAAGAAGACATATCACATGTTGTTTTCTTATCACTTGCTTTTCGATGTGCACAGTACATTTTATTGAGGCATCTAAACAGCGGCAGTTATAGTTTCTGTATCGCGAGATTTGGTTGCCAGACAGGAAACGGTGGATAGTCTTGCGATACTTGGCACGTTCAGAAACTAGTTTTGCTTTTTAGATACCTCTATAAAATTACACAGTGTACACATCGAAAAGAAACACAGCAGACAATAATGTGCTATGTCTTCTTTTATATTCCTGAACCAATTGTATGACAAAGGTCTCAATGTTTCATAAATAGTGTTTGTTCATGAGCTGGTCCAGCCGGCTCCATTCACTGCCATGTATTTCATCAAACTTCCGGTACGAGGTTCAGGTTTGTCACCGAGAGCGTCATGGCGCAGCCCAGTCACGTGACCATGACTTATCCTTCTGTAAGCTTTCTTGCCAGGAAGTAGGAAGAGTTATTCTGTGTGCATAGAGTCCATTGGCTAACATCTGTGTCTGTATGCGGTCACCCCCCCCCCATCCCCCAGGTTGCTGCTATTGGCCGAGTTGGACAAGGAGGAGAAAGAGAAGGATTGGTATTATGCTCAACTGCAGAACCTCACCAAGAGGATCGACAGCCTCCCTTTGACGGAGAACGTGCGTCACAATTATTACATGACTGTCAAATCGCAATTATTTGAGATAATCAATCATAATTATTTTGTCATCATTGTTTCCATGTTGAAACATTTTCATACATTACAACAGCAGAAATCCTTTCTTGTCTCCCTTCCTCTTCTCCTCTGCTCTCCTCTCTCCCCCTTATCTCTTCTCCTCCTTTCCTCTCCTCTCCTCTCCTCTCCCCTCCTTTCCTCTCCTCCTCGTTCCTCCATCAGTTCTCCTTGCAGACGGACATGACTCGCCGGCAGCTGGAGTTCGAAGCGCGGCAGCTCCGTGCGGCCATGGAGGAGGAGCTGGGTACCTGTCAGGACATGGAGAAGAGAGGACAGGTAGGAGAAGAGGGCTTCATTTCATCGACTGAACAAAGACAATATAGATTTAGTTTAGTTCAGTAGAACTAAAGGTCCTTACAGACTGCTGCTTTTTTCAGAAAAAAAACAAAAAAAACAGAAAACCTTGGAAAAAAACGCAGCAGTCTGCAAGGTCCTTCATTTTCATTCCACACAGCGTTGCTGAAAAACACTGGCAGTGGCGGAAGAATGAATTAACGAATACCTGGCAGTGTGTTTAGACGAGTCATTTTATGCTTGGTTGCATGTGGGTGTCAATGCGCTGCCTACGGAACTCGCCTATCAGCTCGTTCCTGCAGCAACGCAGGCGTGCCTTTAATGACTGTAAAGCACACCCTCTCGTGTAATATTGCTTAAATATACATATAGCATGCTGATTGTTGTTTTTTTTTTAGCACACTTGCCTATGTTCTTTGTATTATTGTGTAATCTTGTGTACTTTTGTGTATTCTGATCTACCTTCATCTGTGTTTGTGCACTCATGTACTGTAATCTACATGTGTGTATGTACACTCACATGCTTTTGTGCCATTTTGTTTGCTCTTGTGTACATTTGTTACTCGTGTGTGCTGAACCGCACCCCCATACCCCACCGCCAGGCCCGAGTTGCTCGCATCCAACACATCGAGAAAGAACTCCGGCAACATCGACAAGAGGTAATACTGGGCAGATTGAGCGAGAGAATGAGGAATAGGGCAAAACTGAGAATAATTGAGAGAGTGGAAGATTGAGAGAATGTGAAAGAGAGAGATTAGAGTACCGAAGTCCTGACGTCACTCGTTCATCTCCTGGGTCGTGGAGGTTTTTCTCTATGGAGACTAACATTCGGTCATCTTAATATCATCTCATATAAGCATCATGGTCCAAAAATAAACTGCCTCTGCGATATTGTCGGGGAGGTGGCTCTGTATCGCTTACGACAGTCGGTCACTCATATTTGATAGTCTGTTTCCAGTGAAAATGTAACTAATTTGGCGACAGTAACATTAGCGTTTTTTCTTAATATCCAACCATATGAGTGAAATTGCCGGGATCATTAGTTTATTTTTGGAACACATTTTTGGAACACAGTTCATGCATTATAAGAAGTCTGTGGGAATTCAGAATGGGGCAAAAAAAACATGACCCAGATAGGATGTGTAAATTATGTCAGACTTCGGTGCTCTATAGTGTGTATGAAGTGATGATTTTCGACTAATACTATGACAAAAAATGTTCGTCGACTCCCTGTTTTCACTGATGAAAACTAAATGAAAAGTAAGCTATGATGACTAAAGCTAAGACTAAATATTGACAATTATCCAGTATAAGTCATTTTACACTTGGTTGCATGCTGAAAATAGCTGATCTACAGGCTTGCAGCGTGCTGCGTTGTAAGATTGTAGATCGGCTATTTTTAAGTGTAAAATCAGTCTTTACGATGGCATCAAGGCCCGCCAAAATACACCAAAACATTCCAGGTGACTAAAATCTGACTTAACTATTCAAGGGACTATGACTAAAACTAAAATCTAAATTTGCTATCAAAATCAACTCTCTCTCTCCATCTATCTATTTTCCAGTCTCCTTCCAGTGCTACGCTACAGGTTGACGGAGTGAATGCAGACTCTCAGGTAAGATCACTGCTATGCAAGGAAAAGTTTTTTTTGTACAGGATCATACTGGAAAGTCCTATCAATCTACTAGGTGCGTTATGCATGGACAGGGAGACCCTCTGGAAGCTACCTGCTGCGTTATTCAATTAGCCCTTCGCTAAGTCCCTCACCAGCTCAGTGGCCTTGTGGTTAGAGTGTCCGCCCTGAGACTGGGAGGTCAGGGTTCAATCCCCGGTCGGGTCATACCAAAGACTCTAAAAATGGGACCCAGTGCCTCCCTGCTTGACACTCAGCATCAAGGGTTGGATTGGGGGTATGTCCCTGCGACATACTAGCGTCATGTCCAGGGGGTGTACTTGTACATCAAGCTGCCTCACGCTACAGAAAAGGGAGATAGGCTCCTGCCCCTATGGGCTTCATGGCTCGGCAAGGCTTACTTACTTAACACATTGAGAGCCCACGCAATACTGCCCAAAATCACTTTCACCTAGAAAATCCATTCACATTTTTTATAATTCAGCTGACTGTGGAGACACATGCTGGAACTTTTTACTAAAATGTTTTATAGTTTCTGAGTTATTTAATTTAAACGCCAAATGCATTCTCAATGGCGAAAACACAAACTTTGGCACCACGTGTTAAAAAAAAAAAAAAAGACGTCCACAGACGTCTTGGGCTATGCACGTGCGGTAATACCCAGGACGTCCACAGACGTTTTGGGCACAAAATGTGTTAACACCATGAAGGCCCGGGGCGGAGATCTCCGTCAAGTTCAAGGTCATGGTCAAGTGCCCAAGCCGGAGGTTGATAAATAATACGGAGATTAATGATATCAAAACCGATCGCTTCGCTCCACAGCCTAGGAGCGCTTGTTGCCCAATCCGATCACGTGTCAAACAGTGACACGTCATCGAAAATGTTCCCTGCCTGTTTAGCTGATGAAAACGAAAATCTTAAAACGATCATAACTCCCGATCTAAATCATCCCGTCTAATTCTGAAAAAAGATCCTGTGTTTGACGGCCTTCCGCGGTCCAGTCGCTAGTCGCAATAGATTTATTCTTACCTCACGTTGTTGTTCGATCGACTCTAGGGTGGTGTGGCTATTGTTTGCTGCTACACAGACATGCACAACAACTTCCGGTGCGCCGGTAAAAGTGGTCCGGGCGCTATAAATGATGGGCACATGGATTAAATGGATTAAATAGGTCCGGGCAAGCAAGGTGTTAAATGACGGGATTTCTCCATATAAATAATGGTTCATTTCAGTAGCAAAACCTTCATAGCAAAATGCCGATGCACATCTCAATAGGCTGGTGACAGGTGCGTAGGGCAATAGAGCATATAATGAAAAGGGTATCTTTGAAAGACAAAGAAGAGGTCCCGCACACTGTCAGACACTTGCCAAAAAACGTTTCGGACGCTTAGACCATCTTTGAAAGACCTTCATCAGGACAGACAATCATTGTCTGTCCTGATGAAGGTCTTTCAAAGATACCCTTTTCATTAGTAGCAAAAATGTCTTCTAAATCTAGTCAACCAGGCCTGCAGTAGACTATGCACTGGGCAAATGTGCATGACATTATTTCAATAAACTAGAAATACGAGGAAATGACAGTGTGAGAAACGGTATCCAACAATCAACTTTAACGACCGGCGAGAGTTTTCATGTTGCACGGTAAGACTACGGTCATTAGTATTATTGCCATCACCTGGGAGGCTCAGTCGTGTAGCTTTCCCGACGTTAAGCTGTGTATGTGTTCAACAACACAGCCATGCAAAATGACACTGACAGCTATAAGGTGACGTAAGCTTGCCCAGCTTAGCAACGGTTGCTGAACTATTTGGATTGGCATTGGACAATCACTTTTTGGGGTGGGATTTAGCGAAGGGCTAATTGTGACTAATATCTGACAATTCAGCGTTCATTTCAGGACATTTTAAAATGTCTGTTATGCTTTCTATCTGTCCAGGTTGCTGGCAGCCGATTGGAGCATGAGCCGTCAAACGAGATCAGCTGTGTGGGGGGTTACCCCGCCCCCCGGCGTCTCACCAGTCACCTGGGAACCAAGGTGATAATTGTAAACCCTAGCAGGCTTCTAGCTTGTTAGCTTCAACTCATTTACCACCAACACCCCCATCTGGTGTCTGAATTGTGTACGCCAGGACTGCCACACATTCATTTTCTATTGTGAACACCTTTATTTTGAAAGCCGTTTCACTCAGAAACCAGTCAGGAAGTCAATAATCGTTATGTAACGCCCCCGCAAATGTTATTTCATTCTCCCAAAACATACATTTTGTAACCGGGGATCATATCGTTTAGAGAAATGAGGCTCAAATCAAGCTTGTTTTGAGCCAAAAAGAAGAGATATTATGATTTATAAAAACTGCGTCCCCAAAGACCGCATAAGCCAGTGGAATTGTGACTTCACTTTTTTATCACACCCAAACCAGGGTGTTACGAGCGCATAGAGAACACAGTTGTTAACAGTAATCAATTAATATTAAAATAGGCATCAAAAGGCGATGTCGGCCGGGAGTTCGTTTTGACCAGGAGGCGTCAAAAGGTGATCTCTGTTGTACTACTGCTAATAATAATAATAATAATGTGTTACCAGGTTGAGATGGTGTACAGTCTGTTGTCCATGTTGGGGACACATGACAAGGACGACATGTCTCGCACTCTGCTGGCGATGTCCTCGTCCCAGGACTCGTGCATCGCCATGAGACAGTCAGGATGTCTCCCGCTGCTCATTCAGCTCCTCCACGGCAACGACAAGGACTCCCTGTTGCTAGGTAACGATCCATTTACAGCAATGCTAATGACATAATCAGCCAGCATGATTGCGGGAGAAATGGGTGTGCGCTTTTTCTCTCTCTCTCTCTCTCGTCTCCGACGCATTGAGAGCGTGTAGATTTTTTTTGTATTATGTAGGAATAGAAAATGGGATTTTTACTCGAGTCGTGACCCATAACAATTGGTCTGTGACCCACAAATGGGACCCACTGTTTTAGAAACGGTGCCCCAAAGTGTGTAAATCTAGCCTGGCTTGGCCAGCGTGGAGTCACTGAAGCTTTCTCCCCGCATATGAATCTGGACTTCGGCCCATAGGCAGCATGAAAAGTGGGCGTTAGTAGTTGCCTTGACAGACAGACCCATTTAGCCAATCAGCGTAACAAAAAGCTGACGTCACCACACAGTGCGTGCGCTAGTCTGCTCCTCATGCATGAAAGATACCACGCTAAAAACAACAAGGTCTGTTTAGTTTCTACTTTCTACGTGAGCGAGATATGTGGGACATATGTCAGAGTCTATATCTGAAATGACTGCTGGTCTTATCGTTTCTGTGGAAACCTTTAAACGTGTTGCGTTGAGGGCAGCCATTGTTGTTTTGAAAGTACTGCAGCATGAATGTTACGTCACCATATACACATGAACCAATCAGAGGCTGCTTTTCACTGAAAAGTGAATTTCAGGTCCCGACCTAACCAAGCCTCCTTGTCCAATCAAGGTAATTCCAGAGGAAGCAAGGAGGCGCGTGCGCGCGCCAGCGCCGCGCTCCACAACATCGTGCACAGCCGTCCGGAGGACAAGCGCGGCCGGAGGGAGATCCGCGTGCTGCATCTCCTGGAGCAGATCCGCGTCTACTGTGAGGCGTGCTGGGCCTGGCAGGACGCCCACGAACAGGGCCTGGACCAGGACCACAACCCTAGTGAGTTCCATCAGTTCAGAGTTTTTAAAAATATTTTTGACCTTCCGATCGCTAGTATAGCTCTGTGACCCTCGGTAGAACACGGGCGATTTATTACTTTCGGTTCAGACATGACAACAACAGCTCTTCTTCTCTGCTTATTTTGTCCATTTCTCTGGCACTTTCCACCTACCGCCCCCCTATGGTAACCGGCGTCCAAAGTGTGCCATGATTGAGTACTTTTTCCACCACTGTCTGTCTGTCTGTCCTCTTTCAGTGCCGTCTCCGGTGGACCACCAGATCTGTCCGGCAGTGTGTGTCCTCATGAAGTTGTCGTTTGACGAGGAACATCGGCACGCCATGAACGAACTGGGTACGATGTTACAATTATTACATAATCGCCTAATCGCAGTTATTTGAGATAATCACGGTTCATTTTGCATAATCGTCAATCGTTTCCATGTTGAAAAAATAGAAAGATCTACACGCTTACAACACGTGTTGTAACTATTTCTGCCATTTCCGCTATTTTGAATTTTTTGGGAAAGAAAATAATATTACATGTGTCAAGGTGTAAAATCAGCCATTACGACATCATCAAGGACCGTCAAAATACATTTTAGTCGACTAAATCAACTGTAGATTTAGTCGACTAAAATCTTATGATATTTAGTCGACTAAAACTAGACTAACACTAAAACATTCCATGTCACTAAAATGTGACTAAAACTAAATGAAAACTATTCAAGAGACTATGACTAAAACTGAAATAAAAATTTGCTGTCAAAATCAACACTGCTTGACCGTACCTTCACTCACCCCCCCTGGCTCATCGTTGTCCCATTGATCCGCAGGCGGTCTGCAGGCCATCGGCGAGCTGCTCCACGTGGACTGCGAGATCTACGGACTGACCAGCGAGCACTACAACATCACGCTGCGCCGATACGCAGGCATGGCGCTGACCAACCTCACCTTCGGGGACGTGGCGAACAAGGTTGTAGTCCTATTCTGCTCGGAGATCTATCTCAAGGGTTCTCAAACCTTTTGGGCCACGACCCCTCAAAATAGTCATATTTGAACTGGGGACAACCCCCCCACACACACACCCACCCACCCTGACAAGCACTTGGAACTGTAGGCATTCTTACATTTAGTTTGACTCATTTCCACAGATAAATATTGTCAGATTAACCAAACTGCACGTCAACAGGGCTATGAGCTTGTAGATCGGCTATTTTCGCAAAGTCTGCCTCTTTTCTTACTTAATATTTGACAATTACCCTGTACCCTGTATAGACTTATACTGTACGTTTGTTAACAGTTGAGTGAGAAAACAATGATGCACAATAAGCTAATCATCTGGGGACCTCCCAACATAATTTGGGGACCCCCAGTTTGGGAACCACTGATCTGTCTGAGCCGTGCATCCATCTAGCTAGCGTATCCATCTGTCTAACCTGTGGTTTTTTTTCCCATCAGGCCACACTGTGCTCCATGAAGGCATGCATGCGAGCGATGGTCGCTCAGCTCAAGTCGGAGAGCGAAGATCTGCAACAGGTACTCTATGCACGAGGCTAATGGAGCCTAATAATCTAACCCATTGAGACCAAGATCAAAAACACTTCTATAGAAGACACACTGACTTCCAAATGACTGAAATCAGTCGTGGCGACTGAGAACTTGAATCCATGCGTGTGCTGCAGGTTATTGCCAGTGTCCTGAGGAACCTGTCCTGGCGAGCCGACGTCAACTCCAAGAAGACGCTGAGAGAAGTCGGCAGCGTACGTGCGCTGATGGAGTGTGCCCTGGAAGTCCAGAAGGTAGGAATGTGGCGCACATAATAATAATTAACAAAGAGGTAGGAGTGCACACCAATATAGTGGCTGACCCAAGCCCCCAGTAAGGCTATCCAACGTTGAAGATGCCACTACCTACGGGCGAAATGTGGAATTGCAGCACTTTAATGGAGGTGGACGGACGTTCATGACGTCGCGTGCGTAAGCCCGGACCTCAAAATTGAGGTCCGGGGCTAGGCTAAACTAACGCTCGCTCGAGCCATTGAGTTATAATTATACTTCCGGCAGTCTTCCGGGTGCTTCAAAACGCCACTGAGCAACTTCCACTGAAATGAATAGCGTGGGGGCGGGGCTAGCGCTCCGGTTCGGTCTCTATCCTTTAAAGCTCTATGGGCTGACCACGGGAGACAACTTGGACAGAGAAGAGAGGTCGCACAGCTCGCAGTCACGATGCAAATATACTTTATCTTGGAGTACCAACATTTCGACAAAAAATGCCTTCTTCAGAGTATATCTATTATTATTATTATTATTATCATCATCATAATAATACAGAACTGTTACTATCTTGGGTATATTGTATTGCTGATGTTGCAGTCTTGCAGAACATTGCATGTACGTGTAACAAAACATCAGAAATCAATACAAACTAAATCAATAAAAAGACAGGGAGTACCTCAGTCTCTTTTGCAAGTAGCAGTAGATATTAAATTTGTATGAAGTGGCTGATCCTAAGCTCCCAACCTGGTATTCTTAATGTGTTCACAGAAAAACAGTACTGTACACTCTTTATTTTTAAAGAATCTTCCTTCATAGAAAATAATAGCCAATGATCATTATTTAGGAGGAAATAGGATGATGGCATTCCTCCAGGCCCTGTAAACACTTTCAGACAAACAAATTGGATCTTGTTGAGATGGGCATCACTGCCGGTTTCCGCGGCGCGCAGGCTTAACACGATTTAAATGACAGCGTTGCCTCATACGTTGTGTCTGTTTCAAATTATTCCTTTATTTCTACCTAAATCTATGTTCCGATATCTTGACAGTCACAGTTTATTTTGGTGGAATATATCCAACCCATGATGATGAGCTAAAAGAACCCTTCTAGAACTGGTCAGCAAATATAGCTGTTATAATTACTGGATCTCCTTTAATCCATTGAGACCTGGAACGCATCCATGTCACGTTAGCGTTTAACCACATTAACCATTAACCCATTTTGGGCGGGAACCCCTTTTGGTGTTTTAAACATTATGTTATAATTTAGCTATTGAAAAATAGCAGATCTACAAGCTTATGGAGAATTGGAGATGCTGTCTAATGCCAATATTTCTCCAACATCCATTCCATATTGAGTTCTGCATTACCCAGGGAAACTATCAAATGAGGATAATCCTGTGTGGAAAAAACATTTGATGCCAATTTACTTAATTTCAATACTACATGTGGCCATTTACACATGACTACACATGGCACGTAGTCATCTTTATATTTTATCTGGTATGGGAATAATGTTATTGACAAAGCAGAGGAAGCCTGTATCTCCATATACAGTATATTATATTGTATTGTTTTGTTTGTTAACCCATTCAGGCCTGACGTCGAAATTTAAAAAAAAAAGTTTTCTAAATCATGACAATTTTCGGAAAGATTTGAGGCACATTTTAACGATTTTTCAAAAATAGCAGACCTACAAGTTCATAGCGCGCCACTCGGTGGCGCGCTATGAGCTTGTAGATCTGCTATTTTTCAATAGCTAAATTATAACATAATGTTTAAAACACCAAAAGGGGTTCCCGCCCAAAATGGGTTAATGGTTAATGTGGTTAAACGCTAACGTGACATGGATGCGTTCCAGGTCTCAATGGATTAATACAGTAACCTCGGCAGATTGTTCTTTTCATTATTTTGACCGTATATGCTCCCAAAGAGAGAGAAACCGTCAAAATGTATGACCTGTATTAGGTGCCACTTTGAAGCCAGCCACATTTGGCCATGCTTTGTTATGCACGTCTTTGCATTTAGGATTGTATCTTTGTAGCTTCCTTCCTCTTATAAGCCTGAATCATTTCACAAATCAAATCAAAGAAGTGCCATCCTTTATTCCATCACAAAAACTGAGATATAAGCCTACCCCCCCCCCCCCCACACACACACACACACACACACACACCTTTTTATATATATATAGAATTCCCTCTTCTACCTTTTTCCTAAATTCTATATCAAATCTTTAATCTGGTCATTTGGCCTGGGTGAGGCTTCACTTCCACTCAAAACAGGCAGGTGTACTGTACATAAAGGTTTTTTTTACTGTCTACACTGCCATCTGAAGGCTGATCACAGTAACTACATTTTAGAGTATACCTGCTATGGGGGAAATCATTGTGGTATGCATTAGCATTGTTATATTAGCCACATGTTTAGTTACTATAATCTAAAAGAAGCACAAGTTACTGTTTTTGTTGCTGTTTAATTCTATTTAATTTCAGCCTTTATTTAATTCTCAGAAAACACACTGAGAGGGCTGGGACCTTCTTTTCCAGTGGTGCAGAGATCACAAGTTGGAGAAAAAACACAAAACGTATCAATTGAATTAATAAAAAATAAAATTACAGGATTTAAAAGAAACTTGCATCACGTGATTTATCAATTAAAACGGGTGCAGTTTAGCTTTACCAAAGTTGATACATCCAACTGAAAATGACCAAGAGGAACAAAAGAGTAAGTTTAGTGTAAGTTAGTTCAGGTATTCAGAGTACAAAACTGAAAATCAGACTTTCTGAACTCGGTGGAGACACGCAGAATCTCAAGCATGAAACAGTCCCGAGAGAGTGTGTGTTAGGTACTAGTTTTCCAATTTCAAAAGGTCATTTAACCCATTTTGACCTGAGATCAGATTCTAAAAATGTCTTCTACATCCTGACAGTTTTCTGAAAAAGCTATGTTTCTATGTCAGTCGTTCTTCGATTTTTTAAAAATAGCAGACCTACAAGCTCGTAGCGCGCCACTCGGTGGCGCGCTACGAGCTTGTAGGTCTGCTATTTTTCAATAGCTAAAGCATAACATAATGCTAACACCAAAATGGGTTAAATAAGGGCATAAACTCCCAATTCAGACTTTATAGGTAAATAAAAACGGGGCCGACCTACCCTATTGTCAGTGTTGATTTCGTCGACTAATACTAGGATGAAAAATCGATTACCTTTTTTCACTGACAAAAACTAAATGGAAACTAAATGAAAACTAAGCTATGATGACCTAAAGGTAAGACTAAATATATTGACAATCAACAAATAAAAACTAGACAAAAATGTTAGGAAGGGACTAGTGGACAAGAGATCCAGTATTAGTCATTTTACACTTGGTTGCATGCTGAAAATAGCAGATCCACAAGCTCAACGTGTCGCAGCGAGCTCGACTAAAACTAGACTAACACTAAAACATTCCAGGTGACTAAAATGTGACAAACTAAATAAACTATTCAAGAGACAGACTAAAACTAAAAAGAATTTCTGTCAAAATCAACACTGCAACCTACCCTATTATACAGTAATGCAGTGAGGGGTGTAGCTGTCCCCCTGTTATATATCTGAGGTCAGAGTGATAAACTGCGTCTAAAGTCCAATGTGTGGTAGCATGCACATACATCCCTAGTGTACAACATACATACCCATGTCTGCCAGTATTTACACCCTTGGCGTGGTTTAAATCCCTGTTCAATGAATGTCCATTACTTTTCTACCCCCCCCCCCCCCCCAAAAGAAATCATTCCTAAAATAGATTTACGGTACCTTCATTGTCATTTATTATTCCAGTATCTATGTATACTGTTGGGAATACTATAGTAACTATACATGTATACAAATAAAGAAAATACTATGAAATCTCTTTCCCTCTCCTCTTCCCGTCTGCCTCGTTCCCTCCTCTCTTATCCTTTTCTCTTCCTCCCCGTCTCTCCGTCCCATCGCCCCAGGAGTCCACCCTGAAGTCCGTCCTCTCGGCCCTGTGGAACCTGTCGGCTCACTGCACCGAGAACAAAGCGGAGATCTGCCGGGTCCTCGGAGCGTTGGCCTTCCTGGTCGCCGCCCTCTCTCATCGTAGCCATAGCAACACACTGGCCGTCGTCGAGAGTGGAGGCGGAATCCTGCGTAATGTCTCCAGTCTCATAGCGACCAATGAGGACTACCGGTAATAAATGCCATTATAGTTTTACGACCAGTGGTGGGGAAAAAGTATGCTTTCAGAAATATCATGATTTCTTCAGCTGGTCGGCCCTAAAACATTACATTTCCAGTCTTGAGATTTTATTTTTGCTTTATTCCATGCAGCCAGATCCTCCGCGACCACGACTGCCTTCACGTGCTGCTGCGCCACCTGCGCTCCCACAGCCTCACCATCGTGTCCAACGCCTGCGGCGCCCTGTGGAACCTGTCTGCGCGCTGCGCCCGCGACCAGGAGGCGCTCTGGGACGCCGGCGCCGTCTCGGCGCTCCGCAACCTCGTCCACTCCAAGCACCGCATGATCGCCATGGGCAGCGCGGCGGCGCTCAGGAACCTCCTCGCCAACCGGCCGCCCAAGTACAAGGACGCCAACGTGGTGATGTCGCCACCGGGCGCCGGCGGCGCTGGCGGAGCGCAGCAGCCGTCGCTGCATGCCAGGAAGCAGGTGACTGAGAACCACTTTAGGCATAGCCCTTTAGGGCGAGGTCGCTTCTCGGTATCTGTTGATATTGGAATCAGGGATTACGCTTCGAAATGCTGAACAATCCTCATCCACAAGCGCCTATTAACCTGAGGCGGATTCTACAAATGTCTTCTAAATCCCTAACCGTTTTCTGAAAAACTTGTTGTTGTAGATCAGTGGTTCTCAAACTTTCTGTTTCAGGACACCCGAAATGATATGTATTTGGCCGACCGAATATTTTGTTCCAGGGACCCCCAGAAGCAAAGATTTTAGTTGAAAATGTTCGATTAAAAACCAAGAGTTGGACAATATCGGAAATGTGGATATCGACCAAAGAAGCCAATATATTATCTAACATCCCTAATTTCCATCCTTTCCATTTCCTCTTCCTCTCTCTCTCCAAATCTCCCTCACTCCGTTCCTCCCAAACAGAAAGCTCTCATTGAGGAGCTCGACGCCCAGGACCTCTCTGAGACCTTCGACAACATCGACAACCTGAGCCCCAAGATGCACCGGGGCAAGGCGGGCGGGCGTGGCGCCAAGCCCGGCACAGGCGGCGGAGGGGCCGGCGGCGGCGCTGGAACGGGGGGCTACGGGGATTACGAGGCGGTGACGGGGAGCCCGAATGGCCCCGGCGGGGGACGCTCGCCGTATGTCAACACCCCTGTCCTGTCGAGTCCTTCCTCTCGAGCGGGAGTCGCAGAGAGAGACCGAAGGGGAGGACGAGGAGTAGGAGTGGAGAGGGAACGGCGAGCGGGGAGCGGAGGAGAGCGACGAGGCGCGGGGCAGTTCCACGTGGACCCGGACGCCAAGCGGACCGGCGCTCAGCCGGACCAGACCAGACCACCTCCTGCGCCGGTCGCCGTGACCTCCACGTATGCCCGCGCCTCCAGCGACAGCCTCAACAGCGTCACAAGTGCCGACGGCTATGGCCGGCGGGAGCGGGCGGCGGCGGCCGACTCCAACTACTCTGAGGACGATGACGCAGGTTCCACGTCGGGGAGTCGCCATGGCTACAGGAAGTACCCCCCAGACCTGCCGCACAAGGTAGGTGGAGTTATGGGTAGGACTAGCTGTATGAATAGCAATACTAGTAGCACTAATGCTAGTAGTAGAAGTGCTAATCGTGGAAGTAATACTAAGTAGTAGTACTAGTATACTAATGGGAGTACTAGTGATAATAGTTTTACTAATTGTTATAGAAGCAGTAGAACTAATCATTTCTTTTTGTCTGTTTTTAATGTGACAAGCACCAGGAGTTACGGAGAGCGCTATTTTGCTCCCATGTATGCTAAGTATGTATTATTATGGCAGTGACCATAAAACACATTCAGTACAGTGGACTTTTCAGCTCGAGACCCAAAAGAGAGATTTGACGTTTACCCAATTATGTATTATTTATGGAAAAAGTTAGATTTGTTTGTTTATTTGTTTTGAAATGTATAAAAGTATTAAAATATAGCTATATTTAATAATATATATCTTTTTGAATCATTTTATTTTTCAAATGTAGGAAAAATAAATTGATTTTTTACTCGAGCCGTAACCCATAAAAATTGGTCCGTGACCCACAAATGGGTCCAGCCCACTGTATGGGAAAGTGCAGAGTATTAGCAGTAGTAGAAGTATAATACATAGTCCCATTCATTAAAGTGCAGAGTATTAGCAGTAGTAGAAGTATAATACATAGTCCCATTCATTAAAGTGCAGAGTATTAGCAGTAGTAGAAGTATAATACATAGTCCCATTCATTAAAGTGCAGAGTATTAGCAGTAGTAGAAGTATAATACATAGTCCCATTCATTAAAGTGCAGAGTATTAGCAGTAGTAGAAGTATAATACATAGTCCCATTCATTAAAGTGCAGAGTATTAGCAGTAGTAGAAGTATAATACATAGTCCCATTCATTAAAGTGCAGAGTATTAGCAGTAGTAGAAGTATAATACATAGTCCCATTCATTAAAGTGCAGAGTATTAGCAGTAGTAGAAGTATAATACATAGTCCCATTCATTAAAGTGCAGAGTATTAGCAGTAGTAGAAGTATAATACATAGTCCCATTCATTAAAGTGCAGAGTATTAGCAGTAGTAGAAGTATAATACATAGTCCCATTCATTAAAGTGCAGAGTATTAGCAGTAGTAGAAGTATAATACATAGTCCCATTCATTCCCATATATGACCGTGTTTCCCCACAAATCCCCCACATTTCCTCGTTAATCGCCGTCTACTTAATTCCAGGACGACGAGGTCTCGGCGTCTTCCGGCTCCAACGCCTCGAGCGGTGTCCGCTGTGCGGCGTCCTACCGGAAGTACCCGGCCGACCTGGCACACAAGATCCACAGCGCCAATCACGACATGGAGGCGGGCGAGGGGGCGGAGCTGGATACGCCCATCAACTACAGTCTCAAGTACTCGGACGAGCAGCTCAACTCTGGGCGCCAGAGCCCGACCTGCGACCACCCCGTCGACCGCTGGGCGGCGCCGGCTGCGGGGGGGAGGGTGCCGGGCAGCCCCGGGTACCGCCCCGCCGCCCTCTACCAGGACAACGCTGGCAACGGGCCGACAGTGGCCAACGAGGGCGAGGAGAAAGTGCTGCTCAAGAGGAAGTACCACCTCCAGGTTCTTAACGATACTTTTCTTTCTATTATGATGCTAGTAATCTGTTGTTTCAGTAATCTGTTCCGTTACTCTGTTACATTGACGTATGCCAGAGTTAAGACCATACAGTCATGTTGAAATAAGATAATAAAGTCACGAGCAGAATTAAATTCCATAGATTATCATTAATCAGTGACACGTTTCACCCCTATACGTCCAGGCCCCCTTCAGGTCCTCGGACCCCAAAAAGACCTCGCCGCAGACCCTGACCGCCTCCTCCTTCGACGACGATGACGACGACGACAAGCCCATCAACTACAGCGAGCGCTACGACGAGGAGCGCCAGGAGGCCCGGGACGCAAACAACCCGCAGCCCATCGACTACAGCCTGAAGTACGGGGGCGGGTCCAGCGACGACCACGGCCACACCGTGCCTTCCCAGAAGCCCCAGCTGTTCCTCCGTGGCGGAAAGCATCCGCCGCCTCCTCCGGCGGCAAGCGCCGCCACCGCCACCTCCAAGGAAGAGGCCTCCATAAAGAGCTCCGCCAGGAGGCCCAAACAGCCGCCTCCTCCTCTTCCCGGCGGCCAGGGGGGCGGGACCGGTAGGCCAGCGGCAGCCAACCATGAGACCATCCAGACGTACTGCGTGGAGGACACGCCCATCTGTTTCTCCCGCGGCTCGAGCCTGTCGTCGCTGTCCTCGCAGGAGGACGAGGACGGCGAGGAGCCGACCGTCCGTCCCCTGGCTCCGAAGGACGGGGCCGCCAACGCAACGCCCTGCCCCGCCTCCTCCTCCAAGGAGCACGGCAGGATGAAGGCTCGCCACCATCACCATCACACTCCTCCCGGCTCCGGCCACCCGCACTTGGTCCTCCCCCACAAGACCAGCCCCGGCTCCCAGACCCCGCCTCATCCGGCATCGGCCACCTCCAGCGCCCCCCCTGCGTCTTCCCAGCCTCCTACACCTCTGGCACCTTCCGCACACGAGCACGAGACGCCGCTCATGTTCAGCCGCTGCACCTCTGTCAGCTCGCTGGAGAGCTTCGGGACGCACTCCATCGCCAGCTCCATCCCGTCGAGCGGCGATGGGGAAGACGGAGCGGGCGGAGGCTGCTGCAGCGGCCTCATCAGCCCCAGCGACCTTCCCGACAGCCCCGGGCAGACCATGCCCCCCAGCCGCTCCAAGACGCCTCCTCTGCAGCCCGCCTCCCCGCCCACGGGGGCCGCGGTCGGTCAGTTGCAGCACTCTGACCGCGGCATCGAGGG
Source organism: Electrona antarctica (assembly GCF_951216825.1). Classification (NCBI taxonomy): domain Eukaryota; kingdom Metazoa; phylum Chordata; class Actinopteri; order Myctophiformes; family Myctophidae; genus Electrona; species Electrona antarctica. Next base: position 28,572,326 of record NC_136797.1, read on the forward strand.
CTACCGCGACCTCCTCCCGGTGTGCCACAAAGGCATGCCGAGGCCGAGCAACAAGAAGCCGACTGGAGGCGGCGAGCGGGCAGACCGGGAGTCGCTCCCGTCGGTCGGTGGTGGCGGGCCCCGTCTGCTCCATCTCCAGGAGGAGGAGGGGCGGGCAGGAGGGGCGGGGGGAGACGCGCTGCTCCACTTTGCCACGGAGAGCACGCCCGACGGCTTCCTGTCGCGCTGCTCCAGCCTAAGCGCGCTCAGCCTTGACGAGCCGTTCATCCGCCGCGACCCGGGGAGCCTCCGGACGCCGCAGCAGGTCCGCGAGGCGTCAACAGCTCCTCCTCCTCCTCCCCTCCGAGTCCAGGAGATGAGGCAGGCTCCGCCCCAGCCACCACCGCCCCAGCCTCCTCCTCCTCCTGCCCCTCTCCTCCAGGAGCCCGATCACCTCCTGGACGATTCGGACGGCGACGACATCGAGATCCTGGAGGCGTGCATCAACTCGGCCATGCCCACGCGCTCCTCGCGGAAGCCAAAGAAACCCCCTCCCGCCAACAACTCCTCCTCCTCTGCCGCCGCCTCCACCCGCAAGCTGCCTCCTCCGCCCAGCCAGCTCCCCGTCTACAAGCTCCACCCCTCCTCGCGGGGTGGCGGACCCCCCCCTCCCTCCTCCACCTCCATGGCGGCGGTCTCAGGGGAGGAGCTTCCCCGCGTGTACTGCGTCGAGGACACGCCGCTTAACTTCTCCACGGCCGCCTCGTCGCTCAGCGACCTCACCATCGATTCGCCGCCCAACGAGCGGATGCATGCCGTGGCCGAGGGGACGGAGGAGGAGCGGCCCTCGCTGGGCCCCGCGGCGCACCACCCCCGCCGGCCCCGCCCGGACAGCGAAGCGGCCGGCCACGACGACATCCTGGCAGAGTGCATCAGTGCCGCCATGCCGAAGGGCCGCCCTCCTCCTGCCGCCGCCCACAACCTCCCGAGGGGTCAGCCCACCCCCTCGCTCCCCCACCACCTCCACCACCACCACCACCACCCGCCCTTCCACCGGCCAGAAGTGCGGGAGGAGGACCGGCGGCGAGGCAAGCCCACCTCGCCGGTCAAGCCCATGACCCGGCCCCGCCGGGACCTTTCCCCGCCGACCCACCCGCATCCGTCCCTCCCTCCTCCCTCCTCCTCCACGCTTCCTCCTCCCCCTACCGCCCCTCTGGGGGGCGGGGCCAAGCGGAACCCGTCGGCCGCCGGCTTCTCCCTGGACTCCCCGCACCGCTACACGCCAGTGGAGGGCACGCCCTGCTGCTTCTCACGCAACGACTCGCTGAGCTCGCTGGACTTCGACGAGGACGAGGAGGACGAGGGCAGGGCGCCGCGGGAGAGGGAGGAGCGTGAGGACAGGCGGGTGGACCCTCCCTTCATCACGCAGGCCCCGAAAGTGGACGCCCGCCCCCAGCAGCAGCCGAGCAGGGAGGAGGGGAGCACGGACGGGCCCCACTTCTACTCCCCCTCTTGTCAGCTGAGTGACGTGGACCAGGAGAACAACAACAGGGAGGCGTCTCCCGGGTCACGCGGGCCGGCGGCGAAGGAGGTGGACCGAGCGGACTCCTCTCCTCTGTCGCCTCCTTCTCCCTCCGCCCTTCCTCCTCCCGCACATCAGACCGACAGCCAGGCCCCGCCCCCGGCCTCCTCATCTCCTCCTGCTCCTCCCACCTCCTCCTCGGCGTATGCCCCGCGGGCGTTCAACGTGGAGGACACGCCCGTCTGCTTCTCGCGCAACTCGTCGCTGTCGTCGTTGAGCGTGGTGGACTCGGAGGACGACCTGCTGCAGGAGTGCATCTCCTCGGCCATGCCCAAGAAGAAGAAGAAGACGGCGGCCAATTCCGCCAAGGTGCCGCCGCCGCCGCCCAAGCGAACCACGCCGCCTCTTCCTCTCGGGGGAGACGGGGCGCTGCCGCGGGGCGCCGCTCCTGGAAGTAAGGAGGAGCAGGAGGCGGAGAAGGAGGACAAGCGAGCTCTCCGGGACGCCGGGACGCCGCCGGACGATAGGGAGGCAGAGGAGGAGCAGCAGGAGGAGGTCCGGGCAGAGGACGACGAGGAGGAGGAGGAGGCGACGGAAGGGGAGGAGGAGGAGACACGGGCAGAGGAAGAAGTGCCTCGGGAGACCCAGGACTCAGAGCACCTGGAGGTAGGCCCGTCACAGTTAGTACATAATCGCCCAATCGCAATTATTTGAGATAATCGCAATAATTTTTGCATAGTCGTCAATCGTTCCATGTTGAGAAATAAAATAAAAATTATAATCAAAATTATCACTTTGTAAGCTTGTAGATCAACTGTTTCCGCTATTGTACATTTTTGTAACTAAAAACAATTAAAAGCTATTAAATGTGTCAGTGATTTCTTAATACGCTCTTTGTCATATCTGCCCCCGTGCAATTTGTGATTATGAAGCCCTAAAGGGCAAACAGAAATACAAATTGTAACGTTCCAGAGTTCAATGCAAAAACAAAATTGAATCTTTAATCAAAATTATTTGTGTGACAATTAATGGTCAACTTAACCCATCTATACCTGTCGCCTTATAGCTTTTAACCACTTTAACCTTTATTTTAAACTTTATTTTTCAGTCCACAGGAAAATCAGAGAACGTGTTTGAACCTAATTATTCAGAAAACCACAGACCACAGAAAATCTACTGAATGTTCAATGTTCAGGTTTTTTTGGGTGCAATTGAGCTCAGAAAGCCTAAAAACATTAAATAAATAAGAAAAATTACAGAAACTTGTTTTTATGTCACAATCCCTTTAACATTTTCCCTGCGGTGATTAAACAATCGTGTTCCAGATCTCCCTGCCTAGTTTTCACTAACCTTAGAAGAGCCACTGCGCCGACTTGATTGTTGCTCGTCATGAAAATCCGCTTTGAAGCAGTGTAATCGCTTGTCGTAGTGTTGAGAAATATTCCAAAGTGGCGATCACAACAACAGACCGGAGAAGGAACGCGTGCGCTGCGTGGCACCGCCGCCATTGTAATGCATTGGGCCTCAATTTCCCAGAACCTTAGCATGCTTTTTTTTTCTCCATGATTTTTTTTTGCGATGACGTCATCAAAACACGTCACCTACCCACTCTGTCCGATGGAAACCCAGTATGACTTAAAAACGTATACAAAATGCGGATTAAACGATAAAAACATAACTTGTGTAACATTATCGGGAGGGAAGCTGTTCTACAGTCAACTAACTCGTGTTAGGGAGGGAAAGTGTTAATGTGTGTAATGTTGTGAACCGTGCCAGGCGTACGTGGTGCAGCTCCAGGACGATGAGGAGACGTTGGACTGGAAGGCCATCCAGGAGGGAGCCAACTCTGTGGTGTGCAGCCTGCACCAGGCCGCCACGGCCACCGTGGGGAGCCACAGGCGCACCTCGCACCGCTCCTTCACCGACTCCGTGTCCTCCTCCGACGAGGACTCGGACTCGGTGCTCTCACTCAGGTCAGTGTTTTCTTTCAGAATATTTTGATTTAGTCTTAGTCCTATTTAGTCTTCTGAATTGGTTTAGTCTTAGTTTAGTCTAAAGCCCAAACCACATCAAAGGGTCGCCATGCAACTCCTTGGGTCCAAACGGTTGCGAGGAGTTGCATGGTGACCCTTTGGTGTGGTTTGGGCTGTTGAATTCAACCAGTTGAATCACTTGGGAGGACGTGGGTCAATGTGCAACAGGACATATCACACCGCTGTCGACTACATATCAAAAACCTTAGTCGACTTAGTCTTTTATCTTAGTCATCTAAATTAACTCTGCCTCAGGTTAGGGGTGGTGAGGACCTTTTATTGCAAAGGATTTACGTTCATATTCGGTCGTGGAGAGCGACGGATTCCGGGCCATGTTACGCACTTTGGAGCCACACTACATCGTCCCATCTCGGCCACATTTCACAGACGGTCGATGGTGTGAGTTTTATCGAGTTCTCGTGTCCCCTCAACCTCATACAATCCAAAATGTTCCCTTTCTGTCATCTTTTTTCTCTTCCCCTCCACGTTGGTAACTCGTTCTGTTTTGGTTGTTGAAAGCTAAAGCGTGTGAGAGCGCTGTGTGTGTCACTCTAAACCAGGGTTCTCCAATAGGCGGCCCGCGGATCGCCCCCTTGTGGCCCCTGGAAGAATTTCAAAAAGAAAAAAAGGTTTTTTGTTTTGTTTTGGGGGGGGTGTCCCAGATATAAATGGCATTAAATGGGGGTCAGTAGCCTATGCATGTCAAACTGGGCACACCCTCAAGGACCACTGGTGGTCCCCAGACCACTGGTTGAGAACATTGTTTTATTAATTAATGAAAAAATAAAAAAAACAATTTTTCGCACGTGCAGACTCGGCCCCCAATATGGCCCTTGAGGAAAATTAATTGGGGAACCCTGCTCTAAACGGTCCGGTACGCCGCCGCAGTGCATCGATGAATTATCGCCCATGATGGCATCGCGATGAATCGATTTTTTTTCCCACCACTAATCGTGATACTGCATGAAAGAATATTATGATAATATCATGTATGGTGGTACTGCTTGAAAACATATAGTGATATTATATTTTTCCATTTCGCCCACCCCTACCTCAGGTCCTCCATCGGCTCTCCCTTTCACCTCCCCTCCTCGTCCAGCGGCAACAACAACAATGCTGCCCAGGAGACCTCCAAGCTCCCGCCGCCGCCCCCCTCCTCTCTGCCCGCGGCACCGCCTCCAGCTCTTTCTAAAGCAGGGAATGCGGCCGCGTCGGTCGGCGTTCCGGGAGCTCCCGGATCGGCGGGAGGCCCCCGCATCCTGAAACCGGGCGAGCGGAGCTCCCTGGAAGCCCGGCGGGTCGAAGAGAAAGATAGCGCCGCCGCCGTGAAAGGAGGGAAGAAGGTCTACCGGAGCCTGATCACCGGGCGGCCCCGGGAATCCGTGCCCACGACGGCCCCCCCCCTGCTGGGGCCCCGGGGCCGGAGCAACGCTCACCTCCCCGGCGGAGCTGGCCGGAGCTCCTCCCCCAGCACCTCCCCCGTTCAGAAGAAGCTTCCCGTCAAGCAAGCACCTCCCGCCGGCTCCCCCTCGGCCAATCAGAACGCCCTGAGAGCCGTGAAGCCCATGCCCGGGCCTACGGGCCCCGCTGGCGGCAAAGCCAGCCTCCGACCTTCCTCCTCCGCTTCCCCGGGGCGGAACCATAGCCTCCTCGCCCCGCCCGCCGCCTCCACCCCGGCCTCCAAGCTCTCCTCCACTCACCTCCCTCGCACCGCTTCCCCGGGAGGAGGGGGCGGGAGCTCTGCCTCCTCCACCAAGTCCCTGTCCTCCGGCCGCATCTCCTCCTCCTCCTCCACCCACCACCCCTCCCCCGCCCGCCAGACCTCCTCCCCCTCCATCGGCAGCACCGCCTCCTGCAGCGGGATCCCGCGCAGCGAGTCCACGTCCAAGGCCCTGGGGGGAGGAGGGGGAGGGTCCAGGAAGACCTCGTCCTCCGCCGCCAGCTCGGCCACTTCTTCGGAGCGCTCGGACAACAAGCCCCCTGGCCTGGTGCGTCAGTCGACCTTCATCAAGGAGGCGCCCAGTCCCACGCTGAAGCGCAAGCTGGAGGAGTCTGCCTCTGTCGAGTCGCTCTCCTCAAGCCCCTCCCTCCCCGACATGTCGCCCGTCCCCTCGTCCAATAATCAGCAGCTGCCGCTCCTCCCCGGCGGGACTAAGCCCTCGTCCACGTCCCACCAGGAGAAATCGGGAGGAAGCGGCGGCGCTAGGAGAGGAGGTGGAGGAGAAGGTGGTGGCGGCGGCGATCCCAACCGCTCGCATTCGGAGAGTCCCTCCCCCCGACCGCGGCCCCTGGCGGGAACCTGGAAGAGGGAGGGGAGAGGCAGAGGAGGAGGTGGCGGTGCCAACAACCCTTCCGCCTCCTCAACGTCCTCGCTGCCCCGCGTGGGCACGTGGAAGCGCGCCGGCAGCGCCTCATCCATCCTGTCGGCGTCCAGCGAGTCGAGCGAGCGCGGGGTGCGGAGCGAGGAGGAGGAGGAGCGCAAGAAGCAGCGCAAGGGCACGTGGCGACGGAAGACGACGACGCGGAACGGCCACACCGCCTCCTCGCCCATGGACACGTCCTCGTCCTCGTCCAACCGGGAGGACGTGTGGGTCCGCATCGAGGACTGCCCCGTCAACAAGCCACGCTCCACCCCGGCGGCGACGACGGGCAACGCCCCTCCGGTCATAGACGGCGTCTCGTCATCCTCCTCGGAGACCAACCTCAATCACGTGCTGTCGGAGCGGCGCCGGCTTGCGCGGAGCAACCCCTGCATCGTCTCGGACCCGCAGCCGCCGCAACAGATCCAGCAGCAGCAGCAGCGCTCCAACCCGTTCGCCGCTCCAACCTCCTCCGCCGTCTCCTCCTCTTCCGGAGGCGCCAGCCAAGCGCTCCTGGCCGCCCGGGTGAGCCCGTTCAATTACACGCCGAGCCCCCGGAGGGGAGCGGCCGCCACGGGAAGCGACGCCGGTCCACAGAGCGTCGCCGGTCGGCCCTCGCAAATCCCCACGCCGATCAACGTGGGCGGCGGCAAGAAGCGAGACGCGGGCAGCGAGAAGGCCGGGAGTGGAGGAGACAAGGGGGGAGGGGGGGGCAGCGGAGCGGAGAGCGTGGCAGGTGGCGAGAGCGGCTCTTACATTGTGACGTCGGTTTGACGTCACAATGTAAGGGGGAGAGAGAACGGGTTTGTAGACGGTGTTGATTTCGTCGACTAAAACTCGGACGAAAACTGTTAGTCGACTAGTGGAGAAATAAAATACAAGTCACTTTATGTTTGTATGCGCTCAGGTGAAAATAGCAGATCTCTTACAACTCTCTCACAACGGCTTTTAGCTATTTCCAGCATGCAACCAAGTGTATAATCAGCAATTACATTTTAGTTGACTAAATCAACTGTAGATTTAGTCGACTATAATCTTATGATATTTAGTTGACTAAAACTTTTCAGATGACTAAAATTACTAAAACTAAATAATTTTTTGTCAAGATTATGAAATTTGTCGTCAAAATCAACACTGTTTGTAGAAGAGGGTAAAGTTTGCAGTGAGAGTATTCCATTATTTATTTAAGTGTTTCTTAACTCTCCGTCCGCCAAAGGGCGTTCCTGAACAGCCTGTCATCTCACTCCTCCTCCCCCTCAAGACGTTTTTTTTCCTGTAGTATTATACATTTTTAAATAAAACACAAGATGGAATATCATCGGTTAATAACTATCATCAAACATGGCGGACCTTCCATTGTGCTTATTTTGAAAATGGTTTCCTGTTACTTTCATCGGCGGTGCATCGGACCCCTCCCTGGAAGACGGAACAGTTTGTAAATATTAATACAACAGCCAATCACTGCTGTGGGACGGCCAAATGAATTTGGGGTGAGGGAGGAACTCTCGGACAGGAGAGGAGTTCCTCATCTATGTAAAAAAGAAAGAAAGAAAAAAAAAAGCGAGCAATATTTATGCTGACCCGTACATGGGAATCGTTTGCTGTACAGACATTGAACTTATTTAAAAAACCACAACTCCCACAGTCCTCTTTTGTCCCCCACCCTCCATATGCCCTTCTTTTTCGCTCCCTCTCTGAGCTCACTTTGTGTGTGTGTGTGTGTGTGTGTGTGTGTGTGTGTGTGTGTGTGTGTGTGTGTGTGTGTGTGTGTGTGTGTGTGTGTGTGTGTGTGTGTGTGTGTGTGTGTGTGTGTGTGTGTGTGTGTGTGTGTGTGTGTGTGTGTGTGTGTGTGTGTGTGTGAAGCCCCACCCCACTTTTCTGCATGTTGCCTCCCAAAAGGTTAGACCCCCCCCCCCCCCCCCCCCCCCCAACAGCAGTCTCTCACTGTCTTTCTCCGCTTCTTTTTCTTTGTAAGAAGAAGAAAAAAAACGTTTGGCCAATGTCTTCTTTTTGTTTTCTTTTCTTTTTTCTATTCTTTTTTTTTTAGGGAACATGCGTCATCATGGACACGGGCCAGCTAGCTCAGTGTCTTAATGACTTGTAAATAGATAGAAATATTATGCCGCATGACAGGGAAGGATTTAGCTTTTGCCAATATTCCGACATTAATTTGTTCCGGCGTTTCCGTTTACCTTAGGATTAATTCATAGCGTTATTGGAACAATCCTAAAATCGATGTACTTGCTAGCTTAGATCCCACTTGAGTAGCACATCTCACAAGACTGTCATCGTTTGTCGATGACATCGGGACGTCCGCTGAATTAAATCCTTCCCCCTAAAAATGACCGATCGTATCCGCTGCCTTGTTTTTCAGTCACTTTACTGTCTTGTCTGAAATATTTTAATGAAGCCAAAATTTGTCTAACGTCTGTCAAGAATGTTTTCAGCTTAATAACACCCTGTTCTGTAATTTACCCAGAGTTCAACAGTAACAGTAGGAATAGTAGCTAACCCACCACCACCACCCCCTCGTCAAGGCCAAAGAGCAGTAACCACCTGAGACAAATAATTATCCTACGTATAAATATGGGGTCTCATTTCAGGGCCTAAATTGTTCTGAATTGAGGTGAAATCCCCCGACCTCATACCTTTTTCTTAAAAACGAGTGGTTACCGCCATTTTGCGGAGGAGGGGCAGAATTTGAGGTGTTTTTTTATATCTTGAAAGTATTCATATGGTAGACATGAAAGTCGTATGAGCGCACGCTATGCTAGGCTAAAGCTAACAATTGCAGGAGGAAAAAAAACGACGTTAACGTAGTGTTAAAATAATCACTTGTAAAAAAGAATAACTTATTGCTCGTATAAAGGTTTTGGATTTCTTTCGTAAACACTTGTTACACCTTCTCTCTCCGTCTGTCTCTCTCTGTCTGTCTCTCTCTCGATCACTGTTAAAATTCGCAAAGCACATGAGAGCAGTGGGGTGTCCAAGGGGTGGCCTAAGGTGGCACGGGCCACCCCTGGAATCTGAACAATTCTTGAGTGTTGCGCTCTGGAGCAGCACACAATGACCACTCTGAGCAAAAAGGTTGCCAGGTTGTCCGATGTGCGTCTGAACATTTGTGATAACGGTGATGGATGACATTATTGCAAAATGTGATGGTTGTGAGTTCTTTGGTCCTCTAGACTAGAGTTTTCAACATGCATATAGTATGTGTAACGGGTTAAACCGGTTGTAATTATGTGTATAGATGGGATGACTTTATGTTCATTTGAATGCATTTCAAAAGATGGAAATGGCAACGTTGAGCATCGACTGACTGTTCGTAAATTAACATAAGAGAGCACTCTATAACGTCAACACCAGAGCACTATGAAATCTGATTCAGAGCATATGAAACTTGAAACACAGGAATGTAAGACACTGTAATGTTAGTAATTAAAGTAGAAATGGGTTGTGGAGACAAAATAATGGTAATAATGCGGCGCATGTGTCCACTTATGTGCGTGCGTCTATTTATGCACATGTGCTCGTACTTCATTCCACCCCGCATACAGAAGTCAGTGCCTCACTTGGGCCACCCCAGTCAAAAAACTCTGGACACGCCGTTGCATGAGATTAGGAAAAAAAAGGAACTGTCTCGTTTCCTTTTTTCTTTTTTTGCCAAAAAAAGGAACAACAAAAGGTCTCTTATTTTCTTTCCTGTTTGCTAATTTTAAAATGAATAAATGGTGAGTTCGTTTTACCAAATGTACAAATAAATACAAGTGGTGGTTGAATTAATAAACGTTGGTTTAAATAAAGGTTGGTTGGTTGAGTCATTGTTACCTTGGAAACATTTATTTATACCTTACGCACATGTATATACTGTACACACACTGTGTGTGTGTGTGTGTGCGCGCATGTGTACACAGATCAAAAAATACATAATTAATTTAATATTCCTTTATTAAAGCATTTAGACACTGACTTGATTCAGTGTATTGAACTTGTCTGAAACATCCCTCAACATCTTAGTATAGTACAGTGTTTCATCTTGAATGACAGTATAGTATTTAATTATACAACATGGTAAAGTATGGCGTATAACATATTTTTTTCAAATCATAAAAAACTGGGGGGTATGCCGTCCGAAACCATGAACTATAGTACTGTATGACATTTTTTCGTGATTTTCAGCTTTTCTCAAAAACTCAAAACATGAAAAATGACATACTATAGTATGCTGTCTGAAACCATGAACTATTGTATGTCGTTTTTACAACATACTATAGTATGCCGTCCGAAACCTTGAACTATAGTACTACGTCGTTTTTTCGTGATTTTCATATTTTTTTCAAATCCTCAAAAATCATGAAAAACAACATACTATAGTATGTCCTATGTCGGTGAAAAGCATCAACTGTACTGTATGTACGTCTGTAATCCACAGTATATTCATAATGCTTAGTAATATAATATAGATGAATGCATGTTGTGTTTTCAATAAATGTCTGGCGACTGGCGTACATTACATGACTATATAAAGGATGGCACGTCCTTGCCAAACATGCTTGCAGAGACTCTTGGGTAATGAAGTTGGCTGTCATGTTATTTGTGTCCAAAGTGGCCACTGACACCCCAAACTACATACAGTAGTGTTGCTTTAATGCCACAGGGAAAGCTCAGTTTTTCAGCTTCAATTTACGTCCCACAGAAGAGCAGTTAAGGGCTTGACACATTGACGGGACCGGGATTCAAACCTGGGACCTCTGCTTGCCAGGCAACATCTCTACTACTCATTCAGCTGCCTCTTCTTATCAACACAATGATTCTCAAACATCTTCATGTCAAGGACACCAAAATGATATATTAGGTGCGTATTTGGCCACAGACCCCCATCTATGATTCAGATAGAACAGCCTTGTCTGGATTTGAACCCACAACCTGAGGATCATATACACAGTGCTCATATACACAGAGGGAGCCACCATGTTCTCTGTAACCTACCACAGTTTTAGGGTGTTCTTCTGGATGTCACTCTTTAAAACGTGTGGAGCAGAAGGACATGGGCTGGACTTGAACCCACGACCTGTGGCAGCTTATCAGAGAGAGCCAATGCTCTCTCCAAAACATGCTGCCGAGTGAAAGTAGGAGGAACTCAGCTGGATTTGAACTCACAACATCTGGCTCACATGGATGTTTCTTAACAAGGGTACCACTGAGCTCTCTGTGATTTTTAATTTTAAGTTCTTATTTGGTGTCACTTTTCAAATGGGCCCTTGAGTTCATCTACAGAGCATTTTAATGGTGTTTACGGAGACACCATGACACAGGCACGTGCAGAGGGGGGGGCTAGGGGGGCTTGAGCACCTGCCCTGCAGAAAGTGCCCTTTCCCTTAAAAAGAAAAGGGCATGGGGGGGGATGTGGGGGGGCAAATAAGGGCTTGTGTGGGGGGGGCAATAAGGGCTTGTGGTGGGGGGCCAAATTAGGGCTTGTGTGGGGGGAAAATAAGGGCTTATGTGTGGGGGGCCAATAAGGGCTTGTGTGGGGGGCAAACAAGGGCTTGTGTGGGGGGGCAATAAGGGCTTGTGGTGGGGCGGCAATAAGGGCTTGTTGTGGGGGGCCAATAGGGGCTTGTGTGGGGGGCCAATAAGGGCTTGTGTGGGGGGGGCAAATAAGGGCTTGTGTGGGGGGCAAATAAGGGCTTATGTGGGGGGCCAATAAGGGCTTGTGTGGGGGGCAAATAAGCCGGGCTTGTGTGTGGGGGGCCAATAAGGGCCATTGGCCCTTCAAGACAAACATTTGACAAGTAATGATAATTCCACTATCATAATGAATTATCTTTTAATCTGCCATCAGTCAGTTTTAGTTTCAGACTAATGAGAACATATTGCTTATTTTACTGTCCAATGACATGAAATGGCATAAGGGACGGACTCCACAAAAAGACCGCCCCAAAAATCGGCACGCGCTATGCACGCGCACACACGTGCCCTTTTCTGGAGTGAGCCCCTGCCCCCTCAGTGCTCTCTGCACGGCCCACAAACAGCCTGGTAGCTCAATGTGTTAAGTGCCTGTCCACATGATCCAGATGTTATGGGTTTAAATCCCACTCTGGTCTTTACTCTGAAGAAAGATAAAAGTGCCCAGAAATCTCACTCAGTGAGGTTAAGGTAGTGATGGTGCAGTTAGTAAAGAAAAGGACCTTGAAGTCAAAGAATCACTTTCAACGCACACTTTTTATAAGTCAGCTTACTGTGGAGACACATGCTGGAACTTTTTTACTTTGAAATGTTTTGTAGTTTCTGAGTTATTTAACTTCCCAATGCATTCTCAATGGCAAGAGCACACACTTTGGCATGCTACTAGTCCTACATACTTATGTGACGTGTGGCCGGTTAAGTCACAAGAAACTTCACGAGAAACACAGTTGTATATTAAAGTGCAGGTGCATTATACTGTGAGACTCATTTAAAAACATGTAGCCAACTACGCCACCCTTGGATTAAAAGAGTCAAGGGAACTCTGACTCTTAAATTCAACAATAAAAGGACACTCAGGTTCGAGATTAAAACCAGGTAAGAGCATAAAATAGCTAAAAACACAGGGAAGGACTGAAACCAGCTATAAGGAAGATCCAAAATTACAATATTTATTATAAATTAGGCCTAATTACACAGGCACCTAAAACACCAATTAAAGACAAGACAAATGCTAAAAACTCTTAAAACACTCTAGGCCTTCAACATGTGCAAATTTAGCTCAGAGGTATGGATTGGTGCAGGGGAGGTTCTCTGGAAGAGTAGTCTGGAATATCCTGGTCCTCTTCACAAACAGCTCCTGCAATCACATACACAGGTAGGCCAGTACAACGGTTCCAACATCTTCTATTACTCAAACGGCTCTGGTAGACAGGTATGTGAGCGAGTACTGCATCAGAAGGTTACTTACAGTGGCGGCTGGCATCAGAACCGGCCACCTACGCTGACACGTAAGCAGCACTCGCTCCCTCCCTCGTCCGTCTGGGTCGTCTCTCTCTCGGTCCCCTCGATCCGTCACTCTTTCCGTCCCCTGCTGCATTCTGTGGGTCTCTCTCATGTTCTCCGGACAGCCCCCCATGGGCAAGGCCAAGCCGGGCACACACCAGCCAGGGGCCGCGGTCGTGGCGCTTACAGTGTCGAAGGCCTGGCTCTCATGGCACTTACAGCCCATCTGTGGTCAACGATCATGGCTACCGCTGGCCCCCAGCTGGGGTGTCCTGGCCCTAGCCCATGGAGCTGCCCCCATTCCTCCTTCTCCCAACACAGCCTTCTCCTTCCTCTGTTTCTCTCTCCTCCAAACACTCTGTCTTCTCTTATATAGGGCTCCTGGTTGACCACACCCAACCCAGGTGCATGTCCTTAAAGCTGCAGGTCCTTGATTAGTTCATGGGTTAGTGGCAGTCAGTGGAAACATAGGTTATATACAATATCATGCAACTCAAAACACAAATAAATAAGCAAAACAATAAAGTAAAATCACTCGACAATAATCTCACTCTACAGCAACTTAAAGAAAACATTTCAAACAAACATGCAAAAGGATAACACAGCAAAAGCACAAATATCACAATAAACCAAACACATCCACATTTCCACCGGCTCACACTTACACCTAGAAACCCCTTTTTTCGTCACGCCTTTTCGTCACGCTTTTTCGTCACGCTACTAGTTCTACATACTTACACCTAGAAACCCCATTCAAACCCATTTAGGTTCATCTTACGGTGGACATGTTTGCCTGAAAAGGAATATTTGAAATGTTTCATAGTTTTAGAAATATAGTGCTTTCAAATTTGAGAAATTTATAATGGGGCTCAACAGGTAGCCTACGTTGTTGCTTGTTTGTGTTTGTGATGCTTTGTGATGTTTTAAAAAAAAGAAAAAAATGGGTGACCATGTGCAAAGATTTTCTTGTCATATGTGCTGCTTAACTGTCCGCAATAAATATATATATATATATATATAAAAAATAAAAAAAAAGTTGTTTTAAAGATCTACTGGATCAAGTTCCAATCATACATTTTATTAAATATTCCAACCATTTTCCAAAGCATAGACTACACATATTTTTGCTATAAATGTATATATTTTTGGGGATGCTAATTTAACATGGACCTGTATCCGTTGTTGAGTGTGGCTGATGACATGGGTTCCTTCCATCACCTCCAGTCTCCTCTCCAGAGAGTGGATTGTCACATACATCCATGATACAGCTGAGGGGAATGTGACGCCATGGCTGCTGCCTCCTCCTTTTCACCTTTCTCTGCTTCTGACCTCCCCATGGATGGATGGATGTCCTCCAGGCTCCTGCTCAGCTCAATCAGCAGGACCACACATGACACGAATACATTTTCTCCCAGTTTGTCGTCAGATCGTCTTGGTACAGAGCGCCCCCTGGTGACTGTAATAATGTCTATGATGACGACACCAGTGGATTTAATCGCAGGGATCAAATAATGAATAATGAATGAATGCATTTCCTTTGTAGGGCCTATACTACAGCTCACTCGCTGTGTAAAGTGGCTAGTGTTCAGAGGGCAGCTATATGTTTCTGTCGTTGGTGTTGTTAGGCATTTTAGATAACAACATTTAACTTTAAACCAGCTTGAACTCGCAAATCATTAAAAGTTCTAATTGAGTTCATTAACAGTGGTCTACCGTCTCAATTCTTTAAGTGTGAGAGATCCTCCTTGGTTTGATTCCACTCAGTGATAGAAAAACCAATGTAGCTACGGTAGAAAGAAACACTGTGGTTTTCAAAGTGTAACCTCGGCTGGGAGGCGAACCCCGGACCTCATATCAACAAGGCGCATACGTTACCAGTGGATTAAAGAGCTAGACCTGATGAAGAACCAAACCTAATGTCACCAAGCACAGACAAAGACATGTGTCATGTTTTAAGTTATTTTAATATAAATGTTTATTTACATTTGACTTCTTTACTAAAGACATTTAGTTCCATCGCTTAATTGTATCAAATAAATCCACTAAAGACTAGGCCTAGTTGTAATAATTCATTCCATCTGTTAAATCCATTAAAGATATAGCTGTAACTTATTCATTCTATCACTGAGGAAATCTCCGGCGTGAGCGGACGTCCATACGCCGTTACTACGCGGTCCAAGAGAGAGACGGCGTATCAACGTCGTGCACACGGCGTGTCGGCGTAGTTCATTTTCAGCTCACTTTCAACTGTCTGAAATCACCAAAAAAACTGTTTTTGGACCAAAACAGTCCGACGGCGTGAGCGGACGTTGATACGCCGTTGATACGCCGTCCAGAGAGGGACGGCGTATCAACGTCGTATGGGTGGCGTGTCGGCGTAGTTCATTTTCAACTGGACAATGTTGGCGCTGTTCACTTTCAACTCTTTTTGCTATGATTGATTGATTTTTGATTGATTATTTTATTTTCGTGTTCTGCACACAAAGTGCCCAACCCCCATGGGTTTATAAGATACATTTACATTTCATTATATTCATAATCATAAGACATTGAAGAGTCTTAGAGTGAGCTGAGTCAGCTGAGACTGCTGAGTGAGTGTTTGGCATGCGTCTGACTTGGACGTTGTGTGGCTAATTGTGCAGAGAGAAAAGTGATATTAACTTCTTTGTGCAATGTTGAATTTATACTTGGCTCGTCGGAGTCATGCCCTTTACTATAAATATATATATTTCAAAGTTCTCCAGAATTGAACTGGAGACCAGGAGATCTGGGACTTGAACATGGAACATCTGTGTTGAGAGCCTGATCATCAGACCAGTAGGCTACACCATCTCTCAGAATTGTTGAAGCGTTCCTTTGTATTTTAGCCTTCAGTTAGGTAAACTTTATTATTTGATCCCTGAAATCCAACATCATAGAAGAAGAACACGTTTATCCACAGTCACAAGGGGGCGCTCTGTAGTAGCCTGTAGTACCAAGACGATTTGACGACGAAGAAAGAAGAAAAGTAACGAGTGTGTGTTCTGGTCCTGTTGATTGAGCTGAGCAGGACCTAGAAACTGGCTCCTGCTCAGCTCAATCAACAGGACCAGAACACACACTCGTTGATGATGAATGAGGAAGTGGTTCAGTCCATTCAACAAGTGCCTCTGAGAACGAAGCGAGTCGCCACACTGCCCCCTAGTGGTGGCAACACTAGGAAAGTTCCACTGTGTAGTGTCATTGAGAAAGCTTGGAATTAAACCAATAGATATAAATATGCATTGTCCATACTTGCTCATATAGCAACATTCTTTTCACAAAAACAACATCTTCACAATCATAACGGTGACCATACATTTTGTGTACGTCACAATGGCTAAAATACAAAAGAACGCTTCAACAATTCTGAGAGATGGTGTACTGGTCTGATGATCAGACTCTCAACACAGAGGCTCCATGTTCAAGTCCCACATTTCCTAGTTCAACTTCAATTCTGGAGAAATATTGCCTATATAACATTGCACAAAGAAGTTGATGAATATGAACTACAAAGGAGAGACTGCTTTTCCTCTCCCCATAGAGCATAATCAGACCTTAAATACTTAGACTAGAAAACACTCAGGCAAAAATACGGAGAAGTTCTGCAGACAGATAGATGGATGAAGAAGCACAGGCATTCAGGCAAGCAGATGAAAGTTGTTCCGGAGTCCCATTTTATTTGCAGAGTTCAATACAGCAATCAGACAGCCATGGGGCCGGAGCCCCATGGATCCTTCCCTCAGCCCCTCGGCCTCCGGACTAACACTCACTAACACACACTGTTACAAGCATTTACAGTAGACCTTTATACAACTGAAAGACAGAGGGAAATGCAAAGGTGGTCTCAGGTTACCCCACCCCCCTGAAGTCTAAAGTGGTCAAACATGCCTAAATAAGGTGTTGGTCACCAGGAAGGACAGAGCTAGGAGGCACAGTAGGTGTCCTGGCCTACTATCAGCAAGCCAGATCTTTAGGGTCCCTCCTGCAGCTGCCCATGCATCCTGTCTAAACACGTCATGTCACTCTCTCAGGCCCTGAGAGACAAAGATCCACTTTAGTTTAAAACATGGTTATTTAGGCTATATTAATGTTAATTGTGGTTTCCAGATACATCAAAGTTAATATCAAGTCTGACGCAAACACGCCCAACACTCACTCAGCAGTCAGCTCCGGTCAGGGGACCTTAGTATAATTGCCTTATTTGAATCTGAATCCAACATGTAAAAAACATATTTGTGATTTTTGTTCGTTTAATTTGATTCCAGCAAACAGAAATTTGCTAGTTTTTCCTTTTTTTGTTCAGAATTGAAAAATGGGAAAACGCTAAACGAAAAATCACAAAAACTGGTCAAGGGACCTTATAGTATAAGTATGTTTGTTCAATTTAATCCAGCAAAAAGAAAATTGCTATTTTTTTCCTTTTTTTGTTCAGAATTGAAAAATGGGAAAACACTAACCGAAAAATCACAAAAATGGTGGTGCCTTAGTATAATTCTGTTTGAGTCCAGCAAACAGAAATTTGCTATTTTTTTCCTTTTTTTTGTTCAGATTTGAAAAATCCCAGCTTTTAAAAGCTGCCTCAAAGTTGAGTTTTCAGGAGAAAAAAAGCACGCAAAAAAAAGCTGTTCATTCCAAGCTTCAAAACGAAAAAGCTGGTATACATAGAGATAAGAAGCTGCTTTATTATGCCTTTGGTTTTTTTGCACTACTGATTGTTACCCGTTTCCTTTCTTGTCAGTTAGAATTATCATTCATCATCACTTCCATCTTGTCCATCACCTAACCCTAACCCTAACCCTAACCCTAGTTGTCTGGTACCCGATTGGTTACCATATGGTACCAGAACAAAACCAACAAAAAAGCAGTTGAATTGTCTGAAACCAGTGGCGCAGTGTCTTAGGACACTGCCACATGATCGGGAGATGGTGAGTTCAAACCCCACTCAAGTTTTTACTTTCAAGACCGATTTCAGAAGAAGAAAACCAACAAAAAAGCATTTGAGCTGTCTGGAACCAGTGGCGCAGTGTGTTAGGACGCTGCCACATGATCGGGAGATATTGAGTTCAAACCCCACTCAAGTCTTTACTTTCAAGACCGATTTCAGAAGAAGAAAACCAACAAAAAAGCAGTTGATTTGTCTGGAACCAGTGGTGCAGTGTGTTAGAACGCTGCCACATGATAGGGAGATGGTGAGTTCAAACCCCACTCAAGTCTTTACTTTCAAGACCGATTTCAGAAGAAGAAAACCAACAAAAAAGCAGCTGAGTTGTCTGGAACCAGTGGCGCAGTGTGTTAGGACGCTGCCACATGATCGGAAGATGGTGAGTTCAAACCCCACTCAAGTCTTTACTTTCAAGACCGATTTCAGAAGTAGAAAACCAACAAAAAAGCAGGGTCAATTGTCTGGAACCAGTGGCGCAGTGTGTAAGAACGCTCCCTCATTATCGGCAGATGGTGAGTTCAAACCCCACTCAAGTCTTTACTTTCAAGACAGATTTCAGAAGAAGAAAACCAACGACCTATCAACCAACACATTCAAAGGCATATCAATCCCATTAATCCATTTTCTTATCAAGTTGAAGGCATCCCGGATTTTGTTGAGGGTGGGTTGGGTGTTTCACGGTTTCTCATCAACTCCATGTTAAATCACACAATTACCACCCAACGGACACTAGCCCTAACCCTAACCCTAACCCTAACCCTAGTTGTCTGTTACCAGATTGGTTACCATATGGTACCAGAACAAAACAAACCAAAAAGCAGTGTGAATTGTCTGGAACCAGTGGCGCAGTGTGTTAGAACGCTCCCACATGACCTGGAGATGGTGAGTTCAAACACCACTCAAGTCTTTACTTTCAAGACCGATTTCAGAAGAAGAAAACCAACAAAAAAGCAGGGTCAATTGTCTGGAACCAGTGGCGCAGTGTGTTAGAACGCTCCCACATTATCGGCAGATGGTGAGTTCAAACCCCACTCAAGTCTTTACTTTCAAGACAGATTTCAGAAGAAGAAAACCAACGACCTATCAACCAACACATTCAAAGGCATATCAATCCCATTAATCCATTTTCTTATCAAGTTGAAGGCATCCCGGATTTTGTTGAGGGTGGGTTGGGTGTTTCACGGTTTCTCATCAACTCCATGTTAAATCACACAATTACCCCCCAACGGACACTAGCCCTAACCCTAACCCTAACCCTAACCCTAACCCTAGTTGTCTGTTACCAGATTGGTTACCATATGGTACCAGAACAAAACAAACAATAAAGCAGTGTGAATTGTTTGAAACCAGTGGCGCAGTGTGTTAGAACGCTGCCACATGATCGAGAGATGGTGAGTTCAAACCCCATTCAAGTCATTACTTTAGAGGCCGATTTCAGAAGAAGAAAACCAACCAAAAAGCAGTGTGAATTGTCTGGAACCAGTGGCGCAGTGTGTTAGAACGCTCCCACATGACCTGGAGATGGTGATTTCAAACCCCACTCAAGTCTTTACTTTCAAGACCGATTTCAGAAGAAGAAAACCAACAAAAAAGCACTTGAATTTTGGAACCAGTGGCGCAGTGTGTTAGGACGCTGCCACATGATCGGGAGATGGTGAGTTCAAACCCCACTCAAGTCTTTACTTTCAAGACCGATTTCAGAAGAAGAAACCAACAAAAAAGCAGGGTCAATTGTCTGGAACCAGTGACGCAGTGTGTTAAAACCCTCCCACATTATCGGCAGATGGTGAGTTCAAACCCCACTTAAGTCTTTACTTTCAAGACCGATTTCAGAAGAAGAAAACCAACAAAAAAGCAGTGTGAATTGTCTGGAACCAGTGGTGCAGTGTGTTAGGACGCTGCCACATGATCGGGAGATGGTGAGTTCAAACCCCACTCAAGTCTTTACTTTCAAGACCGATTTCAGAAGAAGAAAACCAACAAAAAAGCAGTGTGAATTGTCTGGAACCAGTGGCGCAGTTGTGTTAGAACGCTCCCACATGATCGGGAGATGGTGAGTTCAAATCCCACTCAAGTCCTTACTTTCAAGACCGATTTCAGAAGAAGAAAACCAACAAAAAAGCAGTTGAATTGTCTGGAACCAGTGGCGCAGTGTGTTAGGACACTGCCACATGATCGGGAGATGGTGAGTCCAAACCCCACTCAAGTTTTTACTTTCAAGACCGATTTCAGAAGAAGAAAACCAACAAAAAAGCAGGGTCAATTGTCTGGAACCAGTGGCGCAGTGTGTTAGAACGCTCCCACATGACCTGGAGATGGTGAGTTCAAACGCCACTCAAGTCTTTACTTTCAAGACCGATTTCAGAAGAAGAAAACCAACAAAAAAGCACTTGAATTTTGGAACCAGTGGCGCAGTGTGTTAGGACGCTGCCACATGATCGGGAGATGGTGTGTTCAAACCCCACACAAGTCTTTACTTTCAAGACCGATTTCAGAAGAAGAAAACCAACAAAAAAGCAGGGTCAATTGTCTGGAACCAGTGGCGCAGTGTGTTAGAACGCTCCCACATTATCGGCAGATGGTGAGTTCAAACCCCACTCAAGTCTTTACTTTCAAGACCGATTTCAGAAGAAGAAAACCAACAAAAAAGCAGTGTGAATTGTCTGGAACCAGTGGTGCAGTGTGTTAGGATGCTGCCACATGATCGGGAGATGGTGAGTTCAAACCCCGCTCAAGTCTTTACTTTCATGACCGATTTCAGAAGAAGAAAACCAACAAAAAAGCAGTTGATTTGTCTGGAACCAGTGGTGCAGTGTGTTAGGACGCTGCCACATGATAGGGAGATGGTGAGTTCAAACCCCACTCAAGTCTTTACTTTCAAGACCGATTTCAGAAGAAGAAAACCAACAAAAAAGCACTTGAATTTTGGAACCAGTGGCGCAGTGTGTTAGGACGCTGCCACATGATCGGGAGATGGTGAGTTCAAACCCCACTCAAGTCTTTACTTTCAAGACCGATTTCAGAAGAAGAAACCAACAAAAAAGCAGGGTCAATTGTCTGGAACCAGTGACGCAGTGTGTTAAAACCCACCCACATTATCGGCAGATGGTGAGTTCAAACCCCAATTAAGTCTTTACTTTCAAGACAGATTTCAGAAGAAGAAAACCAACAAAAAACCAGTGTGAATTGTCTGGAACCAGTGGTGCAGTGTGTTAGGATGCTGCCACATGATCGGGAGATGGTGAGTTCAAACCCCACTCAAGTCTTTACTTTCAAGACAGATTTCAGAAGAAGAAAACCAACAAAAAAGCAGGGTCAATTGTCTGGAACCAGTGACGCAGTGTGTTAGAACGCTCCCACATTATCGGCAGATGGTGAGTTCAAACCCCACTCAAGTCTTTACTTTCAAGACCGATTTCAGAAGAAGAAAACCAACAAAAAAGCAGTGTGAATTGTCTGGAACCAGTGGTGCAGTGTGTTAGGACGCTGCCACATGATCGGGAGATGGTGAGTTCAAACCCCACTCAAGTCTTTACTTTCATGACCGATTTCAGAAGAAGAAAACCAACAAAAAAGCAGTTGATTTGTCTGGAACCAGTGGTGCAGTGTGTTAGGACGCTCCCACATGATCGGGAGATGGTGAGTTCAAATCCCACTCAAGTCCTTACTTTCAAGACCGATTTCAGAAGAAGAAAACCAACAAAAAAGCAGTTGAATTGTCTGGAACCAGGGTCGCAGTGTGTTAGGACACTGCCACATGATCGGGAGATGGTGAGTTCAAACCCCACTCAAGTCTTTACTTTCAAGACCGATTTCAGAAGAAGAAAACCAACGACCTATCAACCAACACATTCAAAGGCATATCAATCCCATTAATCCATTTTCTTATCAAGTTGAAGGCATCCCGGATTTTGTTGAGGGTGGGTTGGGTGTTTCACGGTTTCTCATCAACTCCATGTTAAATCACACAATTACCCAACGGACACTAGCCCTAACCCTAACCCTAACCCTAACCCTAACCCTAACCCTAACCCTAACCCTAACCCTAACCCTAGTTGTGTTACCAGATTGGTTACCATATGGTACCAGAACAAAACAAACAAGAAAGCAGTGTGAATTGTCTGGAACCAGTGGCGCAGTGTGTTAGAATGCTGCCACATGATCGGGAGATGGTGAGTTCAAACCCCACTCAAGTCATTACTTTAGAGGCCGATTTCCGAAGAAGAAAACCAACCAAAAAGCAGTGTGAATTGTCTTGGAACCAGTGGCGCAATGTGTTAGAACGCTCCCACATGACCTGGAGATGGTGAGTTCAAACCCCACTCAAGTCTTTACTTTCAAGACCGATTTCAGAAGAAGAAAACCAACAAAAAAGCACTTGAATGGTCTGGAACCAGTGGCGCAGTGTGTTAGGACGCTGCCACATGATCGGGAGTTGGTGAGTTCAAACCCCACTCAAGTCTTTACTTTCAAGACCGATTTCAGAAGAAGAAAACCAACAAAAAAGCAGGGTCAATTGTCTGGAACCAGTGGCGCAGTGTGATAGAACGCTCCCACATGATCGAGAGATGGTGAGTTCAAACCGCACTCAAGTCTTTACTTTCAAGACCGATTTCAGAAGAAGAAAACCAACAAAAAAGCAATCGAGTTGTCTGGAACCAGTGGTGCAGTGTGTTAGGACGCTGCCACATGATCGTGAGATGGTGAGTTCAAACCCCACTCAAGTCTTTACGTTCATGACCGATTTCAGAAGAAGAAAACCAACAAAAAAGCAGTGTGAATTGACTGCACCCAGTGGCACAGTGTGTTAGGACGCTGCCACAAGATCGGGAGATGGTGAGTTCAAACCCCACTCAAGTCTTTACTTTCAAGACCGATTTCAGAAGAAGAAAACCAACAAAAAAGCAGTGTGAATTGTCTGGACCCAGTGGCTCAGTGTGTTAGGACGCTGCCACATGATCAGGAGATGGTGGGTTCAAACCCCACTCAAGTTCAAACAAAAAAATAAAGTTCCAGGGTGCACTGATTTTTCCAGAAGGACAACTTTAAAGCAGCCCAGAAATTCACCATGATTGTGTGCCGGTAAGTGGCCCAGCGGATAAGTCAGATGATATCCGTAGTGTACCTAGTAGAAGTGTGCCGGTTCAAACCCGACATACTCCTAGTAGGCAGTGATGGTTCAAATCACTGACACCTAGAGTAGGAGTGGCCCAGTGGATAAATCAGATGATAT
This sequence comes from Electrona antarctica, assembly GCF_951216825.1. Taxonomy (NCBI): domain Eukaryota; kingdom Metazoa; phylum Chordata; class Actinopteri; order Myctophiformes; family Myctophidae; genus Electrona; species Electrona antarctica. The sequence continues at coordinate 28,595,385 of NC_136797.1, forward strand.
CCGTAGAATACCTAGTAGAAGTATGCCGGCCGACATACTCCTAGTAGGATGGTGCTAGTTCAAATCACCAACACCTACAGTAAGTAGGAGTGTGTCCAGTTAAGTGGCCTGGTGGATAAATCAGATAATATCCATAGAATACCTAGTAGAAATCTGCCGGTTCAAACCCGACATAGGATGGTGCTGGTTCAAATCACCATCACCTAGTAGGTAGGACCGTGTGCTGTTAATTGGCCCGTGGATAAATCAGATAATATCCGTAGAATACCTTGTGGGATGGTGCTGGTTCAAATCACCGTCACCTAGAGTAGGTAGGACCGTGTGCCGTTAATTGGCCCGGTGGATAAATCAGATAATATCCGTAGAATACCTAGTGGGATGGTGCTGGTTCAAATCACCATCACCTAGAGTAGGTAGGACCGTGTGCCGTTAATTGGCCCGGTGGATAAATCAGATAATAGCTGTAGAATACCTAGTAGGATGGTGCTGGTTCAAATCACCATCACCTAGAGTAGGTAGGTGGTCAGGTAAGAGTATGTAGGGGCAGAGAATGTTGAGATGTAGATAGGGGGGAGAGTAGGTGAGGGTTGGTCAGTTAGGGGGAGGAGTAGGTGAGGGGGGGGGGGGGTAAGGTAGGGGTAGATTAGGCGAGGGGGGGGGGGCAGGTGAGGTGGAGAGTAGGCGAGGGGGGGGGGGGGGCAGGCAGGGGAAGAGTAGGTGAGGGGGTGGCAGGCAGGGGGAGAGTAGGCGAGGGGGGCCAGGCAGGGGGAGAGTAGGAGAGGAGGGAGGTCAGGCAAGGGGAGAGTAGGAGAGGTGGGAGGCCAGGCAGGGGGAGAGTAGGCGAGGGGGGAGGCCAGGCAGGGGGAGAGTAGGCGAGGGGGGAGGCCAGGCAGGGGGAGAGTAGGTGAGGGGGGAGGCCAGGCAGGGGGAGAGTAGGAGAGTAGGAGAGGAGGGAGGCCAGGGGAGAGTAGGAGGGAGGCCAGGCAGGGGGAGAGTAGGAGAGGAGGGAGGCCAGGCAGGGGTCTTCCTGACTTTTTTTTTTTATAATTATTAAATAAGTTAAAAAAAAAATCTTTTTTTTATAAAAATATTATAAATATTTTTATTTTTTCTAAAATTATTTAAAAATAATAATAGGAAGAGCCCCCCCTGCTACTCTCCCCCTGCCTGGCCACCACCCTAGCCTACTCTCCCCCTGCCTGGCCTCTACCCTCTCCCCCTGCCTGGCCTCCCCCTCTCCTACTCTATCCCTGCCTGGCCTCCACCCTTGCCTACTCTCCCCCTGCCTGGCCTCCACCCTCGCCTACTCTCCCCCTGCCTAGGCCTCCCCCCTCTCCCCCTGCCTGGCCTCCACCATCGCCTACTCTCCCCCTGCCTGGCCTCCCCCCTCGCCTACTCTCCCCCTGCCTGGCCTCTCCCCTCTCCTACTCTCCCCCTGCCTGGCCTCCCCCCTCGCCTACTCTGCCCCTGCCTGGCCTTCCCCCTGCCTGGCCTCCCTCCACCTGCCTGGCCTCCCCCCTCGCCTACTCTCCCCCTGCCTGGCCTCCCCCCTCTACTACTCTCCCCCTGCCTGGCCTCCCACCTCTCCTACTCTCCCCTTGCCTGACCTCCCTCCTCTCCTACTCTCCCCCTGCCTGGCCCCCCTCACCTACTCTCCCCCTGCCTGCCACCCCCTCACCTACTCTTCCCCTGCCTGCCCCCCCCCCTCACCTACTCCCCCCCTCACCAAATCTCCCCCTACCTTACCCCCCTCACCTACTCCTCCCCCCTCACCTAATCCTCCCCCTAACTGACCAACCCTCACCTACTCTCCCCCTATCTACATCTCAACATTCTCTGCCCCTACATACTCTTACCTGACCACCTACCTACTCTAGGTGATGGTGATTTGAACCAGCACCATCCTACTAGGTATTCTACAGCTATTATCTGATTTATCCACCGGGCCAATTAACGGCACACGGTCCTACCTACTCTAGGTGATGGTGATTTGAACCAGCACCATCCCACAAGGTATTCTACGGATATTATCTGATTTATCCACGGGCCAATTAACAGCACACGGTCCTACCTACTAGGTGATGGTGATTTGAACCAGCACCATCCTATGTCGGGTTTGAACCGGCAGACTTCTACTAGGTATTCTATGGATATTATCTGATTTATCCACCAGGCCACTTAACTGGACACACTCCTACTTACTGTAGGTGTTGGTGATTTGAACTAGCACCATCCTATTAGGAGTATGTCGGCCGGCATACTTCTACTAGGTATTCTACGGATATCATCTGATTTATCCACTGGGCCACTCCTACTCTAGGTGTCAGTGATTTGAACCATCACTGCCTACTAGGAGTATGTCGGGTTTGAACCGGCACACTTCTACTAGGTATACTACGGATATCATCTGACTTATCCGCTGGGCCACTTACCGGCACACAATCATGGTGAATTTCTGGGCTGCTTTAAAGTTGTCCTTCTGGAAATCAGTGTGCAAAGCAAAGTGTCAGAATTATGACTAATGTGGGATTTGAACCCTGGACCTGTGGCTCCCAAGGACAGGATCTCATCCCACTGAGCTAACTGATGGTTACTACAACACAGCTTTTCTGTGCTACTTGATGTCAGTGTGGAAAGCAAAGTGTCACAGTAAATACTGGGGTGGGATTGCACCCTGGAACTTTATTTTTTTGTTTGAACTCGAGTGGGGTTTGAACCCACCATCTCCTGATCATGTGGCAGCGTCCTAACACACTGAGCCACTGGGTCCAGACAATTCACACTTGCTTTTTTGTTGGTTTTCTTCTTCTGAAATCGGTCTTGAAAGTAAAGACTTGAGTGGGGTTTGAACTCACCATCTCCCGATCTTGTGGCAGCGTCCTAACACACTGTGCCACTGGGTGCAGTCAATTCACACTGCTTTTTTGTTGGTTTTCTTCTTCTGAAATCGGTCATGAAAGTAAAGACTTGAGTGGGGTTTGAACTCACCATCTCACGATCATGTGGCAGCGTCCTAACACACTGCGCCACTGGTTCCAGACAATTGACCCTGCTTTTTTGTTGGTTTTCTTCTTCTGAAATCGGTCTTGAAAGTAAAGACTTGAGTGGGGTTTGAACTCACCATCTCCCGATCATGTGGGAGCGTTCTAACACATTGCGCCACTGGTTCCAGACAATCCACACTGCTTTTTGGTTGGTTTTCTTCTTCTGAAATCGGCCTCTAAAGTAATGACTTGAGTGGGGTTTGAACTCACCATCTCCCGATCATGTGGCAGCATTCTAACACACTGCGCCACTGGTTCCAGACAATTCACACTGCTTTCTTGTTTGTTTTGTTCTGGTACCATATGGTAACCAATCTGGTAACAGACAACTAGGGTTAGGGTTAGGGTTAGGGTTAGGGTTAGGGTTAGGGCTAGTGTCCGTTGGGGGGTAATTGTGTGATTTAACATGGAGTTGATGAGAAACCGTGAAACACCCAACCCACCCTCAACAAAATCCGGGATGCCTTCAACTTGATAAGAAAATGGATTAATGGGATTAATATGCCTTTGAATGTGTTGGTTGATAGGTCGTTGGTTTTCTTCTTCTGAAATCGGTCTTGAAAGTAAAGACTTGAGTGGGGTTTGAACTCACCATCTCCCGATCTTGTGGCAGCGTCCTAACACACTGTGCCACTGGGTGCAGTCAATTCACACTGCTTTTTTGTTGGTTTTCTTCTTCTGAAATCGGTCATGAAAGTAAAGACTTGAGTGGGGTTTGAACTCACCATCTCACGATCATGTGGCAGCGTCCTAACACACTGCGCCACTGGTTCCAGACAATTGACCCTGCTTTTTTGTTGGTTTTCTTCTTCTGAAATCGGTCTTGAAAGTAAAGACTTGAGTGGGGTTTGAACTCACCATCTCCCGATCATGTGGGAGCGTTCTAACACATTGCGCCACTGGTTCCAGACAATCCACACTGCTTTTTGGTTGGTTTTCTTCTTCTGAAATCGGCCTCTAAAGTAATGACTTGAGTGGGGTTTGAACTCACCATCTCCCGATCATGTGGCAGCATTCTAACACACTGCGCCACTGGTTCCAGACAATTCACACTGCTTTCTTGTTTGTTTTGTTCTGGTACCATATGGTAACCAATCTGGTAACAGACAACTAGGGTTAGGGTTAGGGTTAGGGTTAGGGTTAGGGTTAGGGCTAGTGTCCGTTGGGGGGTAATTGTGTGATTTAACATGGAGTTGATGAGAAACCGTGAAACACCCAACCCACCCTCAACAAAATCCGGGATGCCTTCAACTTGATAAGAAAATGGATTAATGGGATTAATATGCCTTTGAATGTGTTGGTTGATAGGTCGTTGGTTTTCTTCTTCTGAAATCGGTCTTGAAAGTAAAGACTTGAGTGGGGTTTGAACTCACCATCTCCCGATCATGTGGCAGTGTCCTAACACACTGCGCCACTGGTTCCAGACAATTCAACTGCTTTTTTGTTGGTTTTCTTCTTCTGAAATCGGTCTTGAAAGTAAAAACTTGAGTGGGGTTTGAACTCACCATCTCCCGATCATGTGGCAGTGTCCTAACACACTGCGACCCTGGTTCCAGACAATTCAACTGCTTTTTTGTTGGTTTTCTTCTTCTGAAATCGGTCTTGAAAGTAAGGACTTGAGTGGGATTTGAACTCACCATCTCCCGATCATGTGGGAGCGTCCTAACACACTGCACCACTGGTTCCAGACAAATCAACTGCTTTTTTGTTGGTTTTCTTCTTCTGAAATCGGTCATGAAATTAAAGACTTGAGTGGGGTTTGAACTCACCATCTCCCGATCATGTGGCAGCGTCCTAACACACTGCACCACTGGTTCCAGACCATTCAAGTGCTTTTTTGTTGGTTTTCTTCTTCTGAAATCGGTCTTGAAAGTAAAGACTTGAGTGGGGTTTGAACTCACCATCTCCAGGTCATGTGGGAGCATTCTAACACATTGCGCCACTGGTTCCAGACAATTCACACTGCTTTTTGGTTGGTTTTCTTCTTCTGAAATCGGCCTCTAAAGTAATGACTTGAGTGGGGTTTGAACTCACCATCTCCCGATCATGTGGCAGCATTCTAACACACTGCGCCACTGGTTCCAGACAATTCACACTGCTTTCTTGTTTGTTTTGTTCTGGTACCATATGGTAACCAATCTGGTAACAGACAACTAGGGTTAGGGTTAGGGTTGGGGTTAGGGTTAGGGTTAGGGTTAGGGCTAGTGTCCGTTGGGGGGTAATTGTGTGATTTAACATGGAGTTGATGAGAAACCGTGAAACACCCAACCCACCCTCAACAAAATCCGGGATGCCTTCAACTTGATAAGAAAATGGATTAATGGGATTAATCTGCCTTTGAATGTGTTGGTTGATAGGTCGTTGGTTTTCTTCTTCTGAAATCGGTCTTGAAAGTAAAGACTTGAGTGGGGTTTGAACTCACCATCTCCCAATCATGTGGCAGTGTCCTAACACACTGCGCCACTGGTTCCAGACAATTCAACTGCTTTTTTGTTAGTTTTCTTCTTCTGAAATCGGTCTTGAAAGTAAAAACTTGAGTGGGTTTTGAACTCACCATCTCCCGATCATGTGGCAGTGTCCTAACACACTGCGCCACTGGTTCCAGACAATTCAACTGCTTTTTTGTTGGTTTTCTTCTTCTGAAATCGGTCTTGAAAGTAAAAACTTGAGTGGGGTTTGAACTCACCATCTCCCGATCATGTGGGAGCTTCCTAACACACTGCACCACTGGTTCCAGACAAAACAACTGCTTTTTTGTTGGTTTTCTTCTTCTGAAATCGGTCATGAAAGTAAAGACTTGAGTGGGGTTTGAACTCACCATCTCCCGATCATGTGGCAGCGTCCTAACACACTGCACCACTGGTTCCAGACAATTCACACTGCTTTTTTGTTGGTTTTCTTCTTCTGAAATCGGTCTTGAAAGTAAAGACTTGAGTGGGGTTTGAACTCACCATCTCCCGATCATGTGGCAGCGTCCTAACACACTGCGCCACTGGTTCCAAAATTCAAGTGCTTTTTTGTTGGTTTTCTTCATCTGAAATCGGTCTTGAAAGTAAAGACTTGAGTGGGGTTTGAACTCACCATCTCGAAGTCATGTGGGAGCGTTCTAACACACTGCGCCACTAGTTCCAGACAATTCACACTGCTTTCTTGTTTGTTTTGTTCTGGTACCATATGGTAACCAATCTGGTAACAGACAACTAGGGTTAGGGTTAGGGTTAGGGTTAGGGCTAGTGTCCGTTGGGAGGTAATTGTGTGATTTAACATGGAGTTGATGAGAAACCGTGAAACACCCAACCCACCCTCAACAAAATCCGGGATGCCTTCAACTTGATAAGAAAATGGATTAATGGGATTGATATGCCTTTGAATGTGTTGGTTGATAGGTCGTTGGTTTTCTTCTTCTGAAATCTGTCTTGAAAGTAAAGACTTGAGTGGGGTTTGAACTCACCATCTCCCGATCATGTGGGAGCATTCTAACACACTACTCCACTGGTTCAAGATAATTTACACTGCTTTTGTGTTGCTTTTCTTCTTCTGAAATCGGTCTTGAAAGTAATGACTTGAGTGGGGTTTGAACTCACCATCTCCCGATCATGTGGCAGCTTTCTAACACACTGCTCCACTGGTTCCAGAAATTTCAACTGCTGTGATTTTTCGTTTATTGTTTTCCCATTTTTCAATTATGAACAAAAAAAGGAAAAAAATAGCAATTTTCTTTTTGCTGGATTAAATTGAACAAACATACTTATACTAAGGTCCCTTGACCAGTTTTTGTGATTTTTCGTTTAGCGTTTTCCCATTTTTCAATTCTGAACAAAAAAAGGAAAAACTAGCAAATGAAACGAACAAAAATCACAAATATGTTTTTTATATGTTGGATTCAGATTCAAATAAGGCAATTATACTAAGGTCCCCTGACCAGCTCACTCTAATTCAATATATAGGCCAAATATTGAATTGAATATAATTAAATGTAAATGTGTCTTATAAACCCATGGGGGTTTGGGCACTTTGTGTGCAGGACACGAAAATAAAAGAAGCAATCAAAGCTAAAAGAGTTCGAAAGTGAACAGCCCCGACATTGTCCAGTTCAAAATGATGTAATGAATTACGCCGACACGCCACCCATACGACGTTGATACGCCGTCTCTCTCTGGACGGCGTATCAACGGCATGAACTACGCCGACACGCCGTGCGCACGACGTTGATACGCCGTCTCTCTCTTGGACCGCGTAGTAACGGCGTATGGACGTCCGCTCACGCCGGAGATTTCCTCAGTGATAGAATGAATAAGTTACAGCTATATCTTTAATGGATTTAACAGATGGAATGAATTATTACAACTAGGCCTAGTCTTTAGTGGATTTATTTGATACAATTAAGCGATGGAATTAATAATTAGAACTAAATGTCTTTAGTAAAGAAGTCAAATGTAAATAAACATTTATATTAAAATAACCTAAAACGTGACAAATGTCTTTGTCTGTGCTTGGTGACATTAGGTTTGGTTCTTCATCAGGTCTAGCTCTTTAGTCCACTGGTAACGTATGCGCCTTGTTGATACGAGGTCTGGGGTTCGCCTCCCAGCCGAGGTTACACTTTGAACCACCGTGTTCGTTTCAACCCCTTTTGCTATTTTGCTTTTGATTGCTTATTTTATTTTTGTGTCCTGCACACAGTGCCCAACCCTCATTAGTTATAAGACACTATTTTACATTTCATTATATTCATAATAATTGAATTAGTGAGCTGACATGAACGTTGTCTCTGCTAATTGTGCAGACGTCGAGAATATTAACTTCTTTGTGCAATGTTGAATTTATGCTTTGCTCATGCACTTTACTAGAAATATATAGGCTAGCCTATATTTCAAAGTTCTCCAGAATTTAACTAGGAGACGTGGGATTTGAACATGGAACCTCTGTGTTGAGAACCTGATCATCAGACCAGTAGGCTACACCATCTCTCAGAATTGTGAAAGCGTTCTTTTGTATTTTAGCCTTCAGTTATGTAAAGTTGAAAAGCAATGAAGTTATACCAGTCATGCTTCAGGACCATGTTACCAGCCATGTTACTCAATGGCAGTTTTTCCAATTATTTTATTTTCAAAACAAAATTACATAGAAATACATATATCTCGTTAATTCAAAGTAAAGCAGCTATAGTTTCTATTTATACAGTAGTGTGCAAAAAAATCATCAATCTATCTGATTTCTTAACATGGAGATTCAAGTGGGAATATTACATACATTAAAAAATGATTTATGTTCATTCCTAAACAGGGTAAAGTCATGTCAGCAGATTTCAGCATATTATTTACAAAATGTCTATTGACATTCCATTCAGTTAAAACAAAATATGCATATTAACATTTTTGGTTTAAGTGCTACTATGATGTCTGCTCTTTAATGGTGACTTCAGTTTTATCCTTAATTTCAGAAGAAATATTATATTTCTTATTTCATTGTAGCCTACCGTTTTGTTACATCGATTAAAACACTGCTATGATTTATTTAGTTGATTGTCAAAAGATAATTGATAACTTGTAAATAATTCCTTCTAATACCTTACTCTATTTCCTGAAACTAGAACTAAACTTCCCAGTGGCTCAAAATGTTTGTTGTAATACAATAAAATAAAAATAAAATTCTGTATGAAACATTCCCACGTGAAAAGAAAATCTGAAACCAAGAAATGGTACCAAACAGATTGTGGCGGTTCTATGTAAACAGACAGATTCGTCCGACATTATTGGTCATGCTCTTCTTGTTCTTTCTTTAAACGATCGACTTTCTGATGTTTTGACTTTGTCCAGTGGCTACAGGGGCAAAATCTTGCGAAGTAAGAACATCATTCCCCCTAATGCCGGCCGGAAAAACACAGGAACCCTGACAACCCTGACACATAAACATACCATCCACCCCTATTAAAAAAAAAGTAAAGAGAAATAAAGAAATAAACGTAAAACAAGGCTCCAAAAATCAGGAATAACACGTCCTAACTACAACACTGGGTAAACACAGAAATTACTAGGAAGAACATAATGAGAGGCGGGTGGATGAGAGTTAAAGGATGGAAAAAAACAAAGAGTCAAAGTAAAATACAAATACGTAGATGAATGTTTTTCTCTTTGGGATTAATGTCTGTAGCTAAAAGATTTCTTAGTTCATTTGCAGATTTTATGTACATATATAAATATATATTATACTGTATATCGTTGCTGCAGGGAAGAAACCTTGTATTTCCATATTTCATCTTTTTTGTCAGGTGAAACCTGACTAGTGAATGCTCATGAAATGTAGAAGACCTAGTAGTCATACATGAGTCATACTGAGGACCTAGTCCTGATTGGCTGCCACACACACACACGCTGCTGTCATGTATTGGTTACTCAGGTCACATGACCAGGTAACAGGAAGTAGGTAACAGAAATCTTTAGAGACACCCAATGTTATGTAACGTTATGATTGAGACCAGCCGGTTGAGAGGAGCGTTCGTTACTAAATAAAGAAACCAGTGCTTCTTTCACCTGACAAATATCACTATGTGATCATTTCTTGTTCTTTCAGAACTTCATCATCCATTTTGAACTTTTCATATCACAGTGTCACACAAAAGTAGCGAAAGTAGACAATTTACAAGCTCACAACACATGGTGACGTGACACATTGTGAGCTTGTAGATGTGCTATTTTCACTATTTAGATTTTTTTTTAAATTGTCGCCTATATAATGACGTGCCCAAAATAGATAGGTTGGGGCAGGTGGAACGTGGTTAAGTTTGTCTGTTTTATAAATATTTATTAGAAGAGCTTGTTTGACTATTACTACATTGGAACACAGATCAGTAGTCCACCTCCGGTCCCATTGGCCAAAACGGGATGCAGTACCTTCCCAGACATAGCTCCGCCCTGCGAGTAGCTAATATTGCTTTCAATGGAGAATAGAGGCTGGCTGTATAGCTAATATTGCATATGAGTAGAATGGTATTGGTATCCATCTACATTGTTAAGAACCCACAAAGGGTTATTTCTGCATCTTTCATGGTCATTGTTCATTCATTGTTGTTGTTTTCCCTTTTCTTTTTTTCCCCTGCGGATATGTATTGTGATATTAACATTTCAAAAGATGATGCCAACATCAGATTGGTCGAGCTGCAATGCTGCATCCTTCTGCTTCGCTGTTTTGGGGCTGTGGTCTTGTGGGGTTGTAGGGGTGTGTGTGGTTTGGATGGGTTGGGGGGGTTGGGGCTACTGTGCCATGCTGTTGAGGCTGCTGTTGGATCCGGTCAGTCCATTCTCTGTTTTCTGTAAGCTTTTCACCCCACTGGGAACTTGGAGTCCAGTAAACAATGCCAAACCGCCAAACCATACCTGCAACATGAACAAAGTACAACTATTAATACATACTTATTAATAAACAAATGAATACAAAACATTTATGCATCTACCATTACCAACACTTTTACAAGGAAACATACTAAACATACTATGATATTTACTTTTATAAATGTACAAATGTATCTACAATAAACCATTGTTAAACATTCACAAATGTTATTAAAACATAAAAATAAAAACATGAACAGAATCAAATGTATTAAGTGACCGTGAAGGCTGGAAGGAGAGGCTGGTTGAACTTGGCTTTAAACGAGTGAAGGAGTTGTTTGGTCTCAGCATTATAGAACGATAGAAGACCTGAGAGAGACACAGAGAGAGAGAGAGAGAGAGAGAGAGAGAGAGATGTCTGATTAATAGCCCACCTACCTGATAACATGATTACACTTGAATATTGCTTAGTTCAATGTTTAATGTTTGACATTTATTGTTTCGTCTTCTTCCATGTTCAGTTAAATGTTTGTTCTGTGTTTAATGTTCAATGTTAATGTTCAGTTGAATGTTTAATACTCAAGTTACAGTACAACATTAAAAAAAGTTCAAAGTTTAATGTTTCAATGTTTAGTTCAATGTTCAAAATTCAATATTTAATGTGTGGTTTGACTATCATACTGACATGATACTGATGTCAGTATCATGTCAGTATCATCGTTAGTAGGGTTGTCCTGATCCAATCACGTGATCGGAAATCGGGGCAGATAGTCATTTTCAAATGATCGGGATCGGATCGGGAGCTAAAAACGTGATAGGGACATCCCTAGTATCAATATTATATCCATATCATGATTTTAGACTGGATATTGCCTGTGATGTGGGATATTGCACTATTGTGATATGGCATAAGTGTTCTATATTAACAATATAAATCGGGGATCGGGGAAAATCGGTATCGGCAGAAACTCAAAATAAAATGATCAGAATCGGTTCGGAAGCAAACAAACATGATAGGGACATCCCCAATGGATAGTAGTATCATATCAGTATCATGGTTAATATGTTACCGCTGTCCACGTCGCAGTAGATTCCAATTTGCTCGGGGACAGCCGCGGCATCCAGACTCTTGGTCTTGTTGTTGTGTTTGGCGGCGAGGCTGGTCTGTAGCCATTGGTTGACGTGGATGCACCACGCACCGCCACTCTTCCCCAACAGGTCGAACTTGCCCAGGTTCCGGTAGGCCACACCCACACTGGGGGAGGGTGGGGGACACAATGGACGGGGAAGGAGACATGAGCGCGCGCACACACACACACACGCACGCACACATACACACGCACACGCACACACACACACTGTATAGTACGAGTAGTAGAAGTAGTATATTAGTACTATAGTAGTAGTAGTATAGTGGTAGTACCTGTAGGACTTGCAGTCCTTATGGGGACGAACCTCCCAGTAATGCTGTCCACAGTCTATACTGGTATCTCCTGGAATGGCAGAGACACCTAGTCAGAACAAACGGTGTGGAGATCGAGACAGACAGACAGACAGACAGACAGACAGACAGACAGACAGACAGACAGACAGACAGACAGACAGACAGACAGACCATCACCAACTGACAGATAATTAAGGTTTCCCCTTCATACCGAGTACTGTGTAGGACTCTCCTGTGAAGCGATCGCGCGCGCCTCCTCCTCCTCTGGTTGCTGGAGAACGGGTCACTGCCGTCCTCTTGGGTGACGGGGTCCCGCTTCTTGCACAGGGTTGGAATGGGTGAAAAGGTCAGGGGTTAGTACGTGATGGAGTGTCTTGAGGCCCAGAGGTACCTTGGACTTTTAACCCACTAAGACCTGAGGCAGATTCTACAAATGCCTTCTTCATCAGTAGTTCTCACATGTTCAAGATCTTTCAAAAGCGTTTAAGAAAAAAGCAGATGTACAAGCTCACGGCGTGGCACAAAGTGACGCGCTGCGAGCTTGTAGATATTTTTGAATAGCCAACGCAAAAACTAAAACCTTCCTGGTTTTAATGGGTTAAAACGTGTTTTTTTTCCTTTTCTTTTATTACAAGTCAAGTAAACAGTAAAAAAAGGGAAAGAAATGTCATATAAAAGAAAATACATTCCTCTTACAAGCAATGCTAAAATGCTACGATGCTGATATCAGTAATGCTAATAAGCCGCAATTTGGAGGGATGTGGAGAGAAATGTTAGCCCTTGGCTAACAAAAATAAACATAATATAAAAGTGGTAAGTGTTAAGCAAGTGTTAAACATCAAAGCTTTAAACATTTAGAGCTAAACATTAGACATCTTGAAACAACTATCGCCTTGAATCTGTATTCTTAACACTTTGATTGCTGGAAGATCTCAACAGGCCTATTTGGATGTTGCTGCCGTTTAACATTGCACAAAGGCCTTGTTCGGGGGCCCACAGTAAAATGTTCTCTTATAGCGAGAATCACACGCCTACATCAAAAGAAAGCTGAACTTGTCCACTTCAATTAAAAAAATACGTTTTGATTTTACCATGTTCCATTCTGGAGATATTGACCTTTTTGCAACACCTGCATTTGCCTGGAAGTGGTTATCTTGAACAGCGAGCAGAGTTATGGATGGTTTAAAGTCAGAGACATTGACAGGCAGATATAAAATTGAACCCAATAAATATCCTATACATCCTATACACCGAATGAAAGCCCTGAATGTGTACTTTTACGAGGAAAACAGTAAACATTGATCCCATCTACAGTTAGACAGTAATTGGTTATTGAATGCAGCTTGTGCCCACCAGATAACTTCAGAGAAGACATGGACGTGAACTCCTCAATATTCACAAAATAAGGCCTATAGCGACATATAAATACTATATACCGTATGAAACAGAAGACTCTCTGCTTTCATAAGGAAAAAAATTGTACTGTAATAATAAAAAAATCACACCCCTGTGAAGTGAGCAGTGCAACTCTACTTCTCTACTTATTCACTACAGCTCGCTATATACGGACTGAGGCAGAAAGTCATGTAAACCTTTTATTTACAGTTTGGTCTGTAAACTTCTACTGTAATAATAAAAATCACACCCCTGTGAAGTGAGCGTTGCAACTGTTCTGTACTTATTCACTACAGCTCGCTATATACGGACTGAGACAGAAAGTCATGTCAACCTTTTATTTACAGTTTGGTCTGTAAACTTCTACTGTAATAATAAAAATCACACCCCTGTGAAGTGAGCGGTGCAACTGTTCTTTATAGTTGCGCGGTGCAACTGTAGAGAACAGTTGCACCGCTCACTTCACAGGGGTGTGATTTTTATTATTACAGTAGAAGTTTACAGACCAAACTGTAAATAAAAGGTTTACATGACTTTCTGTCTCAGTCCGTATATAGCGAGCTGTAGTGAATAAGTACAGAACAGTTGCAACGCTCACTTCACAGGGGTGTGATTTTTATTATTACAGTAGAAGTTTACAGACCAAACTGTAAATAAAAGGTTTACATGACTTTCTGCCTCAGTCCGTATATAGCGAGCTGTAGTGAATAAGTAGAGAAGTAGAGTTGCACTGCTCACTTCACAGGGGTGTGATTTTTTTATTATTACAGTACAATTTTTTTCCTTATGAAAGCAGAGAGTCTTCTGTTTCATACGGTATATAGTATTTATATGTCGCTATAGGCCTTATTTTGTGAATATTGAGTTCGGGTCCATGTCTTCTCTGCAGTTATATCTGGTGGGCGCAATGTGCATCCACCCAGTATCCAATTTATGACAAACTGTACATGGGATCAATGTTTACTCTTTTCCTCGTAAAAGTACACATTCAGGGCTTTCATTCGATGTATAGGATGTATAGCATATTTATTGTGTTTATTGTTATATCTGCCTGTCAATGTCTGACTATAAACCTTCATAACTATGCTTTCTTTTTGATGATGATTGCCGCCTCGCCTAATCTATCTCACTGCTTTCATTGTTTTGATCGCAGTAACATTGGGGGGGGGTCATGGGCACATTGGGCAGCAAAAGTCTTGATCCGTACGGCTATAAAAAGTCCCATTCCACCGTTCGGTTCAGAACTATAGTATAACGGTGAGACGCGTTGTCATCAGCTGATTTTGTTTTTCAAGCTAGTGTAGGGGAACATGCCTGGGCATGCTAGCCTGGCACGGCCAGACTCATAGCGAGGGTTCACTGATGTTTCCTCCGGGGAAGAATCTTCAGTGAATCCCCGCTATGAGGCTGGCCAAGCCAGGCTATGGGCATGCAGCTTGGGGGCGATGGAGGGGGGAAAAAGCGTCACCCGGCTGTGATGTCGACGAGAAGGAAAAAATGACTTCCACAGATGACAACACCACGGTTTAGGTCGCGGAAAAGTTCGTTATACATTACACCCGGGTCGATTACGTCCCCGACGCGTTCATTGCGGTCTTATCACTACAATTATAATGAATAAAAAAGCGTTACAATCACACGTCTGAGCGATCTCCGATTATGACGGCTCTGCATGGCGATACGTGATCCACCAACGGTAGACTGTCTGTTGTCATGGCGGCCCCTCTCGATACTGTAGTTCGTTTGTTAGTTCGTAGTATTGTAGGCTCGGGGATCGTTTGGTCGCTACAGTATGAAGAAGTAAACATGCATCTGTCCATGTGTGTTGCCGATCTGGTGCAGAATCTGCAGATCATGTGTTAGGCAGCGTAACAGCGTTCCGTATGTTTTTTTCCGAGACATGAGCCCCCGTCTCGCAAGGCTCTCCTCCTGCAGGAGAAACAGGAGGGGAGGGGGGAATCGAGTATAAAAGCCAATAGGTGGAGGAAAGCCTGGTGAGGCGAGGTTAGGTGAAATATGATTCTTTTCACACACGGGCTACATCGGCATGGGCGCAGCCATTCTACACTGGTTTATACACGTAAAGCGGTCCGCCCTCCTGTTTTCAGGAGGGGAGGGGGTTTTTTTTTTTTGGTTTTTTTTTCTGATCACGTGAGCGGGACTAAGCAGCAATGATAGGGCGATGGTTCTTCATTGTCCGGGTGGGTAAAAAGATGAATGAAAGTATGCTATAAAAAAGTGATTGAAACGTATTGATACGTGATCCGCACCCGACGTTTGATTAATTGATAACGTATTGATACGCGATCCGCGTTGGGAGTGTTAACATTGTTTTCAAATATGATGCCATTAATATTAACCTTGCAGCAATATTTTAAAAAGATGCATCATTAGTTATTGGAATTGGACAGGGCAGCAAAACCCAGTGAGATAATTTTGAAGCGATAAGAAGGCAAACATAATATTTTGTTCTTTTCTCTTCTCCCTTTCATACTTTCTTTCACTCCTCCTTTTGTTTGTTCATGTTTGTTGTGCGTACGTGTGCGTAGGCCCTTAAACCCCAAGCTGACGTCGGACAGTGTGACATCTGATAACCCAGCCCCGTCACCTATCAAGATATTTCCACTCCTAAATCGAAATATGAGATTAGTCGTCTCTAACCTATAGCCCTAAGGTAAGTGGGGAACATAGAACCCGGGGAACATAGGGATGACCCTTTTCTGAGGGTCAGTCTATCTGGCGACAGTTTCTATTTGAATGTCACTCTAATGTCAAAGTTGGCCTCAGAGATCAGGCCTAAAAAAAACTGCATCTGCCTGATGATGGTGAACCGCAAGAGTGGTAAACCTGGTCATCTGTCTGATCTCCCTCGTCAAAATCAGGATCCCAATCACTTCTGACCCGTACTTTCATGTGAAGGATATAGACAACCACAGCCATGTTTAGTGACTCACGACGATGAACATTTACAAAGAAGCGACGCGATCAATCATCCAGCTTTTTGAAACATAACTTCAGCTAAAAGATAAAAGAATGACCAAACCGCATAGCAGCTACATTAAAGAAACCCCTGGGGCCACTTCCTCTGTAACCTTACCTCTGTAACTATTCGATTTGCTCACTTTTGTATTTTTTGCATTTCGTTGTTTTTGACCGCGGCCAAATAAGTCCTGCGGAGCTCAATTGTGCCAAAATAGATAACACAATCGTTGTGCCAGCCGCCTGTGACATTTCAATCAAACGACTGAGTGTGTGTGTGTGTGTGTGTGTGTGTGTGTGTGTGTGTGTGTGTGTGTGTGTGTGTGTGTACGCACGTGTGTGTGTGTGTGTCTGTCTGTCTGTCACTGGACAGATCAGCTCCACATTTCTTGCCAGTAGGGCAAGACAATATCACCCAACCCCATCCTGTTGGGTGATATTTGACGAGCAATACGTATTAGAATATCAGAGTCCAAGACTTGTTCCAAGTCCAAGACTCTGGGGGCGGGAGGGAAATGGTACTGTGTTCATGAGCACGAACGGAGGAGATAAGGTCATGGGGAAAAGGCCCAAACAGGTTCCCTTAATGTATTGTGAAATGCCGCCACATCACATGCTAGCTAGAGGGCTAAGAAAGGTCAGGGGCACACCAGAGGTCACACTAAGGGTCTAAAGGGTTCACCTGGACGAGTTCTTCAGATTGGTAAGGAGGGCGCTGTTCAGGGACAAACAGAATGCACAGGTCAAATGTCACCGAGGAAACAAGAGAAAGTAAATGAGAGGGGGATTTCTTCCAAGGAAAGCGACTCACCTGCCCTTGTTCTCTTTGCCCTTGACCTTTCCCTCCTGGCCCTTTACCCCCGTGGAGTCCCACTCCACGGTGGAGCCCTCCACCTTCAGGTTGACGTGGCTAGACGAGGCATCAAAGGCAAAGTTGAGTGCTGTGTGACGGAGAGACAAGGAAACAAGGAATTTCAATCACTTTCCAAAGTGGATCCAAAGTGTGATTCGTCACAGTTGTGTTCAAAAGCATCTCCGAGGGGTGCACGGTGGCACAGTTGGTAGTGCTGTCGCCTCACAGCTAGAAGGTCCTGGGTTCGATTCCCGCTTGGGACGCTGTGGGTGCTGGCGGCGTGTTTCCTCATCCGCGTCATCAGTGCCCATACCCGAGGCGGGGTTGGCCTTTCTGTGTGGAGTTTGCATGTTCTCCCCGTGTCCACTAGGGTAGGTACCCTCACAAAAAACATGCAGTAATCCTGGTCTCTAAACTGCCTCCCCCTGGTCAGCCAGGGCGCCTGATGGAGGGGAAAGGAACTGGTTGGAATAACGTGTTCCTTCCACGCGCTACGTCCAACCAGGGAAACTCCCCCGTCAGGTGTAAAAGGAGCAACTTGGACACTCATGCATGAAGGAAGCATGAGTTCAAGTCCGTTGCTCTCCCCATGTCCCCCATATATGGGGACTAGGTTGGCGGAGGGTGTGTAGAGCCCAGGATCACATTAGATAATTGACACAGGGGTGAAAAATGGGTTACAAAATTGTGGGATAAAAATTATTAAAAAAAAAGAAAAAGCATCTCCGAGAGGTCTTACGATCGCAAACGCGAAGGACTTTAAAGCACTGCCAGTGTTGAAAAAATACTTTCACAAGCACCACAGAGAGGCCTTACAAACACACCTCACGAGCAAATACATTTTAAGCATTATAAATGTTGAGTTCTCTTAATCAAATTTACTGTGTCTTAATTGATCAATTCCAACAGCACTTTCAAGAACTCGCAGGTGTTTTCACAACTCAAAGCACCTGGCATAGTCTTTTAAAATAGCTAAGTCCTATCAAGAACCATCAACAGTGATTTCTCTTGCTAAACTGATCAGATCAACTGCTTTTTGAGAGCCGCTAGCTCCGCCAACGTCTGGCTTTCGGGAATTATGTAGCAGCCAAGTATATGGACTTTTAGTGTTTGTTTAGACATGTAGCAGCCAAGTATAATGTTTGTTTAGACACATTTAATGTGTCTAAAAACTAGCAGCCAAGTCTATGGACTTTTAATAAACAAACATTACCAGGAGCCTCTCACTTCACACAAGTGTGATTTTTAAGAACTTTAAAGGACTGACAAAAATGCTTTCATATGCCGTATATACATAACAGCAACATGCAGTTCAAGCACCATGAAGAAACTCCGAGAACACTTGCAAGAACTTTCAAGCAACAACGAAACAAACAAATAAATAAATATATCATAAAAATAGAGCCGACCTCTGGTTTCCAAGGTAACGGGGTCAGAGTAGTCGCCAGCTGCCGCCTTGTTCCGCGCTCGGACTCGAAAGTTCATGTAGTTGGAATCGAACCTGAGACCTAGAGAGAGAGAGACATTACATGTTGTTTGTCATATTTATATGCATTTATTTATCATATCGTCTCTGTCGGGTGAAAACCTGACATTCACCCAGGTTCCACCCCCCCCCCCCCCCCCCCCAAGTACAAAGTAGGCAGTAGTGCATTAATTAAGTTTAAGTATTTAAGTAAAGAAAAAAAAGAAAATACAAGGTTTCCGCTTGACAGCAACGATGCATGTATATAATGTATAATATTTGTATGTACAGGTTTATAATATGACCTGTTAATGTGTGCTGAGTGGTCCTGATGTCTTCTATCGTCTCCCAGGGTTTCTGGTCTCGGACTCGTGCGAGTCCTTCGTGGTCGGTCTTGCGGTATTCCAACTCATACTGGTCCACCTTGCTCTCATCGCCACCAGGGGGCGATCGCCAGGCAACTGTTACCATGTTGTCACTCACAACACACTCTGAAAGGTCTATCTCTGGAGCTCTGGGAACTGCATGGGACAGAAAGACAAAGCTATGAAACAACAATAATAATAATAATAATAATAATAATAATAATAATAATAATAATAGAGCATGTAGAAAATGAAGTCAGGTAGAAATTGAAGTCACAGTAGAAGACATTCCTAGCATTTATATATTTGATGATAACAACAAATACACGCACGCACGCACGTGGCAAGTGAGTCAGTAGGATACCAGCAGTGACAACACCCAGAAATGTGTGTGGGGGAAATAATTAGCAGAACGATTAAATTGGGGGAGAAAAAATGGGGGGGGAACCGCTGCTACTTGACTTGGAAAGGAGACTGCTTAGGACGGTGGTTTGTACATCTAGTACGGATGCCTCTCGAGCGTCTCCCTACTAGGGAGGTCTTCGATGCACGTCCCACTGGGAAGAGAGCCCATGGCAGACCAAGGACCATATGGGGGGATTACATCTCCACACTGGCCTGGGAACGCCACTGGATCCCCCAGGAAGGAAGTTGCTAATGTTGCTCGGGAAAGGGAAGTCTGGATATCTCTTGCCCACGCGACCCGATTCCAGATAAGCGGTTGAAGATGGATGGATGGAAAATGGGGGTACAAAAGCCAATAAATAAATTCAAAAATATATAATAATAATAATAAATACCAGGTAGAAAATGGAGGCCCTGTAGAAGACGTTGTTCTATTCTGAAATCTACTGTGAGGTGACTGAGACTCGCAGAAGCCGTCGGCCTCATTGTCAACCGGAAGGCGGGCGCCATGGTAACCCTGTTGAACAAATCCAATACAATAGAATGCAATAAGGCAGAGTAGAATGTAATGGGGTAGAATAGAGCACAGGGTAGAATAACAGTATAGTAGAACTGAACTGAGTAGAATAGACTAGAGGAGAACACACTAGATTTGAATGGAATATAGCAGTGGTTCTCAACCTGTGGGTCGGGGGGGGGGGGGGGGGGGCAGAAGTGACAATGCATGGACTTTTAAGGCCTTTTTAATGCCAACAAAAATAATGAAAAGGAAAAGACCATTACGGCAACAAAAGTAATCAACAAACTATAGTTTGTCTATACTATAGTATAATATAGTATAATAAAATAATATAAGAAAAAGCCTACATTTATCACTCAGTGGAACCGAGTCAAACTACATGTAACAGCGCAACTCCAACAATTCAAAGTGTTTGTCAGGGTGGTGGGTTACTGGGTTCCCCAGTTCAAGTATGATTATTTTGGGTGGTTGCGGCCTGAAAAGTTTGAGAACCACTGGGATATAGTATAATAGAAGAAAATGGAACATAAAGAGTGTAATAAACTATAATCAAACAGGATAGTGTGAAATAGAACACAATGGAATATAGTAGAAATATAGCAGTAGTTCTCAAAATGGGGTCCAGGGACTCCTAGGATCCTTGTGGGCTATTTGAAAAAAGCTAATCTACAAGCTCACAACACATCACAATGTGACACGTTGTGGGCTAAAGATCTTGAGTATTTATTTTTTGTTTTCCATTTTGACAACACAAATCTGTATGGGGGGTGCATATAAAATACAGGGTAAAATATTTTCAGATGGGTGTCTGCCAAATGCATATAAATGTGGGGGTCCTTGATATGAAATACTTTGAGAGCCACTGGAACATATAAATGAGTAATTGAGTATATTAGAATAGAACAGTATATAGTAGAATAGAATAGTCAAATAGAATCAGTAGAATGAAATAGAACAGTCAAACAGAAGGATAAGAGAATTAAAATAGAGATTAGCATGCTCTTTAGCTAGCCAGTTAGCACCACAGCAAAATCTAACAGCCCCCTCAATGCCACAAGACATGCATGGGTCATGGGTGTTTGCATGCATAAAGCAAAATTACACTTTTTTATATGTTATAAACTATGTATACATATACATCTTATATCTGTATATGTACCTATATTTGTTTTTAATATATAATACAACAAACTCATTTTACAATACAATATTATGTAAGATATTTTCTAAACTACATTTTTGTGGTCGTGCTCATTATATTTCTTATATAATAATATCATAACGATATTCAAGTGCACTCTCTATGTTCTGTAAGACTTGCACTTTTGAACACAATAACAAAATAAACACGAGGATGGCATGGAAAGGGTTAGCATTTAAACTCACAAGACAGTGACAACAAATTAGTAAAAAAAACAAAAAACAAAACAATGGTACAAAACTACGAAAGTCCAAAAATCTAACAAAATAGAAAATCAACAAGATGACAAAGGTCGAAAATAAATAAATAGATCTCATAGATCCGCGGCTATTCCTGCATGGGGTCGAACACAACCCTTTATTTCAAGGCGTTTTTGTTCGTACATCTCAAATCTAAAATCTGTACCGGTGGGGTTTTGGGCGGGAAATGGGTGAACGGAAAGGCATCTAGTGGCCGACATGGATCTTGTTACCACAAAACCTCATGCTGGAAATGTGCTGATGATCAGCAGCATCTACTGAATACTTCTGTCCTGGGCCGATCTGAAAACTACGACACACAACTTCTACCAGGAAGAGAGACGAGAAGGATTCAAAAGTAGATACCGTACCTA
Source organism: Electrona antarctica (assembly GCF_951216825.1). Classification (NCBI taxonomy): domain Eukaryota; kingdom Metazoa; phylum Chordata; class Actinopteri; order Myctophiformes; family Myctophidae; genus Electrona; species Electrona antarctica. Next base: position 28,617,000 of record NC_136797.1, read on the forward strand.
TCTTTGATCTGCCTCGCAGCCTTGGGAAAGAAGGAGACGAAAAAGAAGAAGAAAAAGAAGGAGAAGAAAGAGGAAAGATTGCACAAAAAGACAAAGAGAGAAATGGAAATTGTTGTTAGTAGGCAGAAAGTGAGTAGTTATTTAAAACCAAAGTTACAGTCACAGTGGGGATCGATGCGGATCACTTTGGATCTGCCCCTAGTTATGAAATGAACTAGGGGCATAAACAACTCATTGGGTGAGGAGAGGAATAACTCAGCACATACAGTACACAGCATTTGACTTCAGATTGCCTCTACAGTGTGCATGCGCAAACATGCAGGCATAGATAGAAAGAGATCAAAAGAACTATTATAATGTTATCCCTATAGTGTTGGACGGCTGTGAGGAACAATACTGAAATATAAATATGAAGTTGTCCACGAGCAAATTGAGGAGACAGCCCTGAGAAGCTACTGATGTGCTGGTTGACCATTATACCATTTGAGCATCCAATTTACTTCACTCTCAATGAAGTCAATGCTTCTGTACTTCATGTTGTAATGATGAAATGATTCTGTATTCAGGAATGGGTAGAAAGTAGTGTGCAGATCTCACACAATAAAATAATTATTGTCTTGCTCGCTCACATTGCTGTAGTGTACAGTATGTCAGGAACAGGCTTGAGTACGTTTGGGATTTTAACCCATTTTGACCTGAGATCAGATTCTAAAAATGTCTTCTACATCCTGACAGTTTTCTGAAAAAGCTGTTTCTATGTCAGTGGTTCTTTGATTTTTCAAAAATAGCAGACCTACAAGCTCGTAGCGCGCCACTCGGTGGCGCGCTATGAGCTTGTAGATCTGCTATTTTTCAATAGCTAAAGCATAACATAATGCTAACACCAAAAGGGGTTCCCGCCCCCAAAATGGGTTAAGGAGTGGCAAAAGCACACTGAAAGAGCTTGATTCGTAACACTGAAATGGACAAAATGATTAAACCTCACCTAACTCGTTTTCATAATCAGGATTCTGGACCAAAGGATGCTGTTCCCAAATTATACAAAATAGGTTACACTAATGACATCATCATCCATACAGGCACCAATGACACAGATACAGAGACAGGGAGGGGAAGTGGCGGACTCAATGAGGAGCGTTGACGACAAGGCTCATAAATGTTCCATGATCAAAACATCATCGTCTCAACCCTACTCCTAAGGGAAGACTTTACTTTATTAGACTTTATTAAGGTTTATGGAAATATATTCTTTGGTTAATTATATTAACCAAATGAGCCCTAGCATCCCTATTCTGGGCATACCATAATAGGTGAACATCTGGTAAAAAGTCTAAAAAATTCGTGAAAATAAATAATGCATATTTTCACTATTTGACATACAACTGAACAAAGTATGTAGGGTTTAAGTGGTTCATGTAGTGATGTTGACTAAATGTTTTAATGTTGAGTAAATGTATTCGCATTAATGCCAATAAAGTCAAATTAACTAAATTGAGAAGCGCAGAGATAGGGGGGAAGGGGGGCATAAGGGGACAGAGATTAACAGAGAGAGAGAGTTGAGAGAGTGGAGAGGGAGAGATAGAGAGGGAAGAGTGCAGCCATCGCTGTGGAGGGTGAAAGGTTAGCGCTAGCGGCGTTAGCATTCGGTGGAAATCAAAAGGACAAGAATCACAGAACGGGGGAAACAGAGGACGTATTCAGCGGCCGGCAGCTCGTCTCATTGGCCGAGACACATTCTGCGGCACATTGAACCAATGAGATGGAGGCCTATTCGAATCGATCAGAGGGGTCTTTCCAATCGATCCGGATTCATAAAAGGATCTATAGACCTGGGCAAAGTCCTCTTCGTCTTTCAAGAGGAGGGTGCCGTTGGCGAAGTTCATCAGCTCCTCGGAAGAATCCAGGGCCGCTCTGCTTTGTGCCAGCTGCTTCTACAGAGATGAAACACACCAACAGTTAGGCCTGTCACAATCATCACAATTATTTGAGATAATTGCAATTATTTTGTAATCGTCAATCGTTTCCATGTTGAGAAATGTCTATAAATTTTCAAACATTTTTCAAAAATAGCAGAAATAGCAAATGTACAAGCTTACAACACGTCATGAAGTGACGCTATTTTGTACATTTTTGTAAAGAAAAAATTGTTAAATGTGTCTGTGATTTCTTTGTATCTAAGTTATTTGTCATATCTGCCCTGTGCAATTTGTGATTATGAAGCCTAAAAGGCAAACAGAAATACAAATTTTAACATTCCAATGTTCAGTGCAAAAAAAAACCCCCACACAATTAAATTGTTAATCGCAATTATTTGTGTGACAATTAATCGTCAACTTAAATTTGTAATCGTGACAGCCCTACCAACAGTCAGTAAACCAGTCAGTAACACAGTATACAGGTCAGTACTAAACCAGTCAGAACTCAAGCCCTGGATCAATATGGCACTATTATAGCCCTGTTGAACAGGAAGACAGGAAGATAACTAACTATCACTGCACATGGCACTACAGGCTTTACAGACAGAGTTAAATAAAGGCTCTGACAGTGGCCAAACAATGTCACACAAGGACAGCCCAGAGGGCAGGCTATAAGCCAAGAACTAAGAGCAGTACCGTAGGTGTGCGTTCTGGAAATCGTGCTCTGCCCTCACAGGGTGCCTGTTATTTTACCATGGGTCATATGTGTAAGTTTCTTCCCTCTTGGTGTGTGTGACTGATTGAGTGAGTGACTGAGTGAGTACCAGCTTGTGTGAATGGTGAATGAGTGGTGGCTGAGTGTGACTGGCTGAGTGGTGGAACCTCACAGGTGATTGGCTCCTGGCTTTCTGGTCTGGAGTATAAAGCTGCCTACCATCAGATCTGCAGATGTCTTCCTCCATGCCAGTCTCCCAACCACACCAGTCTGGTGCTTTTAGTTAGCCATTACCAGTATTTTAGGAAGTTTCACTGTCAACATGGTTTACTCTCGGTAATGTAGGGGTGGGTGTCCTTTCCTTTGGTTTCCTTGTTTATAGTGTGTTTCTTTAGTTGATGTTAGGTAAGATACCTGTGTTTGTTTTGTGTTTGGAGAAGGTAAGCATATGTTTTCTTTTAGTTGAGTAATGTTCTGTACAGGTGCCCACCCTGAGGTAATTTATCCCATGTATTTGATGTAACTGTAACTTATAAAATAAATCACTGTACTTTGGCTTTTCAAATGGTGTTGACTGATTGTATTTGGGAACTAGGTAGGAGGGAGACCACTTTTGTGTTACACCTGGTGACCCCTAGGCCGGGTTGTACTAACAGTGCCTTCAAACTATTTGGGCAGTAGCTCTGCACCCCACTGGGAGGTGCTCCGAGGCAGAGAATGGCTAAACTAAACCAGTAAATGAGAGTCAGAACTGCAGCGGCTCCCCATACAACTCCAGAGTTGCTCTGCACTGTGCCAGCTGATTTATGACAGGAAACCCACTGACAGTCAGTAAAGCAGTCAGTCGACTAGTAAACCGCTCAGTCAACTAGAAAGGTGCGCTCAGTAGCGTGCAAATCTCTACCAGGTCCACCAGGACAGGAGACATGTCCAAATAATAGTAGGCTAATGAATGCAGTTGAATTTCTACCAACAAACATTAAAGAGCAGTATGAAACTGCAAATCATATTTACTGTCTTGATTGAATACTAGTAAATGTTGCAATTTTTTTTAACAGCTCCTTTCAATTTACACACATTCACACACAGGTGGCAGAGGCAACCATACTTGGAACAAACCTGGAGCAGTTAGGGGTTCAGTGTAGGGCTGTAGGCATGTAACATATCGTAAATTGATTCAAACTGGTGACACATTTTTAAACCGTGAATAAATCACATGCAGGAAGAGAATTGATAAATGAGTTTTCAGTCATTTGCTTTTGAATTTAAAAAAAACAATTAAAATAAATTAAATATTGGATTTGTGTAAATCATATCATTTTCGGTCAGAAAATAAATCTTGGAAAAATAAATACATCTTGAAAAATCATATTGTGAACCTAGTATTGTGAATCGTATCGCGAGTTATTACAGAACTAGTTCGGTGCCTCCTCAAGGATGTTGACACGATGCTAGGGAACATCGAACCGGGAACCTTCCAATTCCCAATCTCCTGAGCAGCAGTGGTTGCTCCTCCCTCTCTTTGGCATACACATACATCTGTCTACCACTCCATCTTGTTCTCAAGATTGCTGTGATTCAATGTTCTGTATTATCCGCAACGTATAACTGTTGATTCCTTGTGGTAATTATGTTTGTAATCAACAAGAGATAGAGAAAAGAGACAGACTGGTCTCTCAACTCATAAACCCCAATGACATAATTATTTTACATTGGATTCAAGTAGGGATGTCCTGATTGAATAACCCAAAACATTTTATATTCAAATGCAGCGTGCCCGTTCGGCAACGCTACATGATTTCCAGACTATTAGACTTTATTTGTTTTGGTTGGCGAACAGCTCGGACATCTGGAGTTGAATGTGTGCAGACATTAAGGTCACCTTCACACCAGGATCTTTTACTGCAATTAAAACGAATCCTGCTGTGTATTGTCGGAAGGTGCGCTTCGTTTGGCAGGTGTGAAAGCTCATTTGAATTCTGGTGCGCATCAAACAAATGCATTCTACTTCACCAAAAAACTGTGGTTCGCTTCGCTTCCAAACGCACCTGACTTCGATTCACTGCAGGTGTGAATGCAATCCACATAAAATAAAGGAAATTAAGCAAACAATGTGGCAGATTGCGTCTGTCTGTGCGTAAACATGGAGCGTTGTCACTGTGTGTGTGGAGTGGGGACTTTCTTCATATATTTCTTCAATATAAATAGGCCTACTTCAAAATTAAACAAAGGTGTTGAGCTCAGCATGATCTACAGTATGTAACTGTAGCTAACATGGCATATGCATAATCATTTTATATGATGATGGCTCATTAATAACAAATACATGTATTTGTTATAAATCTAGCGGCATATCTGTGATTAGCTAGTACTGGTACTTCCTATAAGCCTGCAGGTACAGGAGCGTTGTTATAAATTGGCTAGTTAGTAGTAATCTTTTACTATAAGACATGTACCCCCTGATATTTCCTGCTGAGCCCCAGCACCACTGGCACTGGGAGTATAAATACACTTTTTGGGGTAGTGCACCCACTCCCTTACGGAGCTATGTGTGTCTCTGGCTGGCTGGCTGCCTGGGTCTGTCCGAGCATGAAAATAGCATGGTTGTTTTTCACCACCAAGTCTCACTGTTGCGCAACCTAACACACACACAAACACACATGTTAACTGTATATATGATTTTGGGTGTGCCAGTACAGTGACCGTACAGTAGAGGGACCCCCACACTGTAACTCTGTCATTTCTCAACCGTTTCGGACATGGGGCGGCTTGCTGGAACCGGCCCGCCCCCCCCTGGGCACATTCCTGGGGGTCTGGATGTTCCGGGGACCCCCCGGGAACCCCCACACGGTAACTCTGTCATTTCTCAACCGTTTCGGACGTGGGGCGGCTCACCGGAACCTGGAACTTCCAGGGACCCCCCGGGGACCCCCACACGAAGTTGCACCACTCACTTTACACAGGTGTGATTTTTTTATCTTCTTAAATTGAGCATAGATTGTTAGAGAGGGCATCAGCTGATGCAAGGTTACACCATGTGTGAATGTGCATGCATGCGAGAGAGAGAGAGAGAGAGAGAGAGAGAGAGAGCAGAATGACAATGAGAGCGCATGAGATGAAGCGAGAGAATACTTCCATCACAATACATCTAATCACTGAAAATATAACAAGCAACTAGTTTACAATTATAGCTTTTGCATGGCAACAACTCTTTCTCAAGATGCCTTCCTGTGCGCCTTTGCATGCACGCAATCCGTAAAATAACATTTCATTTAAAAATTAAACCAGTGTTTCCGTTAACATAATTAATGGATTGTGTAGGCAGGATTATGTTGTCCAGCAAAATGCAACGACCCTGCGTGACACCGTCAGCGACAGTTATTGTGAACCTAATGAGCCGTGTTGCAACAGAATCGCAGAAGCTGTGATTTGCAACGTTATAAAACTGGACAGTCCACAACAAGCCACCGAGCTGCAACACACGTTTCCACAGCAAACATCAACACAGTAAGCTGAGTGGGGACTGTTTACATACAGTAGCATGTTGTCAACCTATTATATATTACATTATTATTATATACTCTTCTATGAAAATATTAGGCCTGCGCTCTCCCTGCCTTTCTCTCATTCACTCACTCTCTTTGTCTCATCCTCTCGCAAGCTAGTGGGTCACAAAAAAAGGAGGGACTCACATATCACTAGACCGTGTGCAATTTGTGTGTACGCGTGGGTGTGGGTGGCGGGGGGGCTGACATGTGTATACAGTTACATGGCAGCTTGTTACATTGCAACATGTCGCTTCCGATTTGACAAGCTGAATTTCTTGCAACTCAATCAGCCGGCATCACAGGACCTGCTGCGATTTTCCTCTGCAATGTTCTGCAACGGTTTTGTTGCGTGACAAACAATTGGTCTGAACTAGGCTTACATGTTAGACATTGTGATAATATAATTTTAGGTAACAAGCTAGGCTACAGTCAGCAATTCAACATGACTGCTTGGGAAGGTAACTTTGACAATAGCTGGTCATCAATGGAAAATCCAAGCTAATAAAAACTGCAGGCTTTCGATTCCTGAAAAATTGCAATGCGATAATGGAAGCCATCGTTCTCACGATAATACAAATCTAAATATATATATATATATATAAAATAATCTTGTTTAAAAAAATGTGCCTAACGATGACTGGTGGATGGGTTTCTAAACTGCCCACAGCCCTCCTATGAGACACAGACTGAGTAGAAAAATGTGTGGTATTTTATCATGAACATTAGTGAGGACCAATTATATGAAAAGTGGTCCTTTAATACTGCTGCTAGAAGAAGTATTTCACATGTGTTTCTATGCTGTTCATGCATTATGACGTCTCCTCACGCACACACATGTAAGTGTGCATCAGCTCCTCTGACAACTCCAGAGCTGCTCTGCTCTGTGCCAGAGGACAGGAAACACAATGACTGTCTGTAAAGCAGTCAGTCAATCAGTAAACCAGTCGACTAATGTCATACCAGCCCAGACAAAAAAAAAGGATAGTAATTTTCACCACAGACTAATTAAACCATTCAACCAACCAGTAAACCAGCCAAAAAGCCGATGATCCAGTCAGTAACCAGCCAGTCAAGGAGGAACCTGTCAACACTCAGTGAACAAGTACCAGTTTGTAAACCAGTAGCATCCAGTAACCAGTCACTGACTCCGTAAAACAATTCCAAACCAATAACGGTCAGTAAACCAGTCAACCAGCAACTAATGAGAAATCAGTAACCAGACAGTAAAGCAGAAACCAGTCAGTCAGTCAGTCAACAGTAGTAATAAGCATCAGTAACCAAGATTTAGGGTGAAGTTGCCTCTAGACATTGATTTGGACTGGAGGCTGGTCTCCAGTCCAAATGTAATCAGGCTACGCAAGTATCCCCGGTGAGCACAGCCAATCAAATCATGAGCTGCCTGGAGCACAATCAATCAGAGTGCAGTCTTGGATGGTAACCTAATCACCATATGTACTGTGCAATGGAGGTGCAGGTTGGTAGGTTCTCAAACTTTTTCATGTCAAGACCCACGAAATTATATGTATTTGGCCACGGACCCCCATCTCAAAATATTTTGTTTTGAACCCAAGAAGCCTATATATATATATATATATATATATATATATATATATTCAAAGATGTGCATACATTTTGCACTATGAGCTTGTATATCTGCTATTTTTGAACAGCCAAAGTATAAAATAATGTTTAAAGTGGTTAAAATCTAAAATGACACAAATGCTTTCCAGGTTTCAATCGGTTAAGTCACTTAAAACCAATGCAGTGAGCATGCTCGTATGGAGCGGTGTGATGCCCGCGTTGTCGACTCAGAGCCTTCTTCAGTTGCATGTGGTTGACCAGTCCTAAAGGCAACTTCAATTTGGGGGGCTTTGGCATGAAAAGGTTTGAGAACCACTGCCCTAAACAACAATTGAACGGGTCAGTAAACCAGTACACATGAGTAAGCATACCTGCAGTTCCTGTTCCTTTCTGGTGTGATCTTGTCGGATGGCATCACTCATGTTCGCCTTCATCTCCGCCAGAACGCAAAACAAGGAGTCAAATTCCTCCTCCAGATCTCTGGTTACTTCCGATGAATTCACCTGGTATGACAGAAAGTTATTGGTTTACCAGTACCAGCTCAGTGGCCTTGTGGTTAGAGTGTCCGCCCTGAGACTGGAAGGTCGAGGTTCGATCCCCGGGCCGGGTCATACCAAAGACTCTGAAAAATGGGACCCAGCAGTGCCGCCCTGCTTGGCATTGGTTGGAATGGGTTAAGTCCCTGCGACATTCTAGCGTCATGTCCAACCTCCAGGGGATGTACTTGCAGAATAAGATGAAACGCACATCCTCCAATCTTAGTGCTGAGCCAAACTGTTAAACTAACAGATATCATGAACAAAAACAAGGGCTCGCAAGTTGCGAACCCTTGTTTTTGTTCAGGGGGTGTACTTGTACATCAAGATGCCTCACGCTACAGAAACAAGAGATAGGCTCCTGCCTCATCACTCGGCAAGGCTTACTCTAGTGCGGCTGGATTTCTATCCTAACAGGACCTCTAGTATTGCTGGTTTTATATCCTAACCAGGACTGGGTTTCTGTGCTCACCTGCAGTGCAGACAACGTATCACTCAGTGTCTCCATGAAGTTATGCAGCTCTTCATTCTTATTGGATAACGTCGCTATAATCCTCTGCAGGGCCTCCTGGGAAGCAACACACACATGCACACACACACACGCACACACATGCACACGCGCACACACCCACACACACACACACACACACACACACACACACACACACACACACACACACACACACACACACACACACAATTAGCATAAAGTAGCCTAAAATAGAAACAAATATAAGCAATTTAAGAGCAGACAGATATGAGTAACTATATATGAGCACAGAAGTCATGATGCATCGTGGGTATAACATTCTGACCTGATTCTCCAGGGCGTATGAGTCAGACACACACACACGAGCACACACACACACACACACACACACACACACACACACACACACACACACACACACACACACACACACACACACACACACACACACACACACACACACACACACACACACACACACACACACACACACACACACACACACACACACACAGATCTCTTAAGGTTGACTTCCCAACTAGGCCAGAGAACAAGTTACAACATAATTGTACTGCTGTTATTTCTAGTAATGCTACTACTATTATTACTACTAATACAAATACTGCTTCTACTGCAGTTGCTACAACTGAATCAAATATTAGGTTATATAGTATTATGATTGTTGTTAGTGTGGTTGCTGTAGGCAACACACACTATTGTTCTAGGTCTGAGAACCTAATGTCACCTAAAGTAATCCTGTTTTTTGTTAACCCTTTTTTGTTCATTGAGTTCAATGGACGTTTTTTGTAACCTTTTCTGCAATCTGGGAATGCATCTGCAAAACAAAGGGCCCTCTTTTCAACAGTCTGTCTCGAGAGACCCCAAAAGGCAAAACGTCCATTATTGTCACTTTTCTGATTGGACAATATGAGGTCCAATCAGACAGGAGTGACATCACAATATGTAAATATACAAATGGCAAGACAGAATTAATCAAGAACAGAACATTCTGGTATAAACCCATGTGTGCAAATGGCTTCCCACACGAAGAATCAATACATGCGTGGCTCGCGTCAGTGCAATCACACTTGCAATTTCCCGGAATCGCACTTGTCTAGTTATTATTACTATTGTTGTTGTTATTATTATCATTATTATTAATAATAATCTTGTTATTAGCTGGTGTTTGACCAGTTACCAGCTCCATGTGTACATGGATACACTGTAATGGAGTCATTACAGTGTATCCATGTACACACATCTACTGACCCAGCACGTGAAGCCCAATCATTCTGCTGCTGCTAGAGTCAGGTGTCTGAAACACAATATCTGTGTGTGTGTGTGTGTGTGTGTGTGTGTGTGTGTGTGGTGTGTGTGTGTGTGTGTGTGTGTGTGTGTGTGTGTGTGTGTGTGTGTGTGTGTGTGTGTGTGTTGTAAGTCGAGCTTGAAAGCTACTGTTTCTAAACCTGAGGGTTTGGGCTGACTTCACAGAAGCCAACAACTACTACTAATACTAGTAGTACTGTAATAGCAGCAGCATCAACTGGTAGTGAGTAGTATAATAAGTTAACACTATACAAATTGAATTATTACTAGTAGTTCAGCTGATGGAACAGATCTATCCACTTTCAGTGGGACAGAAAGAGAGGAAGAAAGAGACGAGAGAATGGACAGAGATGACCTCTCCTCTCCCTCCCCTCCTCTGCTGATCCTTTGTTCCATTCTATTGTCCGGCTCTTTTCATTCCCTCTCTCTTTGTGGACCCCAGGAAGAGTAGCTGCTACTAAGGTAGTAGCTAATGGGGATCCAAACAAACAATAAACAATAAATAAACTTTCCTTCCATGTCCACACTGACCTCCATGCCTACACACACCCCACCCCGGCCACCTCTACAGTGGTGCACCTTCTCTGGGGCTGGCACACATTCAGCGGTGGGGATGGACCCTCCAGTGAAGTGGTTCTCAACCTTATTCATTTCAAGGACGTATGCATTAGGCCACGCCACGGACCCCAATTTGATATAAATGATAATAATCTCTGGGGCCCCAATCTCTGCAAAACTCCTCAGTACACTCTGAGCGTGTACCCTATGGGTCAGTTTGGAGCCCATTCTGGAGCGGCCATAGCTGAATGGGTAGAGACTAGAGAGGCTGCCTGCATGGGAAACAGAAGGTCCCAGCATTCGATTCCCGGCCCTGGTAATCTGCCGAGGTGTCCCTGCGCACCCCTAACTGCCCGTTCACGTCTGACCACTTGGGCAGCAATCAGTTGGGTGAAGCTGAAATCTGAATTTCCCCCATGGTATCAAATATTATTATATATTATGAATATGATATTATTATCAATATGAAAACCTGCAAAAGCCGTCCGACGCTCCGTCACACCACCTATATGGCCGTCAGTCCCTCAGGCCTCGTGACACGACACTGACCTCATCAAACCCTGGATAGCCATACATGGAGAAGACTGGATCATCACCTAGATCTGCATATATGGAGCCGGCCAGCAACTCTACATCTGACCTCAAACCTCAAACCTTTAGATCTCCATATGGAGCTGACCTGTTCTGACATTCCATATGTTGATCCTATACCCACCCGTCTATTCTCTTCGATGTCTCCCTTTTGACTGATACCTGTCCATTCAAACTCTAGACGGGTCGCTTCTTGCCCTCAGGGCGTCTTACTGGTTATAGGCCTATGACTTACAGAACCCATATAATATACAAAGCTACACAGGATTTAAATTGTAGCTTTGTATATTTGGAGCTGAAGTTGAAACCAGTTTTGCTTTTGTAGTAGCTACAAACATCAGATCTTTGTATCTTAATTTCACTTGCTTCCATTGAAAATGAATGATAACACAGGAACACTGTATCTTTGTAGCTGCCATTTGTGAATGCAGCAACAGGGTCAATTTGTACACCTGGTGGCCCCCGGACCCGACGTTGATAGTGTTCCTGCAGAATCACGTGCCCATGCAGATTCACGCTCTGGGGCACCCAAGCTACCCATGCATGGTCAAATAAACATCAGGAGTTAGGCTTATATGGTCCTTGATCATGTCATGATGATGTCACGATGACCTGGGCACCTGGGGGCTTATAGGTGAGTTACTGTAGGTGACATGACAGAGTGACGGGAATTGTTGTGAGTGACGTGACAAAAACGCAAGGTGTCATAGTTATCTGTGACCTTTGGTCGCAATTATAGCCTACTACCATTAGTAGGACTACTGCTATGACTTCTGTTACTTCCTGTGTGTGTGTGTGTGTGTGTGTGTGTGTGTGTGTGTGTCTATAATCCTATGGATTACATAAGAGTTAATCTGGCTGCTAACTATACCGGTTAGTATATGTACACAAACTGTAAGTACACGTGTGCGTTTGGGTCTGTGTGTGACTGTGCAAACAATACTTATTGGCATATTGTTAACGTGCAGGTGTAAGCCAATTAAGGCAAGGGAGTTTGTTTATTTGTATAGCACATTTAAACAAGTCAATTCAATGTGCTTTGTTTATACTGGTGGTAAGCACTAAGCAGTAAAAGTGGTACCACTATAGGCTAGTAGTAGTAATGTAATGGTGGTGGCACTGGTGGTAGTAATACTATACGCCGTAGCAGCAGCAGGTATGGTGGTATAAGTACGTGTAGGAGCAGAAGGTAGCCTACAGTGGTGGCATAAGTACCCTGTGTACAGTCTACATAGTAGCCTAGTAATAAACAAGTTACACTAAGTAGCAGCAGCAGCAGCAAGTGGTGGCAGTAGTAGTTCTAATAGTAACGTCACTACTAAAAGTATCCTACTGCCATTAACTAAATGTCTCTAAAGGCTCTGAGCAGCAGGTGCAGTTTAATATAGCGGCACTTCCGGGCGCGCGAGACGTAAATAGAAGCCTGTAATCATGATTAATCTTCGAACAAGTATCGTCGTATCATCGAGAGAGAGCAACGAAAGGTGAAACACGAATCATACGTCATTTCTTTCACTTATATCATGTCGTGACATCTTGACATTCTCTCTCTCTCGCTTCCCTATATTGCAATGCTCTCTCTCCCTCTCTCACTCCCTGTGTATACGGTATCTCTCTCTCTCTCTCTCTCTCTCTCGCTCTCTTACCTTCTGCGCGTCCATTCTCTTTCCTTCTTTCGGAGGACTTTTTTCCCCCTCGAAATGTTTTTAGAACGAAGTATAAACGACAGACGAGAGAGATATCTCTCCGCCCGCCCCCTTTCTTCCTTCTGCCCGGTGGACAGAAGTCTGCGCGCATGGGCGGTCCCGTCCGGCCGGGGGCTCCGTTCCCGTCGTTCCGTTGCCGTTCGGTCAATGGGGACGCCTGGACGCGCGCTGCGTTCAAGGTGCGCCTGTGAAATGGAATGCCGTATATATACACACAACACACAGTACCCGTTACTTATGTTATGAGAGCACTATGGAGCATTGCAAAGGCAGATGAGTCTGTGTAGCTATACGCGAGGCAAGAGCATCCCACCCCCATCCTCTGACAGCACCTGCAAGGTCCTGACAAGAGGATAGATTTTCTGTTTCCCAAAGAGCTGGAGTCTTCAACAGTCAGCTCTAGCAGCAATACAGGGCCACAACAATGGAAACTAGTCCCAGGGACTTTTTTGTGTTCTCCTTTTTGACTGTATACCTTGTGCCGTTTACATTTCTGTCCAATAAAGTATTCAATATTCCAAGCAATGATTACTATCAAAATACAGTGCTTTTGATTTTGTATGTAGGCTACACAACTTATTCATATCGCCGCAACTGATTGCAAAATGTAAATCACGCACTGTATCATCATCTGGGTCAATCAATAAGCCGAACACAGAAAGATACGTTCATCTTATTTGTGTTTCACAAGGTGAACACGTTTTATTGCGAAACTGCAATTCATAATCAGAAATACAAAAATTTAAAACATTCAACAATATAAGATTATGGCACATTCTGAATACATACACACAAAACCAGGGCTGAAAGGTCGTCTGGGAATTGCTGATTTGCACCAACAGTAAACACAATATAAACATATAGATTCACAATACAATAAAAACAAAATAAGTAACAATAAAAGAAAGATAAGAGTAATATTACAGTGCAGAAGAATAATAATAAAGGGCAGTGGCTTTTAACCATGATTTAAAAGAAGCTAGAACCTGGCGTTGCAGTTTTCTGGGACTTTGATCCCAGATAATGTAGTCCATAAAAGAATTAAGCTGTCTTCTTCATGTTTATTTCCAATTCTGACCTGTCCCAGATGACGTGGGGGGCCTGGATGGATCATGATATCAGAACTGTATTTTGGCCATAAACCATTCAATGTTTTAAAACAGTAATATTTTGGATTAAATCATTTGACATACCGAGAGCCAGTGTAGTGATATGCTCTACTCTACTTTCTCTGCATTAGTAAGGACTCGAGCAGCAGTGTCTGAATCAACTGCAGTCACCTGGTCGACCTGTAAAGACACCATTACAGTAGTCACCATTACAGTAGTCAAACCAAGTCAAGTGTTTCTAAATCCTGCTGAGGCATAAGTCCAGTAATCCATGATATGTTCTACAGTTCTATTGGTCATAGTAGGCTGATTTACAGGTGTTTCTCAGGGACACTTAACATGGTTGGGTATAAATAATCACTCAAGCTCAAAATAAACATTCACACAAAGACCTGATTCTGAAAGACCCACCACGCACACAGACATTATGTACTAGGGATGTTAATACGTAATCGTTAATCGATTAATCACCATTAAGACATTCTTCAATTCAACTTTTAACAATTATTTGAACACTGTGAAAAAAAATCATTGGGCGGTTTTCTGTGAATTTAATGCCGTCTGCGGCTGCGCGCGCGCGTAGCCGAGGAACGCACATGTGGGACAGTTTTTTTTTAAAGGCCCCTCCGCCTTGCTATAGCCATGCACAGAAACAGCTCTGCTCTGCACTTTTCATTTCATTTTATTCCTCATAAAAGATGCCATTACCTGGCCCTGCATCTCAAATGGTCAAATAAATATTTTTAATACAATATGCCTTTTTGTATTCTTACTGTATATCAGCAAAATGTCGATTTTATGTTAGACATTAGTGAGGGAAATTAAGATTCTCAAAAAAAATAAAGAAAAAACGCAGCTTATCAACTAACCAGTAAATCGATCGATAAGGTTATCAATCAATGAATGAATTCATCGATAATTTGAATCCCTAATATGTACATACTGTATAAAATACACACTTCATAGCATTGGCAATTTGTTTCCTTATATATTATCGGAAAAAACATTATATTAACACAGAATCTTTGGACATATGAAACTATACTCTTAACTAAAGTTTGAGACAGGCAAAAAGATTATGTGTGTCTGTGTTTGTATATATAATCTTATAGAATATATGTTTTTATTTTTAAGGCTTGCTTAAAGGAAACCTCATCACACGACAGGATTCTGGGTAAGGAAGTCCTTTTCCTCCAGGAGGCCAATGAGCTGGCAGAAGCTCTCTCTAACGGCGGCCATGTCGTCCAATGAGGTGGGCTGCATCACCCAATTTTTGCCGAGCGCCAAAGGTTCCAGTTCAAGGTACTTCCTGATCTGAGGGAATGGAGAACCGGGGTTGCGTTTAGTACTAGAACAAATGCTTTGAACTACTAGTAATTACTTTCACTGATCGATCGCAGGAACATTCATGGAATGACATTAAAGTCATGAAATTAAACACTTCTAAGATCCTGTACTTATTTATTATTTTACTGTAATTTTGTACTTTACGATCTTATTTTACTAATAGAATCTATGTAAAGCGCTATATAAATGCACCATTCCCCATTTATTTATTTACTTAGTGTATACATTTGTGCACACTCTATGTACTTCTACTTCGTATGTGCTGGTACCTCATGGACACTGCGTGCGGCGGGTCGGTCCGTGTGATTGGCCAGGATGAGGAAGGGCAGGGTGCAGAGCTGAGGGTGCACAAGAGCTGAGTGAAGCTCAGATCGGGAACTTTCCAGAATGGAGTCGCTGGACGCAGAGTCTATGACGAAGACCACCGCCTGGGTTCCCTGAAAGTACCTGGACCAGTACTTTCTAATGGTCTCACTACCTGGTACATAAGAGTAGAGTATTTTAAAATATATGTTTCTAATCCAATCTGTAATTAATCTACTTTCAACTAGTCAATTACTATTGGAATTATGTAATATATTCTGGGGGTTCTATGACAATACCTGAACCAGTACACTAATGCAGGGGTTCTCAACGTTTTTGGCTGGGGACCCCCGGAAATTCTTTGCCCATGTCTCGCAACTCTAAACTCTTAATTTCCATTTTCTAGCCATTCAGTTGAAATGGCTGGTTGTGAACCCCTGCACTAATTGTCTAATTACACGGTACACAAGTACAGCATTTTAATATTCTAATATCTCTCATCACCCAGTACTTAAAGGGACATTTCACCGCTGGAAGAAACTGCAGTAGAGAACAATAGCACGATTTGAAATTTGCACCCTATGGCCAGAAAAAGAATGTATACAGTGTGTGTTTGAATGACTATAGGGTTTGATTGGATTTCCTACAATAACCATGATGCCTTGGTGCACTGCCCCACCTTGTGGAGAGGGGGAGGGCTGACTTACTGAGACAACATGTAGTCCAGAAAGGAAGTGAGCCCAGTGTCTATGACATCACTGGCACTTTGAAATAATAAAATATCTAAAAACACATATGACACGCACTCAAACACCAGGAATTTTGTTTGTGTCCTAAACATCATTAAAATAAGATCTGGTTGCAAAAGGGATGAAGTGGCCCTTTAAGAGACTTCAAAATGAATGTTTGCTGCTTGTCCACCTCTCTCTGCTGATTTATGAGTCTTGGGGCCACTGAATGGGGCCAGTCACTGTAAGGGACACACATTAGGCAGTGGCTTTTAATGCTCCACTTCCCCTGCCTATCCTTAAGCCCTATGTTCCCTTTAGATTCTGTGTTTTCTGTGGTCTAAAGCTGGGCTTTGGGGGGTGTGACCAACTCCAATTGTGATAGTCAGAAGACAGTGCAAAGTAAGGCACCAGACGTAAAGGTTTTGTATATAATTTCATTGTTATGCCGAAAACACACCCATGTGTATTTTGGGCATAACAATCTATTGACCTAGTAAAATGCCTTTTGACATAAAAATGACACAAGGTCTTAGATGAAGGATACGAAGGATCACATCACCCAGACCTGTACCTCAGAGTTCAAATGGATAACACCCATCAAGTTATAATACTACAGAGGGAAATATAATAATAATAATAATAATAATAATTAGTAGTAGTAGTATTATAACTGTATCTATATTATCTAGTAATAGTAACTTTACCTCCCAGTTCTTTAATATTCAAAATGGCATCTTTGAACGGAATGCTCCGGATGTCAAAACCTACAAGAAAGAAAATAATTAGATCATATCCACAAGGGAGAATCAGGGGAATTTTCCATCAAGTCCAGTTCGAGCAGGTGGATCAGGTATTAGGGGGTTGTGTTTACATTACATTAACAGCACACTTACATTTTGTACTATATTACCTTATTCACCTTGTACTTTCTTATTTTCCCATCATGCAGAACCAGTACCTGTGGTGGGTTTGATGTTATTGATGTTGGCGTTCTCCTGACCGAGTCTGGTGAGGAGTGAGGTTTTACCGGAGCCACTCAGTCCGATACAGACCACATCATATTCTGTTTTGAGAGCAGGAGGGTCCTTACAGCACAACGTCCTGAAACACTGGCAAGACATAGTACTCATGTTACACTCCGCAGAGTCTACACTCTTTAAAAACAAAGACATTGGATGACCCTCATAGTTCCCTCTGGATACATCAGGTAAACAATAAACATTCTTACCGTGTCAAAACCCAGTTTTACTATCCAGAGAGTGAAATGTACACATTCTGCCATGTTCTTTCTTTCTCTTTCTATCTATCTATCTATCTATCTATCACCATTCTTCTTAAATACAAACCAGTCTTTTCAATAAATAACGGGAACGGGAAGTTGTGGGGAAAATATTTAACAGCCATTTTTTTCACCGAAGGCGTGAAGTTCAAACCCTTGTTAATCTTTCGTGACGAGTCTGTGGTTACAGAACAAAGTACAATCAATGTTTTACTTCTGCAGTATTTGGACCCGCCCAGATTCTTCTGGGTGCAGACACGCTGACACAGTTGTCAAGTAAACACAGTTGCATCTGATACTATTGCGTGGTGCATGGTGGCATACGCCATATATATATATATATTTTTTTTTTAATAATTTTTATCCTACGATAACCCATTTTTTTCACTCAGTGTCAATTATCTAATGTAATCCTGGGCGCTACACTTCCTCTGCCAACCTGGGGGGGACCTCATGCTTCCTTCTATGCATGAGGAGTCCAAGCAGCTTCTTTTTACCTGACAGGGGGGAATTTCCCCGGCCGGACGTAGCGCGTGGAAGGAACACGTTACACCGAACAGTTCCTTTCCCCTCCATCAGGTGCCCCGGCTGGCCAGGGGGAGGTAGTTTAGAGACCAGGATTACTGCATGTTTTTGTGAGGGTACCTACCCTATGCCTAGGGGACACGGGGAGAACATGCAAACTCCACACAGAGGGGCCCTTTCGCCAACCCCGCCTCTGGGAGGAGGGACCACGCCCCCAGCGCCCACAGCATCCCCAGCGGGAATCGAACCCAGGACCTTCTAGCTGTGAGGCGACAGCACTACCAACTGTGCCACCGTGCCCCCAACTTTCTTATTTAATCAATATTCTGTTACTGTAATGCGTTTAGAGTAGCACAGGATTTTAAATTCTCAATAGAGAAAGAGCAGTGGTTCTCTCACCTCTACCTTCAGACAAATAATCATATTTCCATGCTTTTATCTCTTCCAGATTAGATTACTGCAATGCACTTTATTCAGGTATCAGTAAACAGAACATTCACAGACTACAACTGATACAAAATGCAGCTGCTAGACTACTGACGGGCACAAAGAGAAGTGAGCACATTACACCTGTCCTTGCGGCACTTCATTGGTTACCTGTAAGTTTTAGAATAGATTTTAAGATTTTATTACTTGTTTTAAAAGCTCTAAATGGTCAGGCGCCTGCTTACATCTGTAATCTTTTAACTCCCTACAAGCCTGGCCGCTGCCTGAGATCATCCAGCAAAACCCTATTGAATGTTCCAAAATCTCGCCTTATCACAAAAGGCGACCGGGCCTTTGCTGTACGGGCCCCTCGGCTGTGGAACTCACTACCTGAGGATCTCAGGCTGGCAAACTCAGTATCCTCTTTTAAATCACGGTTAAAAACTCACCTTTATTGCACAGCCTTTTTATGAAATGTTTTAATTGTGTTTCTTTTGTTTTATTCGTATTGTATTATTTTACTGCTATTATTATCTGTAAAGCACTTTGTAAACTTGTTTTTGGAAAGGTGCTATATAAATAAAGTTATTATTATTATTATTATTATATTTGAACTGGGGAATCGGGACCATAGGTCGGGACTCGGGACCCCCTCAAAAGAATCACAATCATAATTTGAACCTGACTCCACCAGATGGGGGCAGTATTGAATCTCAAGTTTACAAGTGTGAAGCAAGCTTCATCAATCTGGCAGTCAGGTTAATTTCAAAATAATCATAATTGAACTGAGGACCCCATTAAAATGATATTTAAACTGGAGAATCACACCCTGACAAGCACTTGGAATTGTAGAGTTGAGGCATTTTGACTAGGTTCCACAAATAAATATTGTCCAGCTTTTAGAGTGTGTGTGTGTGTGTGTGTGTGTGTGTGTGTAAAGTTAAACACAAACTTTGTCCTAACACAATCATTAAATGCCATTGACAATGAATGTAAAGTTGAGTGTGTAAAAACATTGAAGATGAAGGTGAGGACGCAAATTCTATTGGCCGCCGGAATGAGATGAATGATGTATTATGAATCTGATGTATGATGAGAGCGCTCACTTCATACGGGTGTGATTTATCTTTTTGAGGTCTTGACTTAAAACTCCTTACTTACAACATTGTCACTTTACTGTCATCTGGGGGATAAGACTAAATAAATAATCATGTAGGACTCCCCTGGGGGTCCCGACCGACAGGTTGAGAACCACCAAACAGAACAGAGACCACCAAAAGCAAATACAACCACCGCAGACAGTTGTGTTAGTTATAACATGCTCTACGTACCATACAGATTGGTCAAAACAATTTTAGTCACACACAAAAACTTAGTGTTGCAGTGTGTAGCTCACCAGGTACTCCATCATCCTTGTAGGGGGGTGGAAGTCCTAGCTCCTCGGATTTTTTAGGGGTGAATAATGGTCAAAACGCGATACTTAAGACATTTTGTGAACAACGACGAAGAACTACAAAGTCCACCCGTCCAAGTTCACACCGTTTCTTGTATTTAAATCGTTAGCATAAGGGGTAACATGCTAACGTTCCGTTTTGTTTCTTTCTCCATCCCATTCAAAACAAAAACTAAGAAGCAGCAGTAGCTTCCAGGCGTCGCGGCACCATTTTATATATGTATTTATGTTCCAACAACGTGGTTTTGACAACAATTCTGCGTTTTGTTGAACTTCCTAGAAGAAAAATACAACCATAACAAAGAACCCCTACCTACGTACGTGCTCGCGACCGGTGCCGTGCGTCAGACGGCGCGCACACTTCCGCGTGTCTGTGCGCGCGCACACACGCACTCGCGTGACAGAGAACAGCTGATTGGCCTATTTAGCAGTCAGGGGATACTACAAAATCTTGTAATAAATTCTTTAACAAGAAATATCTTCACAAAATGTGTTTGTAAGGTAGGCAGCTAAGGCAGGTAGCTAGTAATAACAGTAATAATATGCCAGAGAACCTGTGGCAGTAGAGTAGACCCCTGCATTTGAGGGGTCAAACTGTCATGATGCTGAATCCATTGCAAGCATTTGTTTTGCGCCAAGACCACTTTTGGTGGGAAAATGCCCATGCCCACTTTTCCTGCACTCGTCCATCATTTTGAACCTGTTGAGAGGTCAAGAGCTCTACTAACGGGCGCGTTCGGAAATACCGCACCGGAGCACACTCGCTTATTAGTTTGGTTATGGTAACAACTGAGGTAATTAAGAAACTGAGTGCCCTCCAACCCCTACAAGGCCACTGGCCATGACAATATTCCCTCCAAATTTCTCAGAGACTCAGCCATCTCTATAGCTCCAATCATCACCCACATAGTAAACCTCTCCATCAAACAGGGACAGGTCCCCCAAGATTTCAAACTGGCCAAAGTAACCCCCTTGCACAAGAAAGGGAGTAAATTAGACCCCGGCAACTACCGCCCTATTTCTATTCTAAGCTCCATCTCGAAAGTGATGGTAAAAATAGTCTATTAACAGGTTGAAAAGTATCTTGCCACTAATAAATTAATGTACGAGTTCCAATCTGGCTTCAGAACGTCCCACTCCTCTGACACATGCCTTCTCTATTTGAGCGACCGTCACCACATCAACATGAGGTGGATGCTGGCAAATACTGCGGCATGGTCATGCTGGACCTCCAAAAGGCTTTTGACACCGTGAACCACTCCATACTGGTTAACAAGCTAAAAGCAATTGGTTTCGATAGCACATCAGTGAGCTGGATGCAATCCTACCTGGAGGGGAGAGAACAGATGGTGGAGGTGAATGGAACACTGTCCCCCCCCCCCTCCCAGTGAGCTGTGGCGTTCCACAAGGAAGCATACTAGGGGCTTTACTGTTCCTAATATATGTTAACGACATGACTTCAGCTTGTGACTGCAACTTGTTCCTGTTCGCAGATGACTCGGCACTGCTAGTCTCGGACAGGAACAAACTGCAGGTTGAAAAGGCCCTCAGCTCTGAACTGGTAGAATCTGCTCGCTGATAACAAACTATCTTTACACCTGGGAAAAACTGAATCCATTCTCTTTGGCTCTAATAGTAATCTCAGCAAGGCTTCTTGGTTAGAGTGGGTGACAATGTTATCACACGTAAAGATGAAATTACCTACCTAGGTTCCATCCTGGAGGCTAATCTTTCCGGTGATAAAATGGCCACCAACGTAATCAAAAAGGTCAACCATAGAACAAGATTCCTTTACAGGATCTCCTCACTGGTCAACAAAAACACCTTGAAGACCTTAACAGGAGCCCTTGTACAAGGTTTCTTTGACTATGCATGCACCTCCTGGTACCACAGCACCTCAAAGGCCCTTAAAACCAGGCTCCAGACTTCCCAAAACAAACTGGTCAGGCTCCTACTTGACCTCGCCCCCCGAACCCACCTCACCCCTGCCCACTTCGACAGGCTGGAATGGCTTAGGGTCGACGACAGAGTACAGCATCTTGCAATGGGTCTGGTCCACAAGATTCGATACACCACCAAGATACCCATGTACCTGCCTAGATACTTCCTTAATGTTAACGAAGTCCACACCCACAACACCAGAGGGAGTGCAACGAACCATGTACAACACAGATTCGGCACAAACAAGGGACTAAATTATTTTCGCTCCTATGCCACCAAAATGTGGAACGACCTACCAACAGTCATTAAGACATGCGAATCCCTTGACTCCTTCAAAACCGCTCTCAAAGGGCACCTACGGACGGCTGCAATTCGAAACTGGCCCCCGTAAAAATCTGAATTGTCACATCTTATATACATGCATGAGCTTTCGGTTCCTCAATTATAGCAGCAATAATGTGGGACCTAAAAATGTTATCCTTGCCCTGCATGACTAGTAATACTAGTAAAGTTAGTATTAATATATGACAACATACAGTCATACAGTATATTTGACATTAGAAAATACGACAAAATGACGTCAGAACTTAAACATTTTAATGTGAACATCACCGTTTATGATAACAGATTATAAAATTAATCCACCACCGATGACATCACATAAGTACGGTAGAAAGTTAAACCTTTTAACGGGTAGTATGGTGGCTTTAATGTGGTCTGAGGCAAGGTCTGTAGTGTCAAGTCAGCATCCTGTTCACCTCCATTCTATGGGAACAAAGAGGTGGAGCTTCTCGTTGTGGCGTGTTGAACATGGATGAGTTGACCTCACTTGGTAGGCATTTTGCGTGTAGTTTCCTTTAAGGGAGCCAGTGCTCCAACATGAGTCAAACAATGTACACAGCAGAAAAACGGGGCCCACAATGCGCAAGACAACATAGAAAATGGACATATCTGACGCCGCGCCGTGTGTTGGCTACAACAAAGATGTGGACGGATGACGAGTTATCATGGTGACCAAGAAAGGTTTAAGGCCATAATGGTGTGCGATTTCTGCATTGTTTGGTTACAGTTCTGTTAAGCTGTCACTAAAAGTTAAGGCGTTACGATAATTAGTACTGTTACGGTGGTCTGGGGAACAGAAGACGGTCACACAGCCGTTACAGAATTCAGGCGTCAGTCGTGGTGGTCTAAGGTTATTTTGAAGTGGTATGAAAGTAATTCCTGGGGTTATGTTAATTCCTAGGACGTCTGGAGACATCTTGGGCACAAATTGTGTTAAGAGTGGTATGAGAATCAGTCCAGTTAAGTTGGTCAGGGAAATTTAAGGGGAATTTTATGGTCACCGCTTCGATCTCCGGACGCCTTGCTGCTGCCCTAAGGTGGTATGAGAATAAAGTCCTGTTAAGGCGGTCTGGGGAGTTAGAGCTTGGATTTCTGCATCAATGACATCATCTTCTCCATTTTAATGGCCATCGTCATGTCGCCTTTGATTCTCAGCTTCCCAGACATGAACGCCATCGTCGGCTTCATTTTCCCTGGAAACGACAAATGTTAAATATATATATGAAAACAAATATCCACACAAAAACAACAACAAGAAAGGGTCTAATTATGGCACGGCTTCCATATGAATCTTGGAAATTACGTGGCCAGAAATCTATGACGTCAGTGAACTCCATATCCATAACCTTGGTGTCACATTCGTTTCCACCCTCTCATTCCTGCCACACATAAACCAGATCACCAAAACTGCCTTCTTTCACCTCAGGAATATTGCCCGCCTCCAAACCCTCATCCACGCATTCATTACATTACAAGTTACCTAGCACTGATCTTGTACTTGTTTTGCTTTGTTTTCTTGAATAAAGTCTGTTTTATATAAAGCGCTTTGGGTATTTAGAAAAGTGCTATATAAATTTAAGCTATTATTATTATTATTATATATCCAATCCGACCACCATTGACTTCCAGGATTAAAAGTAAAAAAAAGTAAAGAATATTCACAATACATGAACAATATTCAGGGATTTACTTCCTTGGTGTACTGGCAGCGGGCACAAGACAATTGGTACTGATCAGTCCAGACACAGAAGTTCCTCTTCTAGAGAGCTTGAATATCTAATATATCTATATCTAATAATAACGCTTTGGAACACAAATGGGCAAAGTGTGACTAAATGTGGAGCTCTGTGTATCGTCTATTTTGAGCCCCATTGTATTTCATTAGAACTTGTTGTACATGTAAAAAAGATGATATATTGTTACATACTCGATGATTATATTGATACATATAGATATTATAGCATACAGTGATGTTGCATAGTATGGAGTGCTGATTGCAGTTCTCAGTCACAGGTCTGGCTGGTGCTCGGAGGCAGAGACCTACCTTCCACCTGCCCACCTCGTCAACGGGAGCCTATCATCATCAGAAGGCCAGCCAGAGGAAGACTACTTAAGAGCAGCTGTGATGCCAGCTCGTTGACAGTGTGACTCAGTCTGTGATATTGAGAGCACGCTGTCCAGGGAGCTGTGAAACTACGCCTTGTATAAACATACACCAGGGTCTCCAGTGTGGAGCACCCTGAGTGTTTATCGGTCTGATCTGTCACGCTGTGGTAACGTTACAAGAAATTATACTTTTGTTGTTCTAAGTGGAAAGGTATGATTTGGAGTGTGGGAGCTTGGTTTTTGTAACAGTTCGTATTTGGTTAGCATTAGAAAGAGTAGAGAGTTTATATAGCTTGATAATTTGTAACCCTTCTTTTTCTTTTGTTGGTTAGGATTAGCTAGAGGGTTCTGTTTGCGTTAGGATAGGTATAGTCTGTTTTGTTGGTTTCTTTGGTTTGCCCCACACAGCCTTTTGGTTCCATTATGTAAATTAAATAATATTTAAGTTAAACTCGACGTAGTTCGAGAGGGCTCAGCCCTAAACTTTAAGTTGGTTGGAAACCCAGAAAATACCGTTATTAGTCGCTTACAGGTTGTCTAGACAGGTGGTTATCGATATATATATATATATGCCCGTATTATATATATATATCCTAGCTATATTATTGTATATTATACCACCTGTCTATTGCATAAAAACCTTATTTGAAATGGTGTAAATAAACACGAATTCACTTGCCAGCCTTGTTGCGTCCTTTAAGTACCCCTAGATATATGAAGGAAACGTAACATATATATATATATATAAAACACTATAAAAGGGCATCTGGGATTCCTCTTAACGCTTTCCTAAGTAGTGGGTGCTCACCCACAGAAACGACCAGTTAAAGAAAAGAACCACACTAAGGTGGAAAATGTGTCCGTCTGTGTATCTGCTTGTCTTTATTTAATGCACGCCCAAAGTGTTATGATCCGTGGAAAGTCCAAACACGGCCATCCATATGGTGTTAGGACTACAGTCGCAAGGCTAGAGTAGACCGCACTCTATAATGTATACGCATAGTTTCCTTATATAGATATTCTACTGTTGATGACTTGATTTTTATGCATTTGATGTATTACCATGTTTTTTGTTCTTGCTTACTGTAAAATCGCTCTGGATTAAGAGCGTCTGCTAAATGCCTAAATTGTAAACTCACCGGCAAACATTTTGATGAAGTCGGACGAGTCCATCGACATGACAACGTCTGCTTTGGCCGGTGGCTCACCCTGTCCAGCCGCTCCTGAACCATTCTTCACGTCAATGTACCATACGCCCTCATGCTCACCTGGACATCAATTACAGTCAAACAGTCCAATATGATATTAATAATGAAATGAACACTATAAATAAATGAACAAATCATGTAAAATCAATTGCATCCAAATATTATCCCTTAACACATTCAGACCGTAGGACGTGTACAAACGTCATTTCTAATCCAACCGTAGGTCCCCTTGGACGTGTACACATGTCTTAAAGCTTTTTTATTGATATCAAACAAAAAATAAAAATTCTGATATATTTTTATTGGTTGGCCTCTCCTTCTGCACCATACTCCTTGCCGTTTCGCGCATGTGTGCTGCCGTTCACTTCCTTGTTTAGGGCTCAGAAAGAATGCCTTGTATCTCCTAATCTAGAGAACTCTCCATGGTTTTGACCAGATGGGCATACTTCTGACTTCAACAAGCCTCTCGTTTGAAATATTAATGCTTCTAGAGAGACTTTAGCGTGACCAGCACGAGGTAAGAATGGAACATTATGCAATATGATGTTTATTTTGAGAAATCCAACATTACAAATCCAAGACAAGCCCCCAAACTAATCTGCGAGGTCTACTGTTACCGGAAATGTGAGTCTTCTAGGGTTTATCAGGTGAGGCTACTGTAACTCTGCTTACACGCAATACCTGCGAGAAAACAATACAAGAAGGTAAAAAAACGTACCGGAAAGTTCAAACTTGTACACTCCCTGAGTGGACTTCACCACTTCAGGATTAAGGACTCCTCTGATGACGTTGAACAAGGCTTCTATGGGACCTCCTGTAGAACTCCCACTACTGGCAGCTTGACTACTACTGGGTGGCTTAAAAGCCGGGGTGGCCCCTGAGAAACACAGAAACGGGACACGAGGTAGTGGTAGTAACAGATTCAGTAGGACAGCTACTATTTGTACTTATACGAGTAGTATTAGTAGTAACAGTAGTACTACTAGGCAGTCCTAGTAGTAACAGCAGTAACCATGGGTACCATGTTTCTCCATCTGTTTGGCCAGTCCCTCAGGCTCCTCGTCCAGGAAGAAATCCGGCAACAGCTGGTGACCTGCCGGACCAGTCAGAGTGCATCGTTACCAAAGAGGCGACAGGAGTAGGGGAGGGGCTTCAGAAACATAGGAGTTGAGTCGGTTTGTTTACAAGGGAGAGACAGACGTCCAGCAAAGCTACGTGGCTTATTTCTAATTTTTAATGTTTTCAGATACATATTTTAGCGCTGAGATTAAGTTTAAAATGAGTAATATACTGTCTGGATGTTATCTTGAATAGTAGTAGTAGTAGAGTAGTTATGTAATCAAAATCAGCTGTGTTTGGAGAAACGTGCAGTTATGGGAATCAAACACGTGAATTAAATCAAGATTCTTCGCTCACAATGCATCGCAAATCAGATATTTTTGGTTATTGCTCACCCCAGAATATAGATGTTGGGATCCGTAACCGGAAGAATCGGATCAAACATTGAGAAACCGGTATCGGTTCAATCACATTTTGGAGCCATTTCCCGGAACGTTTTTCCCCCTTTTTTTCTCCACACAGTTCAGAGCTGGCATGTGGACTTCACAACTGCTATGCAATTACAATACCAGTAATTCTCAAACTTTTAATTTCAATGACCATCATAACTCTAAGTGTACAAATGGAACCAAATGGACCCTTAGACCTGTAAGGGTCCATTTGGAATGCCCCCAATAGGAATGGGACCGCTAAAGAGGGAATCGTGTAAGGAACCGGAATGGTTAAAATCCTAAAAGGATCCCAACCCTAACGGCTGCTGGGGTTCATGTGGTTATAAACCATAGGAGGGGGACTACAGGGGGCTCACCAGGCTCCACGGCATACAGATCGAAGTCGACCACACCCTCCTGCCGGAGGAGCTCCTCATCGATGACGAAGTTTCCAGTATATGAGGTAGGCTTCGACAGGATGGCATACGCTGCGTCGGACATGATGTCTACCGTGCGACATTGCTTCCCTATGTCAGACCCGCCCATCATGTCCATGGCCGCTGTATGGATGGCTAAGAGGGGTGGGGGAGGCGGGGGGGTTAGCATCAGCAAAACGTTTCCTGCAGGGGAAGCTTTAGCGGTGTTATTTAACAAATGATAATGACAAGAATAATAATGTCAAATAGCAATAACAATAATAAATATAGCTGCAATTAA
The DNA here is from genome assembly GCF_951216825.1 of Electrona antarctica. NCBI lineage: Eukaryota > Metazoa > Chordata > Actinopteri > Myctophiformes > Myctophidae > Electrona > Electrona antarctica. Next base: position 28,644,944 of record NC_136797.1, read on the forward strand.
TGGGGTTCAAGCACATAAGGGGTCACATAATGTGGTGCTTTACCATTCTTGTAATTTCTCAAGGGTGCGCCAGCGAGAAGGCACTCGCAGGAATGGCGCCTATGGGGTTGAGTACCTTATTCAGTGGTGGACAAAGTACACAAGATGCCTATCATTTTAATATGAATAGATTCCAGACTCACCGGTTTTCGGCCAGAGTGCGTTGACGGCGATTTGACCCCTGAACTCCTCTGCCATTCCCAGGACACACATGGACATGCCATATTTGGCCATGGTGTATGCTAGCAACACATACAAGGGGAATTTAACCTTTGTAACAATATGCCACACACACTGATAATAGAAAGGCATTTATTGACAATTACATTTTTATTCATTAAAAATGATAACTCATGTATTATCTTTAGCATGAGGTGGTTTGTCGTTACCTGTGTGGTTCTTAAACCAGATGGGGTTCAGGTTCAGAGGAGGAGACAGGTTCAGGATGTGAGGCGATTTGCTCTTCAACAGGTGAGGGATGCAGAGCTTAGACCTGAAGACACCACAGCCACCATGAGACCATTATTCATATCAGGGCCAGTTTTCTGTATGTCTCTGCTACCTGTTTTATGTTAATTGTCGCGTCATGTGACCCCCGCCCATGCATGTTCTTGTAAAAACTGAACGTAATCTATGCCTCTGCAGAGCCTGTCTGTACAGCAGAGTTAGAGCAGGCATCAGGCAGGACAGAGCATACCAAATTTTGATGAGAGTTAAGTTGACTTTTAGGGCAACACGAGGCAATGGCATAACATTCGGCATAATGAGCTGAGGTTTGAAGCTTAAATCCTGGATGTATTTGAACGAATATGTTGCTACATTAACCAATCTCTATTGTAATACAACATGCGGGTAACTGACATGATGGTACTATTCCGAGTGTGTCGAGTAGGACACCTACTGGTGGAAAACGGCAATGACGTTAGCAGAGGAGTGGGCACCATAATGGTAGGATACAAACCGCACACAGTCAATGAAAGTTTGCGCATGTGCATCTGGTGGTATCGGTATTACCGGTGCCGACATGCATTTTATTAATTTGTGGGAAATGTCCACACCGCTGCCTGCAACCACTATTCACACTTCACAGGTTTTAGATTATGCATACGTTATTTAACCCATTGATGCCTGAGGCCGAATCTGGAAACGCCTTCTAGGGCCTGACCTAAGGTTTCTAAAAACCTTCAAATTCTGATTAATTCTTTTTTAAATAGTTATGTTGCTACATGTATAGCAATAGCTGATGAGACGCAGGGAGCGCGCCGGCATCAAGGGTAGAACAACGTATACGTTGCATCAGGCATCAATGGGTTAAACAATAAGTAGCAAGGGCCTCAATTTTGTCCCGGGATTGCAAGAACTGCACATCATTTAATTGACCCATATATGTCCTGATAAAGATCTAAAAATACAGCAGTGCTTTTTCCAGCATCACCAGTGTGCAGACTACCAGTATTTTCTTTTGGGGAGGCATTCCTTTTGACAAATTCATTTCAGCCCCAGATTCCTCACCGGTTTTAGTATTGGTATGTTATGGGTTACGTTATTTTCTACTTTAATGATGTTATTTTTCGTACATTATTCCTACGTTATAGGTACATTAATCGTACGTTAAGTAGGTGCCTCGCAGGTTGACTCCCAACATGAGGTCAACTTTCTTCATCGGAGTCTCTACCGTTCCCGTCAAGCTGATTGCACTGGCATTGTTCACCAGGATGTCAATACCTGGAGAGATAGAGATAGATAGAGATAGAGAGATATATAGACACGTTATGCGAATGCTAGAATAGAAACACTAGAACCTAATGACACAGAAGACATAATAATACATAATAATATTCTAGAATAGAACAGAACACAAGAGACGCAGAGAATAGAACAGCACCAATAGAATAGAAAACATAATTACATTTATTACACTGCTTGGTTGAATGCTTGATTCTGATTGGTCAATCGCCAAATTCAGCTGTGTTTTATTTCTGGATAATGACCACTCTACTCTATAACAGACCACTGTCTAACCAAAGCTTGATTTACTGCTGTTTCCAACAGCCATGTAAACACACACACACACACGGACGGACTCACACAGACGGAGTGTGTGTCCCATGCCTTCGGCCTGATGGAGACAATGATAGAAACCAACCATAGAATATATCAAATAAATAAATAAAAAGAACAGGCAGGGCTTAAGAGGGCACAGAGAAACCCAACAGAATAACATACAACAGGACACTGAGGACAGTCAGGACACAGTAGAATACAAAAAAAGAAAGAAGAATAGAACACAATTAGAGTAGAACAAACCTCCAAACTTCTGGACAGCCTGTTCGACAGCGGCACTGATTTGTGCCTCATCGCGCACGTCGACGATGCATGGCAGTGCCTTACCTCCGATAGCCTCGACTACACACACACACACACACACACACACACACACACACACACACACACACACACACACACACACACACACACACACACACACACACACACACACACACACACACACACACACACACACACACACACACACACACACACACACACACACACGGGACTTTTGTTGTGGCAGATTTTATTTGTCAAGCTTGGGAAAGAAGACTCTGTATAAATCTGAGTTGTAAATTAATATAATGAATTATGTAATGTAAACATGCTGTAAATGCAATTGTGAAATGGTGTCTTATAAACCCATGAGGATTGGGCACATTGTGTGCAGGACACGAAAATAAATAAACAATCACAATCACTAGTAGCAACTAGCAGTAGTAGTCCTAGTAGTGCTACAGCAGTATAATACTAGTAATAACAGTAGTAACAACTAACAATACTATTTTCTAGTACTCACTCTCCTGTGCTGCAGTGTAAATGGTTCCAGGAAGCTTTGGATGCGCATCCGCTGTCTTGGCGGCAATGACAACATTGGCTCCGTCCTTCGCCGCCTTCAGAGCGATTGCTTTACCGATGCCTCTGCTAGCGCCCGTGATGAACAGAGTGACACCTGCCAGTTTACTAGACAGACAGACGGACAGTGTTAAATGGGTGATATTGTCACGTCACGCCAACCACAGACACAGGCATCTGGATAAATCCATAATAATCCTAAATTCAAGAGGTTACATTTTACTTTGACACTTCCCAGGGCAGGCTTAGTATATGCAGACTATTGCAAGCTTCACAGAACACAAAATATGCTAAAAAATACCTCATATTACCGTCAGCTAAAACTAGTATGCTTTTTAAACCAACATTCCACAAGCTGGCAAACAAGTTTACAGGCACACACAAACAGGTTTCCAACAAGCATACCTCCTTCCACTCACAGAAGGATGTGCACTCTCACTCTGTAGGATGACTTTTAAATGATATGTACAAATAAACAAGAGTTCTAAATCAGCCTAACTGAACAAACGGACTAGCCACTGCAAGTTCTATCTATGCTGTGTAATGTGTATCCTAGCATAATCTAAGATTCCCAATGCAGGACTAACATGCATGTTTTCAATTACATTTATTTCACACTGCTGTGACGAAAAGAGAGCTGAGACAGGAAGCAAAGCTCTCTGTCTACAGCGCAATCTTCGTTCCTACTCTCAGCCATAGTCATGAAGTGTGGATCATGACCGAAACAATAAGGTTGCGGAAACAAGCGGCCAAAATGAGTTTTCTCAGACAGGTGGCTGGCATCTCCCTTAGAGATAGGGTGAGAAGTTCAGTCAAAGAAGGATGCCTTGAAATCCTCCTTCTATCTGCAGTGTTTGTTTCATAAGAAGCCACCATAAACAAGTAATGAGCTACTTTCTGTCAAGATATTCTGTGTAGGATTATTTTTCTAACGAAGTGCTCGTTTTCAATAACGCAACGTCCTGCTGCCTCCTGCATTATGTGCAACAGAAACAGGTGGTATGCAAGACCGTTTGTGATGTCCAACGAGTGCATGCTTTCTATAATAAACAATATGCTTTGTAGAAATGTATAGTTGCTACTCGTTATATTAATTATTTACAGTACACATACTACTCTACTACTACTACTACTACTAATAATAATAAACAATATGCTTCGTAGAAATGTATTGCTACTCGAGTACTCGTTATACATTTAATTATTTACAGTACACGTACTACTCAGTTGCTACTAGCTAGCTATACATTTAATTATAATTCACAGTACACGTTCTACTACTAATACCTCTACCAGTAAGACGCCCTGAGGGCGAGAAGCGACTGAGCTTCTTAATACGGATTATACGGCACAGTTGAGAAGCAGGAGTTAAACTATTAAGCAGATCTCCATATATGGAGCTTGTCTTGAGTGTACAGGGTTTGATGAGATCAGATCAACATATGGAATGTCAGAACAGGTCAGCTCCATATATGGAGATGGAGATCTAAGGGTGTCAGCGGGGGCAGTGTCTTGAGTGTACAGAGTTTGATGAGGTCAGATCAACATATGGAATTAATTCTGTAATGGCCAAATATGGAGCGAGAGGCGTGACTGACGGACTGACTGACATGTTTTTGCAGGTTTTCATAGTACACTGTGACCTATGGTCGCAACTACAACTAAGCGGGTTGTTTATTGTAAGATTCTTCAATCGCCAGTCTTCCATGGTGAGATTAGATCATAGCAAGCATAGGTTTGACCCCTCATGAAAACAGTATCTCGCACAATACATCAAATTAAACAAACCCTGCGTTAGCTGGGACATGATTCCAAGGTTGAGGGGCGATAGTGTAGATTCGTGTCCTAACACAAACATGAAATGCCATTGCCAATGAATGGACAATCTACGACTTCTACGTCATAGATGAGCAAATCGGCTATTTTTGTCCTACAAAGATTAAATTCCCATTGACAATGAATGGAGAATGAACATGTAAGATGATAAGAGCGCCGCTCACTTCACACGTGTGTGAATTTGTTATACTATTGCATTAGATTGGTTCTTCATCTCATCACTGTAATTTGCCGAATCCAAACGAAGTAATGAATGTCCCTGGACCAGGGTTTACTATTTAAAACCCTGAACTGTTGTAGCAGCTAGTAGACGGTCATAAATAATGAAATAACCATGACAGTCTTGTATAAAGGCTATAATAATAGCACTAACAGTAGCTGAAGTTATCACCTGCAGCTGAACCAAATGTATTGGACTACATCTCCGAGTCCGACCTGGTTTAACCCGGAATATTATTAAACCACACAAACTGGGTCAGAGGTAACTGGGTGAAAGTTGCCCATCCATAATATCAAAATCTAACAAAGCTATACAATTGTAGTCTAAACAAAGCCTATAACAATGGAAGTTTTTAACAAAGACATATGTCAGTGTCAACGCAGAAAAAATAAATACATTTATTTTGCATAATTACTCAAGGTAAGTAGGCTATAATAAATGAGAAATGTAATGTTTCAATTTACATATGCAAACATATATTTTTTTAAATAATCCTAATCGCTGTAAAGTAATTTGTATACTTTGACATCACAGAAAAAACAGTAAAATTAAAACAAAGATTTTGGTGTTTTGACCTTAGCCACAATGCTAACACCAGCTCATTGGTTTGCGTGAGGGAAACTTGCTAACCAGTTTGCACCATTTATTTTTAGCCGTTGGAAAAGACGCGACTCACCCAGTGTTTTGCAACATTTTCGCGGCTTCCAACTTTCCCCTTCGTGGATCGAGACGAAAACTTTTTTTAAATTGTTATTTATTAATTTGACTCAATAAAAAGAAAAATCTGCGAGCTTCCTGGAACAACACGTCTGTCACGTTAGACTTCTTGTGGACTACACACAAGAACACTTCCTTCCTCGTCAGTGTCAAAATAAATGCTCTTAAATAATTCCTCCGAGATGACGCGAGGTTACAAGGTTTCAAGCGTTTTACGTATTTTGTATAGTACTACTAGGCCTACGTCTACCTAATTAGTAGCCCTGAAACATGACTATCATGTGTGAACCATGGGAGTCCCACAATATTTATTACACTACGTCTACGTCTAGTACTTTTTAGTAGGCTACTGTATTACCGAGTTAATGCTTTATTTTGAAAGGTGCATACTTCCGGCCTCCCCAAAAGCACATTGTCAAATCCATATTCAGGTTGAATGAATGACTGACTGAACGAATGACTGAATCATTATGAACTAGAAAAAGTGCCCTTCTGGGCACAGGTCTCCACCAGGAGGATAGGACTGTGTGAGATGTTTAGGAGTAATATAAACATGTTTGCCTTTGATGGCAATTGGATGATTTGAGGCATTTTGTTCCAAAAATGTGTTTTGCAAAAATCAACCTGTTGGTGGCGCTATAACAGGCCAATGTGAAAAGGGTGGGATATATTCCTCAGCCCAGTAAGAAAATGTGTGAAAGATTTCACGTAAATTGCATGCTGCGTTCATGATTTGAGGCTTTTGTTCAAAACGGGGCAATCTTGCAAACTGTGAAAGCCAATTATAGCCAATTATGATGGAATATGAAATATCGGACAGATCCGACTTGAGCACATGACCATAGAGATACTGTGTAACGATTTGTGAGATTTTTGGACAGAATCTGGAGGAGTAATATCAAAAAATGTGTTTTACAAAAGTCGGCCTCCTGGTGGCGCTATAAAAGGCAGATGCGGAAAATGCAGGTCAAAGGTTTGTCCTTGGCCTCTAGGGAGTGTGCATGCAACGTTTCACGCAGATCGGTGCAGTTGTAGGTAAAACATGTGAAAAGCTGCCTCATGGTGGCGCTATAACAGGCCGTTCTGGAAAATGCGGGGCAGAGGTTCATCGTTGGCATCCAGGGAGTGTGTGTGCAAAGTTTGGCATCGACCGGGTTAACGGTGCCGGAGATTAGCTGTACACAGACGGACGGAAGGAAGGACGGACGGACGGACACACACACACACACGGACGGAGTGCAAAACATACTCTCTCCCCATGCCTTCGGCCTGGTGGAGACAATTAATGAATGGCATGACATAGAGATGACAGTTCAGTGACATGTTGGATATTGAAGCAACAAAAAAATCAAAGGGGGTATAAAGTAAAGTAATAGTAAAGTAGTATTAAATGGGGGTGCACACATACAGAGTAGAACTTTGTTAGTTCACAATTAATATAAATTTGAGTCAGAAAACAAAATGACAGCACAAGCAGCAATAAATAACATTTACAAACGAAGAGAGACAGACAGACAGATAGATAACGGCGAGACAGACAGACATTGAATGTCTCTAGTCTAGGCCTACATTGTGCTATAGCCTACTGGGTCATAAAAATCTGTCATTATTGAGGCATACTATTACACTAAATGATGAAAACATGTTTATAATGATGAAAACACAATAATGTACTATGTCATAAAACATGCAATACCAGTATGTTGTTGGTTGGTATCTGTAATAGTAGGCCCACACACACACACACTTTCTGTTATTCCGACATGCATTTAGGTCGAAATATTCTTGATGTTGGGAATGCAATGATGCAATACTGCACAATAAAATAACCGATAATCTCCCTCAAAGTCATGAAAACTAAAGTAACAAGCCTGTTTTGAAAATAAAGGAGAATTAAGTGCAGATAGATAAAATGTAATTAAGTATACCACAGATACCTGAAAACCTTACTACTTAGTGTGCTTGTACTTCGTTACTTTCCACTGCTGTTCCAAGTGTCCTTGATCAAGGGACTTACCTGCTGACTCACTTAATAGGAGGATGTTACCTGTTCATGAATGGACATAAGAACCAACAATATCTAGACTGTAGTAGTATAGACCAATGGTTCTCACAAGTGGGGTCTAGTAGGGACCCTAAGCCTAAGGGGTTCCTTAAGGGCATTCCAAATGGACCCTTACAGGTCTGTAATTCTCCTCAGAGTTATTAAAATGGAATTGGAATACTCAGAGTTAAGGGGGTCCTTGGAATAAATTAATACAAAGTTTGAGAACCACTGCTGTAGACAAAAACCAATCAGTAGGCACCTAATTATAAGCAGAGACTTGATTAGTAGTGAAGGGCGGGGATGTTGACCTAGCGAGCAGAACGATTGGTCAGTAGCAGAGCGAGTGGGCGTGGTTACGGAGGCAGAGTGCATGGTTAGAGAGGGGGTGGGGATTAGGTAGCCATGGCAACAGAGGATAGCACACGCAAGCTAGCTGAGATGTCAACATGTTTTTTTTATTCAACGCATGCTACATTTAAAATTCAAATAAGAAATAATAATAATAATATGGTTTATATGCTAATAAATATATCCCCCAAAAATCATTAAAAGTATTTGCAAAAAGGGAATCCCCCAAAACCCAATTTAAGATTCACTCAAAACCATGCACCGCAAAAAAACAAAATATTATAAAATTTGTCTTTAATAATAGGTTCATCTACCAACCCATGGTACCCACAATGCAACACACTTCATTACATATCCAAGCTTGTGTGTTTGCACACACACACACACACACACACACACACACACACACACACACACACACACACACACACACACACACACACACACACACACACACACACACACACACACACACACACACACACACACACACACACACACACACACACACACACACACACACACACACACACACACACACACACACACACACAAAATACATTTTTAAGTGATCACACCCCCTGGAGACAAACAGCAGTAATAACAGAATTATTGTTGTATCTTAAAATCGAAACCCCAGTTGTGACCTGTGACCTTTAAAAAAATAACACACACACATGCACACACGCATACATACACACACACACACAACTCAAATGAACTCCAACAAAAAACAAACACCACCCCCAACACAAGACAGCAAGTGCTATTTGCCTGCCAAGGGGCGCTACCATTTATGACCCTTTCTGATATGAAGCGACAGCATTCAGAAGCGGGTCTGGATTCCATTTCAAGGTTTTGTGTTTTTTGCTGACTCACAGAAAAGGGGCAGTCCTGTCCTGCAAGTGCCAGAGTCCCAACCCCATCCGAGAGGTCATAAAAAAAAAACTAAATGTCTGATAGGTAGAAAGAAGGAGCGATAGTTCATCCTAGATTATAGATCAGTAAAGTTACAAATTGATTATCGACGATGAGGGAAATTACTTAAGAGTTTCATTATCAATCATAGTCATGATATGGATCAATACTTATTAAATTAAAACGATGAACCTGAAGATCAACTTTAGTTCCAGACCTACTCCACTAATGTTGGGACCCTGGGACCTCATCCAGACCACCATGTACCTCCCTTTAAATTGTTGTAGCTAAGACCTATTTTATGAACACAAGACTTGTCACGCAAATCACTCTTGTCTCCCGGAAGAAAGATGATTGTTTCGTGGACGACATTCAGTAGCAGAGTTTTTAAGGCGTGTATACATTTTTTGTCTTTTCTTTTTTTTCAATTCTATAATCAACCGCCTGCATGGTTGTTGAGGTACCCGGCGGACTGGAGTAGTTCAAGGCCTCCGCATCTTGTCCATGTACAAGACAGCATGATGGAACTTAGTTAGAAAAATCTGTAAGTGGAATTTAGCTAAAGTAAAAGAAACATTTGACAGCGGCATTCGCTGCTCCAGCAACAATTGAGTGTTTCCCCCAAGATCGAACGAAAGGGTCCTTTGGTTTTGGAAAAGATTCTGTCCTATGGAGACGAAAGGCGGCAGTCTGTTCTATATGGAGACGAATGTCTGACCGTCACGCTAAAAGCACAGCTGTTGATCTGATATGCTCCAGTATTTCGTTGTAGAATGAACTGAATGGAGTCAAAGTAAAAGGAAGGAGTCTGTGACAGACAAATGGAAATGAGCCAGTGACAAGGCACGATCAATTTCTTGGCCCTGTGCATTCAGTGTCAGGTTGTTTGGGAGCTACCAAAGGTCAGAGTGAGAACATGACAAGGGATTGGAAGGCTTCTCCCATCCAACTCTAGCATAAAATCAAACAAGGCCAATGAGATGGCAGCGTCTCGTCGTCTCCGCGGGACAGAACAGTCGCACACAGTGAACACCTGAGAATCAAAAGAGATACCGAAGACCAAAAGAGAGACCCAGCCCATCAATCCTCCCAGCGTTCAAAATCAACCCAGGTTCCATCCAACGCCTCACCCCATCTTCCAGCGGGGGTTGTTTTATAATGGAAAAATAATAATTGCATTCGACGCGACAAAATTGTAACATTTTGTTGGCTCGAAGTTCAAAAGTTGGAAATGGCCAAAGGTTTATATTTCTGCATTACAAGCGCCAGGTGGATGGGTGACTGAAGCTGCCTCCTGAATGGTCATTACATTAAAAAAAACGATATCCATCTGCTTCTAAAACCGTTTACGGTATCCTCTAACTTTTGGCCCGATTCCTGTTCACATCAGTTCAACCTTCGGGCAGAACACTGCGAGGCCAATTGTAACACGTCGGTGTTATGCAAAACGAATAACAGAGGGGGTCGCGGGTTCAAAAGCCCACTTGATCGCCTGAAGACTGGGGGGGGGCAATACCCTCTCCACATGCACGCGCACACACACACACACATGCACGCAGTCGCACGCGCACACACACACACACACAGCTAAAAGACAAAACACATGGATTATACCCAACTCCCTGACTGTGGCCCTCATCTACAGGTCACATCCAGGAACTGCTACAACACAAAAACAAATATATACACCGTCACACCCCAAATTGATCTGCAGAGTGTGAGAGACCGTGTCCACCACTGGATGACATTTTTAAACATGGATCTGAAAAGTGGAGGTGGGTGGGGAGTGACTTCCAACATGTCTCTAAATCGATTCTGACTTCGATATGCTCAGAATTCTGACGATTTCGTCTCCTTCGTCCTAAGAATAAGAGATGGGCGACTGCGAGGAAGTATGAGGAAAATAACCTGGTAGTTACAAGATATACTGTAAGATTGCACGCAAACTACAAGCCAAAAAAAAAAAAAAACATGGGGAATTTGCAAGGAAAAAAACTGGAATGTCAAAGTCTGATTTTGTGGGGGGGCAAACCCCCTCATAAGTCTAAGCTCTGAAGTCACGCTCACAAGAGCAAACAAACAAAAACCTGCAATGCATTGCTGAGATGTCGGAGGTCACAAAATTCCCCCACCCCCACACACAATGGTCTATATGCACACAGAATAACTCTTCCTACTTCCGGGCCGCTTCCCTTCTTCCTTCACAGGTGTTACTGATTGTACTAGGTAAGGCTCTGTTCCATTTATTGTGCAGTGGTTCTCAAACTCTTTAATTTCAAGGACCCCCGATTTGGTTCCATTTGTACACTCTCAGCGTTACACACCCGTACGGGGCCATTTGGAACCCACTCAAGGACACTTTGAGACCCACTGGTGTAGCAGAGTGTTTCCAGTGAGCCAACACGCACAATAGCACCTTGACTCTGTTTGACCAGAATGGAACAGAGCCTTCACTAGTATCATTGGTAACACCTATGAATTACATAGGGAAGGGGCCCAAGTTCTTTCCAAAATGGCGTGTGTGCATTTAGCCCATTCAGGCCTTTTATTCTGCATTTCAATCACATGGCAGAAATTGAATGCTCCAAGAGGAGCATTCAATGAATGCTCCCTCTCGAACCGTTACCCACAATCCCCATCAACCGTCAAAAAACATTTAAAAGTACATCATTTTCAAAAAAAGACCACAGAAAGGAAACAAGAAAACATTTTCTACAGCCATTTTCTACCAAAAAACAAACAAACAAACAAAAATATTCAATACGAAAAAGGAAAAGAAAAACCCCATCGCCGCCGATAAAAGATTCAAAATATCATAAAAAAAAGAAAAAGACTCATAACTAACGCAGGATTTTAAGGCACATAAGGAAACGAAGAGAAGTTCAATCTGTTTGGTTTTTTTTGGGGGGGGGGGGGGGGGGGGGATGGTTGATATATATTTTTCTTGTGGAGGATGAACTGCGAGTAGGAATTCCTTTTGTTAGCGATTCATCCGATTGCTTTTTTTCCCCGTCAAGGATGTTTCGGGAGACCGGTATAGCCCGGTGGTTAGGAGACCAAGTGTTGAACTGGGCATCTCTGATGTCACCTGATGGTAGAAGGCCCCTGGTTAAGTCTCCCAGACGCCTGACAGTAGAAGACTGGTGGTCGTAACTGGGTGGCCCCCCAGTCAGCTGACGGTAGGAGTTCAGTGGTCATGCCGGGTGGCTCCCAATCACCTGAAAAACTTAGCTCCGAAAGAAACGACCCGCCTTAGAAAGAAAACCCCCAGAGATTAAGACCCCCCCCGCCTCTCCCCACTTCCCCCTTCTTTCCCTCCCCCAAGTGTGTCTCCATGGCTATCGTTTGTTGAGAAATCGACCCCTCCGATAGTGGTACAAAAGCCCCAGCAAGTTTTCACATTGAAACCTTGTTTAAAAAACAAACTAAAAACATTAGAGTGACATACAGGAACTCTGGGATTAGAACGAGCGACCGGGGGGTGGCTTTGCCCATTCTTCCGGGGGGAACAAAGGAACGTTTGCAAACGTCAATGTCGCGGTTGTAGTCATGGTATTAGTAGTAGTAGTACTAGTAGTAGAAGTAGTAGTAATACAACCTGAATGAAGGATCTTTACCGTAAACCATTTTCCCACCATCTTTCCTCATTTGGGGTGAAGAGGGCAGAGGAGTCGGGTTGTCTTTCAGAAAACCCATTGTAAAAATGTGTATTTTACAGAATGATGAAGGGGTTTGTCGGGCAGGGGGGCCGCAGAAACAAAACGAACACACACGCCAAAGAGTCTCGAAAATCACAACAATGGTCCCTTCCACTTCGGTAGACAGAGCGAGGGGCGGGTGTGCGTTACGAGGAGGCCCCAGAGATGGGGGAGCCTGGGGCAAGCTCCTAGGATCATTCCCCCTTGATGCTACACCGAGGGAAGGTGGTCTCTTCTGGCGGGTCAGACACATTTCTGCATGGATGAGGATTTTGGAGGCACGAAGGCTTGGAATTGGGAATTGCTCGCATTCCTATTGGTTCCGTTGCCTCTTCCCCTCCTGTCCATCCCATGCGGTTGCCCATATGAGGCAGTTTCTTATCTGCCTTGTCAGAGGAGGGCTGTGGTCCAATCCGAAAAAGGCTGGGAAACAGAAACGTTTCCAGAAAGGCCGGTACGTCGACAAGTAGATGGCCCAGCAACTAGCCGAACGCTGCCCAAAGCTAGTGCTCCACAAACCGACTAGTCCACTTTCCAGTCAGCTCGTCCAAAAGGCAACTAGTTGCCATCTAATTAGCTTGTCGGTTAGCTTGGTCAGTCAGCTAACGGGTCAACTGGCCAACCAGTGAGCCAGATTACGAGCCAGTAAATAGAAGGGGGTAGAGTAGCTGGGTGACTAGTCCAGGGAGTAAACAAGTCTAGGATGTGAACCTGTCCAGGTAGTCAACCTGTCCCGGTAGTCAACAAGTCTAGGATGAGAGCCAATCAACCAGTATTGGGAGTTAAAAGTCAAGTTTTTATAGTAGACATCAATTACTAGCTACTATATATGCATCAATCCCCCAAATTCACTTAATTATGAAAGTATGAATACTTAAAAATATATGTAATAAGGTAACAATGTACCAGTAAAACCAGCTGGCTTTTATCAGTAATGGTTGATACTGTAGGTAATAGCAATGACAGTTAAGTTACTATAGTATAATAACATGTTATTACACCCATTTTACTAGTATGTTAAGGTTTATTACATATTTCTTTTAACTGGTATGTTACTGGTTATTACATATATTTTACTGGTATATTACTGGTTATGGCATCTATTGTCCTGGTATATATATTACTGTCATATTTTGATCACAATCAATTGTCTGAAATTTAAATTGATACCTAAATTTCATATACGTTCATCCAAATGTCAGAGTTTTGGGATCGTCTCGCTCATGTCACGCCCGAGTCAAAGCTGAAATGGGGCATTCCTACAGTGATGACATCCTGTAGTTCTCCATCAGCCAAATGTGCATCAAGAGGGTGGAGGTCGACATTTGGAAGTCATTGTTCGTCAAAGGGTCCTAGGTCAACAGTTGGTCCGTCTCTCCTGTCAATCGAAAATTAGTCACATGGTCGTCACATCGAGGTCAACAGTCACACTGGGGAGGCGTCAGATGGTGGACTTGGAGAAAGACACGCGGAGGTGGTGGTTTTCGGAAAGGTCGTGGTTGTGGAGGTCGATCAGCGCCTGGATGGCTTCCTCCACAGAGGCGAGCTGGATCAATGCCATCTTCCTGTCTTTTCTACAGGCAGAGAGAGAGACAGAGAAAGATAAAACAAGGGAGGGATTTGATGAGAGAGAGATCAAAATGGGTGTCAGTAGGTAGCTAGTATTAGTGGTGTAATATTAGTAAGAGTACTAGGAATATTAGTAGTAATAGCAATAATAGTTGTCTAGTAGTAGTAATACTAATACTCACTGGAAGAATTTGAAGGCCTTGACACTGTACCCACTGCTGGAGAACAAATCCTTCAACATTTCATCTGTAATGGAAGGTCTGACAGAGAGACAGAGAAAGAGAGATTAACTTAATAGGAAAAGAATATACGAGACTAGACGTATTAACTTCATTCTCCATTCTCTGCTTTGTTCTCATCCGAGTAGTTAATAAACTTTGCTATTACCCCTCTTTCTTCATCGTAGTTTACACATAAGAGACACGTGTGCTGAGAACCAGCATGCAGTTTTGATTTTGACGGCAAATTTTTATTTAGTTTTTTTAACACAATTTAATTTAGTTTTTGTCATATTTGTGTCACCTGAAATGTTTTAGTTAGTCTACTAAATCTAGTTGATTTTGTCGGCAAAAATGCATTTTGGCGGACATTGATGGCATCGTAATGGCAGATTTTACACTTGGTTGCATGTGTGTGTGTTTAATGAATGAACTCATTCATTAATTTGTAACATACAAAAGTCCATAATAAGACATTTTATGTTATGCATTCTCTTTCTCCATTACTGTATAAAAAAGAAAGGAAAAAAAGCCAAACTTTTAGTGTACCGCCCTATACTGTGAATGAACAGGTATTTGTACTGATATCTTACGGTATATTAGACAGGTGGAGGGTTGCAGACGGAGGGAAAATGTTCTGGAAATTTTTGGAGCCGGGCTTCTTGAAGCGATGCAGCGGAGAACCAGAATAGTCCTTAGTCAGACCCTGGTCCTCCTGTCCTTCTCTGGGGAGCTGGACCGACTGGTGTCTAGACAGTGTGACACGGATGGTCTTGCCGTGGAGACGCTGGCCGTTGAGGTGGGACATGGCTGCAACGCAAGACGCACAAGGCAATGGATGATTTAATGGTCTGTGACTGCATGGAATAAAGCTAAATAAAAATCTCATGACTGAAATCAGATTAGGATTTGTGTCAGTCTGAATCCGTGATTTGTGAAACAGCATGAAAGTTTCCTAAACAAGATAACTAATATGTAGGACTGTGATGTTTAGATGCTATAATTCTAATGTTTTAGATTGAGGCTTTAATTGTCTGATATATTCGAGAGGATTATGGTTTTATGGAAGATACTTCTGAACATGTTTTCTATTTATAGTTTCAAATACTCTTTAATCTTAAAACAGCTAATAACTGAAA
The DNA here is from genome assembly GCF_951216825.1 of Electrona antarctica. Lineage (NCBI taxonomy): Eukaryota > Metazoa > Chordata > Actinopteri > Myctophiformes > Myctophidae > Electrona > Electrona antarctica. The sequence continues at coordinate 28,660,600 of NC_136797.1, forward strand.
ATAGACGATCTACAAGCTCACAACACGTCACACTGCGATGTGTTGTGAGCTTGTAGATCGGCTATTTTCAGTACAAGAGATGCTTCTGTGGAAGACATACAGTACTGGCTGCTGTGGAATCCCAAAGACTGAATTGAGTTGTGGTGACTGAGAACTTGAATCCATGTGACTGTGATACACAGATACACGCGCTAAACCCCCGGAAATTTGAAGGAATTTATAACCCCCGCCCCCCGGACAGGCTACCAAAACAGAACATGTCCGGGTAAAAGAGGACGTATGGTCAACCTAGTCATGAGATAGGGGGGCAGAAAACTCCCCCGATATCTCCTCCTAAAGACCATAAAACAGCCTGTTGGAATTATTCTAAAAAAAAAAAAAAAGAGTGCTGAAAGAGTGCAATGGAGGAATGTGACAATGCTTAATCTGAGTGGTTTTCAGCTAACGCATACTATTTTTAAACAGCTTTTGTCATTTCAATAAAAAAAAATAAAAGTATTTTAAGAAATGTGATCTCGCTAAGAGTGTTGGTAGTGTAAACTATTAGATAGTGAGTTCCGTACCGAGCTGGGCTTGAGTACCATCAGCCATCTGGACCAGAGCGTTCTCTTTCTTGTTGAACAGAATTTTGACTCTGTACACGTCCCCATACACACCTACGGAAAGAGAGACATTGGTTCAGAATGAGGAGACATTTGTTCAGAATGGAGAGAGAGAGAGAGAGAGAGAGAGAGAGAGAGAGAGAGAGAGAGAGACAGACAGACAGACAGACAGACAGACAGACAGACAGACAGACAGACAGACAGACAGACAGACAGACAGACAGACAGACAGACAGACAGACAGACAGACAGACAGACAGACAGACAGACAGACAGACAGACAGACAGACAGACAGACAGACAGACAGACAGACAGACATTGGTTCAGACTGTTTGTAAATGAAACTTAGGCTACCTGGAGCTTACAAAGCATTCAGAAAGGATCTATGTCATTTTAGATTTTAGCATTGGCTATTAAAAAATAGGCAGATCTTCAAGCTAGTAAATCTGCTATTTTTGAAATCTTGAAAGAACCTGGTTTAGAAGACATTTGTAGAATCAGCCTCAGGTCTAAATGGGTTGTTTTGATGTTAATAGCCTATTATAGAATTGGTGGCGGCCAGCAACAATGGGTGTTTCATACATATTGGATGAATCTAACAGGATGGCGGCTCTGGATAGAGAAGGTAGTTGAGCTGCCACGTTGAACTACACACATCAAAGCATTGCACAACAATTGTATAATTAATTTACGTGTTAAAGCCAGTCTGAGAACTGCTGACGGTGACTTTGAAAAAACAGAAGGAGCGTGTAACACTGCTAGAGTATTGTATGAGTTACAATTAAATACAAACTTGCAGTGTTTCCCCTATCATTATAGGGGGGGCTTGAATTCTTTAATTCCGGCAACATAATGTTTATCTGTTACTTAATTTATGTGCATCCGATTCCTTTAGGAGTCTCTGTTGAGTTTGTGTAATATACAGTCTTGGGCTTGGACTGACACACGCAGAGCAGTCAACTAGTGCGCTAATTCCGCTAAAGAGCCATTTTTTATCAGCTTGCAGAGCTCAGCTGATCAATGATCAGACTTTCTAGTCGAGTCACGTGGTCTAGTAGTGGCGAGATGTTCATGATTGGCTTCTAAGCCAATGGGAGACTAGCCCTATACGGCCAATGGGACACTAAGCCCCACGGCCAATGGGACACTAAGCCCACTCTCCTCTCCCCAACCGCACCATGACTAAAGACTGCAAACCTGACTACAGAAAGCCCCACTAAGGTACATAGTGGGACACATAGAGACATACAGAGACAGAGAGATTGAGAGAGAGAGAGAGAGAGAGAGAGAGAGAGAGAGAGAGAGAGAGAGAGAGAGAGATTGATTTTTATCAAAGAGAGACTTACCAAATAGGATGAACAGGCTTTGTGGGTTCACAGCCTGTAAAAAACAAGTAAACATTAATGTACAGCAGTACTAAAATGCACATCATATGTGCATTTAGTGTGTACTATGTATGTATTTATTGTGTACTATATGGGTACCTCTGGGTTCAGATTAGACACCAGTAACACAGCATGGCCCAACGGTGGACCTGCACCGTGGGCGAGGGACATTCGACTGACCGAGGCAGAGAGAGAGAGAGGAGCTGGCATCGTCTGCATTGCCAGACCTAAAAGAAATGGGTGAAGTAGTCAATGGCAATGGCAACATTCAGGGAATATGTGGTATGTAGCATTTCCTTAATAGCTGCAAATGTTCCCTTGTAGATTTATTTAGTTCATTTTTATTGTATTCTTGGACCATTCCCATGGCAAAGTCACCACACAAGTTCTGGGAGGGATTGTTAAGAAATCCAAGACACAGTTTATCAGCAATTATAGTCAATTACAGTGAACCCCCATATATAATTTATCTTGCCGTTCAGGCTCTGATAATCTTTTCTCTATGTTCAGCACAACTAGACAACCATCATTAACCATTAACACAATCGGTGCCGGGATTCCTTCAAAATAGGAGCTCTGGGGTGCCGGAAAGACATGGCCGCTTTTACTCTGAAACCCACGACCCGGAAACAATCTGCTAAAAAAGTTTGCTTTACATTGCTAGCTTACATTGCTATCGTTTTAATTTATACAATATATGATCCAAAAAGCGTTCATATTTTGCGGGAGAGACGGATGAGGAGCAGAAATGAAGCGCTAGTATATCGATCAGTTCAAAACCACGGAGAGCGCCCTGGATTAGGAGAGACGAGTCATTCTTTCTGCCGCGCTAACAGCTAAGTCAACGGTAAGCTAACATGAGCCCAGAGCGTAGCATACGGTAGCCGAAAGGCGAACTGACAAATAAAAAAAAGGAAACAATTCAGAATATTCCTCTCTCGCCCGGTATCATTTAGGATGCGCTAGGACGTGTACACACGTCGGATGTACCCCTCGGTTCGATTCCCTATGACGTTTCCACACGTCCTACGGACGGAATGTGTTAAGGGCAGGGAGATAGATACTATACAATAACAACCCCCCATGGGGAAGAGAACTAATAGAGAGCCCACTGGTGGTGCTGGGGTGGCGGTGTTAGCCAACCGTGCATAACAACAAACAATACATAACAGCCTATACTTTTTAGTTAACTTACCTGTTGGCACTAGACAGCCGCCTCATGACATGTACTGGTGTGTGTGAGGAATGGTGATCAGACTTGATGTATTTTATATATTTATATTTATATACCACTGTCTTTTTCTATAGTATGTGCCGTTTTCTTTTATATGGACCCACAGGTCTGAAATAAAGTTTATTATAACACGCTTATGCAGAAGGAACGCAGAAAGAACACAGACTTGAGTGAGTTTAAAAAACCCGCCCAATTGGTCCAAATTGCCAAACACTGCAGAAGACTGTATATGCCCGCATTGTAATGCACAAGCGTGTTAACCTCTCGAGTGTATGCTGCCTGAACTAACTCGCAGGCTACGTTATGTATCATTATTAGTAGTAGTACTAGTACCTCCACCCTGTTGGAATGCCATGGCCGGAGCGAATCCTGCTCCGTACGGTGATGAGATGATGCCAGGAGCTATAAAACAAACAGATAATTACTATTGTTGTTGGCCAATTGCACGGCTGATTGTAGGTTCTGTAAACAAGCTTGTTATCTTAAAAGTTCTCAATGGCAACCCAAGCGACAAGGCATTTTGTTCCCTGAATTAGGAAGAATATGGAAGCCAGCGTGATGAGGATTAGAGAGCACAATTCTTGGAAGGAAAAAAAAGCATTATGATTCTGATCTTGTTCAGTATCGAGAGTCCCGAACATTTCCTTTATCGCAGATCGACGATCAGTCACCCTTAAATGATCCCCAATAAGAAAGACCCTTGTAAGACCTTGATCTTACCGAAGGTCATTCCGGGGTCCATGGGCTGCTGATCACCAGATGGCAGGTCCAGGCGAGTGAAGTCACGACTCTTGTCGTTGTTGTACTTGACGTTGAGGCTGGTTAGCTTGGAGTACTCGACGCGCAGCGTGCAACATGCATTGTAGATGTTCTGCCCGTCCAGGCTCTGGAGGTCAAGGGTTCACAATAATCACCGTTGGTCATTCATCACAATAATCGAACAACTATCCGGTATCGGTCAAAAAGATAAATTATCATTATCGGCCACAACAAGAAGATAATTGATGGTTATCAATCAGAGGTGGCAGACAATTACCATTATCTGTCACAAAAAAGCAGATGACTATCATTATTGGTCACTATAAGCAGACAGTTATAGCTGATATTGTAGGTTATCGGTATCCTCACCATCTTGGCGTTGTGGGCATTCTGGGCATCACTGTACTGGAGCAATGCCTGGAACTGGTTGTTCCTCGTGAACGTGATGATTTTCAACACGGTTCCGAACTTAGTGAAGATCTGGACAGATAACGGACAACAACACACATCAACAAAAACAAGTTGGAGTATTACAGGTACTATTAACAGCAATATTACTACTAGCACTGCTGCTAGATAATCCCATGAACCTGATTCTATGGTGAACAGTAGTCAAAAACCTACACGCTCATTAACGCGTCACAATGCGTGAGCCAACATGCACATGTACAGTAGTGACAGCTGCTGAACCAGTCCAGAGCCGTAGGGCAATTTTCAACATTAACTTATCTTGCACATTTATGTTGCAGTAGATTTCTTACGATCTACTGCCATTCATTATCACAACCATTATCACATCCATACATTCAGGCCGATCCCAAGTGAGGATTAAAGCAGTAGTACTACTATAAATACTAATGCCAATTTGACTAGTACTACGAAGACCAATACTTTATTTATTACCTGATGGAGAACTTCCAGCGAGACAGGGTAGAACAGGTTCTCCACAATGATCCTCAGCACCGCAGTGCTGTGGCCGGGCGGCGGGGGCCCGCCCCCTTCCACACCGGTGACAGGCCCAGCTCCGCCAGCGGCCACCATGTTCCCAGCATGCATCGGGGCACCGGGCAGTGCGTTGACTGCCTGCAAGGCCGCTTGGGCCCTCTGAAGAGATCATAAGAATCAAAATGTAATGCTTGTTTACTTTTCATCTATGAATAAATAGATATAATAGAATAAATATTTTATTTTTATTTTTATAATGATTAAAATTGTCATTTATGTTAATTGACTTATTTCAGAATTTGTTTTTAAATGTTGGGGCGAGTCCGATTTTACAGATCCCATTCCAATTGACTATGACTGCCTTAATAGTTTGGGGGCCCTGGGAAGGCAACCCGGCCTGGCAGAGACCTGTGCTCCGAGGACCACCACACTTTTGTATATCTCTGCTGTCGGGAGGAAACCTCATAACTCCAAAATGTTCATTTTTCAGGAAATTAAGAAAACCTTATATTTTCAAAACAAAGCAATACAGCCTCATCAAAGTTGGTGTTGAAACTTTATATATTGTCAATTACTTCCATGAGAGGGGGAGAGGTGGTGGAGTTAGTTGCTTTAGCAGACATTTTGAGGGTCCAATGGAGTTAAGAGGTTTTGCCCAAAGCACTTTTTACTACTTTCCATTGGTTCAATATTTTCGGAAAAAAACACACGGGCGTAAAGGGTGTTCAATAGCACTGATTTATGCCTAAAAAATGTAGTTATGAGGTTTCCTCCAATCATCAACAATATTATATATATATATATATATTTTCTTTTTTTTTTTTTTACATACAGCCTGATTGGGAAGGTTGTCAGTCTTGAGCTGTCGGTGGTTGGAGAACTGGATGTAGATTGGCTGATTGCGCAGATGGGCGGGGGCTGCGGCATAGTAGTTCACCATGGCGACCGCCGCCTCCTCGGAAGCCATTTCCAGAAATGCCTAGAGGACAACACACACACACACACACACACACACACACACACACACACACACACACACACACACACACACACACACACACACACACACACACACACACACACACACACACACACACACACACAGTTAAAGCATTACAAATTAAAATGAAAAGATTTGTAAATAGGATGCAAATAATAGATTTGATTAAATCGCTAGTCCTGAACCTAACAATAGTAGTACCAGCAGTAGTGCCTGATATATAGCTAAAGCAGGAATAGCACTAATAATATTAACTCGAAGTAGCAGATATACAAGCTCATCTACATACAAGATCAGCTATTTTTTTTAAATAGTATATCTTTGATATACATTTTTGAGCAAACATTTTTAACTCAAATCTTTACTTCTGGGGTTCCATGGAACAACATATTTTGAAATGGGGGGTCGGCGGCCAAATACATTTAATTTGGCGGGCCCTTGGCATGAAAACGTTTGAGAACTACTGATACAGCAACAGAAGTTTTTCTGAAAAATGTTTAGATTTAGAAGACGTGTAGAATCAGCCTCATGTCTTAATGGGTTAAGCTACAGCAGTAGTAATAGTAGTAGTACTAGTATTAGAACTACCCACAGCTGCAGCAGCATGGGCCGTAAATACCGTGACGCAGACAACACAGTTGCGTTGGGGACCAGTAATTTGGGGCCCACGGCCACCCACCCGTGCCGTCGGTAAAATAAAATAATAAATCTGCGTACATCCAGAGATGCAATGACTGTTGAGTTGACAGAAGTTTGGCGGAGCGCGGTGGCTGCTGCTATCACACACGCCCCCCACCTCCACCCCCACTGTTGTCTTGTTACGCTACTGTGCAGCAGTACCTGGTTTTTAGCTCTTAGCATCAACAGGTTGGTGACCTTTCCAAAGGGAAGTCCAAGTGAGATCACTTCGTTCTCAGAGACAACAGCGGAGACGCGGCGGAGGTGCAGCACTCTGGACGGGACCGACTGAGCGCGCTCACTTTTGAAGAGTCTGTCACTGCCATTCGCTGACAAGAGGGAGGGAAAGAGATTTACAGTATGTCAGTGCAAAACAGTGTTAATTTTGTTGAGGGCCGCTAGTCCCTTCTATATTCAGCTAGTATGTCAGTGTCCGAGCAAATCGGCTTAAGGTGGCCTTACACTAGCCGATTTTTTTCAATCTGAAATCTGATAGCACCACACACTACAGGATAATCGGAGCGGGGCAGAGCAAATATTAAACATTCTTGATGTTGATCGGGCCGATCCCGATCACGCTTTGAGCGGTCGGGCACCCCCCGAGCGTCAAAAATGCCCGATTATCGGCTAGTGTAAGGCCACCTTTACTGTCTATTTTAGTCCTACACAAACATTGACAATGAATGGAGAATGTTACATCATAGTGTCTGTGCAAAAAGGCATAGTGTCAATTTTACGTCATGATGATGTACGATAAGAGCGCCCCTCACTTCACACGGGGGTGAAGTGAGGGATTTTGATATTTAGATATTTTTTGATATTTAGTCGACTAAGACTAAACAGATGACTAAAACTAAATGGTGAGTTATTCAAATGACTACGACTAAATCAGAATTTGCTGTCAAAATTAACACTGGTGCAAAACTGTATCATTAGTGTATTGGAAGATCACAGGGGTGAGGAATATGTGTACAAGTTAAATAGGCATGCAGGTTAAATAAACACGTCTTCTGGTTAAGTAGGAATATTAGTTAACACATTGACTGCCAATGGGATACTAAAATTGATTTGAACAGCCAACCAATGCAAGGACTTTGAAAGGGGTGTAATGTGTGCACTGTGCCTGGTCTTTGTCAGCACACATACAACTGACAAACTGCCTCTTTTTGTACACCAGACATGAGAGCGTTGCAGTGATCAAGACTTCTAGTAATAAAACCATGTATTATTACATTATTATATTTTCAGTATCAGCCTGAGAGATGTGAAAACCTCATTTTTGTACATTACAGTAAAGTTATAATGCACTTCAGAAGAATTTGTGGAGGACTGAACATTTTCACAATAGGTAGGTGGTCACGCACGCACGCACGCACGCACGCACGCACGCACGCACGCACGGACACACACACACACACACACACACACACACACACACACACACACACACACACACACACACACACACACACACACACACACACACACACACACACACACACACACACACACACACACACACACACACACACACACACACACACACACACACCTTACCTGTCAATGGGTTAGTGGTGTTCATGGTAGAGAGAAGCAAACAGACAGGCAGCTAAGATTCCTGGAGAGAGAGAGAGACAGAGAGGAAATGCGTCAAAATATTTTCTCATTTTGTTATTTTTAAAAAACAATTTCATTGGATGAGAACTCAGAGCGTAAAATATCACCTTATACACGATCATATTTTTCAAAATGTTCATAGCACGGCACAGAGTGCCGCGCTACAAGCTTGTAGATCTGCTATTTTTGTGAAATCGTGAAAATGTGGCACAAATCTTTGAATGTATATTCTTTCAGAATGAACGTTTTTAACTAAAATCTTTGTTTCTGGGGGTGTCCCCATGGAACAACATATTTTCAGATGGGGTTCGGCGGCAAATTACATATCATTTTGGGGTTTCTTGACATGAAATATTGAGCACCACTGATACAGAAACATAGGTATTTCAGAATATTGTCCGGTCTAAATTGTCATTGTCTAAATGGGTTAAACAGTTGCACACATGCCTAGAATTGCTGATATCTGTGCCGCTCTCATTGAAAACAATTTATTTAAAACTCCATCGTGTCACTCTCCCGTGCTCGAGGGCTGGTTTCTGCCCCCTCAATGACGCCACTCTGGTTATGAGCTACGTGTGCGCGGATATACATTTGTTTTATTATAGTGTTTATCCCGTTGGCTGGCACGTCACAAGGACCAGTGTGCTGTGCACCTTTTAATAACCGGGAACGAGTTTGTTAACATAGTTTTCAATGTTTAACCCATTACAGGACCTGGCCTAGCCAGCATGCTTTCTGGTCTAGAGGGAGGGCGCGCATGGAGCAACCGCTGGCGAATATTGGTTCATGCGTGTGTGTGCTCGCACAAGCAAAGAATTCTTCATTTTAATTTTGTAAAATATTCTTGAATAATTTTGTAGAAGCAGAGGTGAACAGTAATGTTTGTGATTTTTAAATTGTATTTCATTTCATTAAACAAATTTAAATAACCCTAAATCGGACTGGCAATAATTGACGATATTCAGACCGCTGCCATCTTGCCAGCAAGGTGCCAGCAGTTCTAACTAGGTGCATTTTCCCAATGTAGACAGCCCATTCATCCAAACAGAAAAGTCCTATCTAATTGTATTAAACAACGCCAATTACAGAAAGCTTGAATTATCCTCTTTCAATCTGTACAGTTTTTGTTTCATAAAAATTCACTGTAGAATTTATTGACTTCCTGTCAATAAATTCTGCGCAGGTTATTTTTTCCTAAGTGTCAGAGTTTGGGAGTGCTTGTTGGATATCACTCAACAGCCCTGCGTACCACCACTGAATTTGCACATAATGCAGGAGCCAGCAGGAGGTTACTAAAAACAAGTGCTTCCAAACTCCAATACTTAGGAAAAAAATCACCTCCATTGAATTTCTTGACAGGAAGTAGCTCATACTTCCTGTATTTTCTGTTTGGATGAATGGGCTGTCAATGGGAAGTTGCACCTAGTTAGCACATTGCTGGCAAGATGTCTGAATATCGTCAATGCTTATTTTCCAATGCCGGAGCGGTTGCGCAAAGACCCACCCGGCAGCACTGTTTAATCAAATGCAATTCATTTGTGCATGTATAAGATTTTTTGTTGACAAAGTTGTAAATGTCAACAGTATGTATATCCATAACATAAGCAAGCAGCACCCTAGTAGACAATACACTAGTTCTGTCTTTAAATCATTTTATTATTATTATTTTCACAATTACATTACCTGATCATCTTCTTAATTAAATACACTATAGTTTAAGCTTGTCACATGAAACTCTATACCGTCATATGCATACATCTGTCGCACGAATTATCAAAACATTAGAGAGTAGCCGGCGTATGTGTATCAGATTGTGAAAATATAATAATAATAACAATAATAATAATAATAAAATGATTGAAAGACAGAACTAGTGTATTGTCTGCTAGCGTGCTGCTTGCTTATTTTATGGATATACATACTGTTGACTTTTACAACTTTGTCATGAGTAATTCAACAAAAAAAACGTATAACACACACAAATACATTGCATTAAACAGTGCTGCCGGGCGGGTCTTTGCGCAACCGCTCCGGGATTTAGATATAGGCATCGTCAATAGTGGTCTTTCTTGTTGCCATTCTAGTTGCTAATGTGAAGAACTCCCTCTTGTGGCATAAATGTTAATTGTCAGCATCAGAGAAATGGCTGAGCATTCAAAAACAGTACTGAGCGAGCAGCACTGAGCAGAACATATCAGATCAGACCTTGTGTTTACTGTTTAGCACAGTGTTTCCCAACCTGTGTGCCGCGGCACTTTACTGTGCCGTTTGATGTGTCCAGGTGTGCCGCCTGATTTGACCGAAAACAACACTAACCCTTCAGGCTTCCTATTGTTGCGTCGTTGTTGTTGTCACACGTCTAACCATTAGACGTGCGATAACGACGGAACAATAGACTCTAACGACCCTCGGCCATTGAAATGTTAATGCAAAAGAGATGCATCCAGAAGACGTTACATTTCGCGCATATGCACGTAGACAGCAGACACATACAGTCCTACATGTCCCGACCCAAACACTGAGGAGGTAAAGTAAACGTGACGTTGTTGTGATTAAACATAATGTGCCACGAAAAATAGCTGTCCAACTGTCCAAGTGTCCATACATGATCGCCTCGTTCGGACAACACAATATATCTCCCTCCCTCCACAGAAGCACAGTGATGCCTGATTTATTCTTCGTCGTACACGTGTTCCATGCTGAAAATGGCTGATTTACAAGCTCACAACGCGTTAATTGAGATTAATTAACTACAGAAAAATTAACGCGTTAAAAAAATTAACGCATTTAATCGCACCTTTTTTTCCACCGCGGAACGTTTCTCACTGTGTTTCTAGTAGTACTGAATTGGCTGCGGCACGCGAGCTGCAGCAGCAGCAGCAGCTGTTGTTCACTCTACACTACAGGCTACAGCTCCGTCAGAAAGCCCAAAATCCAAACCCAAATGAATCTAATGAAGAAGCCGCTTATATCGCTTTTGCTCCATGGATGGGACATTTAGATGTAAAAGCTATCGGATGGACGCGTGGATAGCGGCATGGCTGTGTGCAATGTCAGAGGGAAAGGATCCATTTATGACCAACGTTAGCTTATATGCTAGGCTTGCTAGCTGCTTCAGTTTAACATGTCTCACAGACCACCGGAGACGCGCGGTGATTTCACCACAGCACGAAGCTGTCAAGCTGTCCTCGATGCGAAACATACTGAAGTAGCAAGCGACAAGCGTGGGTCAGCCCCAACCTCATGTGAAATGTTTCCCCCATAATAAAGTTGTTTTTATTTGTTCTCATGCCCCGCCATGTAAAGCAGATTTGAGTATTTCATATACACACTGAAGACACTATATAGGCACTTGCTGCTCTTGTTTATCTGTTGGGATAAAAAAGTTGTATTGCTTAAAGGGGAATACCACTCATTTTCAACATTTTTCTATGGAGTTGTGTGCACTGGAAATAATAAAGTCCCCCCATTATGTGTTGCCTATAGAACTGGAGGTCTGAAAAAAACAGTAACATTATGAAGTACATTTTTGTGATGTCACTGAGATGTACTTCATAATGTTACTGATTTTCTTCAGACCTCCAGTTCTAGGCAACACAGAATGGGGGGGGCTTTCTTATTATATCCACACAACAACTCTAAGGTATATTAATGACAGTAAAATGTTGAAAATGAGTGGAATCCCGTAGTCACTATTCACTGGGATACCAAAAAACATTTGAAAAAAAAGGTTTCTCACTGTTCTCGGGTTGAATATTGATATGCGATTAAAATGCGATTAATCGAGATCAATTAACTACAAAGCCTCTGATTAATTAGATTAAGTCCCAGCTCTAATATATATATTCAATGAATATATATATATATATATATATATATATATATATATATATACTGTATATATTATATACACATAGATACACATATGTATGTATATGTATATAGATAGGCCTATACACCGTATATCTAGGTGTGCCCTGAGATTTTTAGGCTATGAAAAGTGTGCCCTGGGACAAAAAAGGTTGTGAAACACTGGTTTAGCATACTGAAACTGCAATTATCATATCGAATGGAATGCATTTGCATCATGGCCGAACCATTCAAAAACAATAGCATGGCCAGTAGTGCAGTTCACCGTGTACACCGTGCTTGTACACCGTTCAGGTGAATGGGGGAAGTGAATTACTAATGGTTACGTTTAGCATAAATCCCACAGAAAACTAACCCTCACATGCATTGCCTGATAAATCAATAGAGAAGACACAAAGGACATTTTCAGATAAGCGATTAAAACAGGGAAAGGACCCGTGTCATTTTGCATAACTTTATCACAATTAATTCTGGAGGTCCCTGGAACAAAATATTTTGAGATGGGGGCCAGCTTTTTCAGAAAACTGTTAGTATTTAGAAGGCCTCAGGTCTTATGGATTAACCTGTGTCCTGTTGGCCTGGACAACAACAGCACTGGTCCGCGAAAAATAATGATAATATATTTAAACGTGGAAGTGGTCCTAAGGACCACTTCCACATGTAAAATATGCGTCCTTTTAGAAATATATGGATCCCTGTGTAATCTGCACCATTTGGCTGATTAGGCAATGAATTCTGCGATCGTGTAATCGCGTTTTTCTGGAGGGTGTATCCTTGGTGCAAAGCAAGATAGAGACCTCTGATGTAAACGATTGCAAAGCACCCCCAGATATGCCAACCTACTTCTGTATTCTATTGATAATAACATTATGATCACAAGTGCTGCACTCAAGTTGAACAAAACCGGTACTGTCACCAGTGTCAGCATCCATCCATTACAAGATCATTTGGGGATCTGCACGTCATTCCGACAGAGCATTAGTCCGACATGCGGGAACCGCTCGAACATGCGCTGCTCCCGTGCTTGCGGTTATGGTTAGTTTAGGGTTTGAGGTAGGTTGTCGTTTGTCGGACCAATGACTAGTCTGAACTAAGTACTGCACCGGCACATTTGTGACTCTAGTGCAGTGTTGATACTGTGGCGCCGGCAAAATCCTTACTGACATTTTTCAATTATTGTCTTGTCACAGCTGCCAGAAGTTGTAACCAGACAGTGTATTCCAGATTTTTTAATATTATATTTTTTAAATGGCAATTTAGAATTGGCCTACAGTAATTGTTCAAAATGGTTGGGTCAAGAGTAAGACTGGGGTTTTAAGTAGAGACTGAACCCAAGCAATCTTCAACTAATCAGGGACTAGATAATAGAGAGCTATTAAAAATGGAATACATGGATGGATTGTATATTATCAACAGGGCGCATTGTGATGTGATGCATTGTGATTGTAAATCGGCTATTATTAATTTTTCACTATATATATTTGTACGACACCATTGTACAACGAAGTATAAAATGGAGCTTAATGGTTAAGATGTTCTTCACCTGAAGAGTTCACATTCAAATGTAGCACCAGATTAAGAGATGGTCAACTGTGTTGAATACAAACCTAGGACTGAATGTTTATTGGCACAAATTGGGTCAGCAAGATATTTAGCTCTACTAGTACATGTGGTACTTGTAGTAATACTACTATATTAGTAAATAATAATAATCAGTGGCAGCCAGCAGTAGCAGAAAATAGTATGTCCAATCAATCATGATATAAATATTAGAGAAGGCAGTTTCACCCTCCAACCACACCACACAGAAATAAGTTCCCTGTGCGCGTGTGCCCCGTACAACCACGTGCCCTCACTCTCTCTCCATCCTACCTGCAAACGACTCCCCCGCAAACAAATTGATATTTTAAACAAACCGTCGTCATCGAGAGAGAGGGGATAGGAAAGGAGATAGAAAGAGAGACACGCAGATGAGAGGATAGGAAAGGAAAGGAAAGAGAGGGAGGGAGAGAGAGAATACGTCTAATATATAATTCAAATGGGTTCCTACCCCTTGTAATAAGACACTTCAGGACAGATTATAAACCTTGTGGATGGACATGATTGTCAGTTCATTCTCCCCCTGAGAGTAGTAGGGGTCCAGTTGCCCTCAAGCAAGGCTGCTAGAAGTACTACAGTATTACTATGCCACTGTGCGTAGACGTCGTACTACATGCTCATACCGCTTGAATGGTCGGTAAACCCGTGGAGAGCCTTGAAATCGGACCTCAATTCAACTTCAAACCCATGTTTTCATTGAGAAACCAGACACCACCAGACCCAACATGGCCGACACAGCTCACATACAAATACACAAATGTACTACAGACTGTGTGGTGGGTTCAGTATAGTAGTAGTAGTATCAACTATTTGTGGTAGCCTAATAATAGTTAAAATATCAGCAGTAGCTGTTACAGGATCGGCAATAGTATAAGTAGTAATACTGGTGATGGTGGTAGTAGTAGAAATAGTAGTTACAGTATCAGAAAAAGTAGTGCACTACAGTATCAGTAATAGTAACAGTATTAGTAGCCTAGGTAGTTGTTCAAGTATCAGTAATATTAGTAGTAGTAGTAGTAGTAGTGAAATAGTAGTATGTAATAGCACTAGCATTAATTGTTACAGTATCAGTGATATTTGTTGTTACAGTATCAGTAATATTAACAGTATTAGTAATAATAGTGATAGTTACAGTATTAGTAATAATAGTGATAGTTACAGTATTAGTAATAATAGTGATAGTTACAGTATTAGTAATAGTAGTTGTATCAATACTAGTAGTAGTTAGTATCAGCAATAGTAGTAGATTTACAGTATTAGTAATACAGTATAAGTAATAATAGTTGTTACAGTATCCACAGTAGTTGTTACATAATCTCAGCAGCCGTAGTAGGAACTCTGTAAGGTTCTGCAAAAGCTTTCCCCCCAGAGTTGTCGGATTTCTAAACACCCTCAAGCCATCAACCACAACATGCACACCATTACCCAACTATTTAGCCTAAATTCTTATAGTTGTTATATTACAATGATACTGCATTAATGCAACAGTATTATTATGTATATATCATCCTGATATTCAGTATTCACATTGTCAGTTTATCAACTTTGTTTTGATTATGCTTCATTATCAATTTTATTCTGTCAATCATGGCTACCCTATCTATATGTTTACATTCTACTATGTTTGCTATGTCTACTGTGCATACAACCAGGTGTCTAGTGTCTACCACTGAATTAAATGCCATTAGTCTTTGTCGTTCCGTGTTTGTTTTTAACCCATTAAGACCGGGAAGGCATCTGTGTCATAGATTTGAGCTATAGTTTTCTCCTACAATAGATTTGAGCTAAAAAGCAATATTTTAGATTTTGGCTATTCAAAGATAGCCGATATACACGCTCATAGCTCGTGCTCTGAGCTAGTTTGTTATCGAAAAAAGGTGTGCACATTTTTGAATATTATATTATTTTAAAGCGAACATTTGTAACACAAATCTTTGCTTCTGAAGGTTCCTGGAACAAAATATTTTGAGATTGGGGTGAGCGGCCAAATACATATAATTTCATATATAGGCTTTTCAGAAAGCCTAATACTAGTAACAGTAGGCCTACTGTTACTATTAGGCTACTACTACTGTTATAACTACTACTATTGTTAGATTTGTTACGACTATTGTAATAGTCGGAACTATTGTAATTCTACTACTACTACTATTGTAATACTATTGTAAGAGTCGTAACTTATAGGCTACTGATCCTGTAACTACTACCCCCGCTAACACAAAAATACAACATGATCATGTTGAGAGCCAAAAAACTACTAGACCTATTGGTAGTGGTGGTGACAGTTAGTGCTTGTAATACTATACTCACATTACTATTGTAACTAGTTTTTACACTACAGTGCAATTACACTTTCATTGCGACTGCTACTTGATACAATTACTGTTATTATTGTGACTACTACTATTATGAAACTACTACTGAGTAATTACTAGGCCTACTGTTACTACTAAGTGCATGCAACATGGCCCTTAAATTCACACAAATACTGGAAAATGTACCAATATTCGCAGTAATTCAACCATCACCTCATCCATAACAATGGTCACGCCCCCTCTCCCATCAACAACAGTGTAAACAGCGCAACTTCCCCAACAGCAAAACCAGAATGTATCGTGAGAATACTATATTGCTGTTCGTCTTTGTTTATTTAAATATCAAATGGGCCCCCACAGTAAACACATCAAATATAAATACATGATAAAAATGCAACGTTTTTGTCGGAATGAACGCCCCTCTCTCGCGCGCGGCTGGTGTTTTGGAAAATGGCCGCGCGCACTCTCGTTCCGTCTGTTTCTATAACAACCACGAACGAACCGCTCGAGACGTCGCCGTTTTTAAAGGTTGTTTTCGACCAGAATGTTCGACTAAAATGGAAAGAAAGGACGCGTCGATTTTTCGGCATTTATTTGATTTATTTATATTGGTTTATTTCCTGCTCGAGCGTCCCCTCCCCGCTCTTCCTCGTGACAACTTTTTTTTGTTTCCTCCGAACGCGGAAATAAAAAATAATAATACAAAACAAACAAAAACAAAACGATAAACGCGGAAATTTAAACAAAACTAAAATATGGAAGTTAAACGAGGAGGCTGTTTATAATGCAAATACTTTTTTGGTATTAATCTATTTTATTCTAGTGTTGTTTTTTTTCCTCCCTTCTCATTTGACGAAGCGCACGCGCCCCTCGTTTTTCGACGGGAAGGAAGAGAAGAAAAAAAACACAAGAATGGTTGGAAAAGAACAAATTGAAACAAAATACAAAACACTCACCCGTCCATTTCCGAATGAGGGAGGAGAGGAGGAGGAGGGAGAGAAGAGGAAAAGAGAGGAGAAGAGAGGAGAAGGGAGAGACAGAGAGAGAAGACAGAGAGACAGACAGACAGGAGGCTCGCGGGCGGAGGAGAGAAAATGTTGTGGTCCTCCAGCTTCCGGTTTCTCTTCGTGACGTCACGACGACAAAATGGCGGCGCTGCCTTGAGACCACACCCATCAGTGGACACACCCCACCCTCAGTGTGAACATAAACAAACAAACAAACGAATAGGCAGGCCTATTTGTATTACTACTACTAAGCTATTACTAATTAATAACAATATACTAATAATATTATAATAATACATGTATAATAAAACATGCATATTGCATAATGAGGTTAATAATCTAACTATAGGCCTAAATTAGGCCTACGCAAATCTGTGTGCTTGCAATGCATGTGTGTATCATGTGTACTGTGTACTGTACTGTGTAGGCTAGGCCAGTGTTTCCCAACCTTTTTTGTCCCAGGGCACACTTTTCATAGCCTAAAAATCTCAGGGCACACCTAGATATACGGTGTATAGGCCTATCTATATACATATACATACATATATGTATGTATGTGTATATAATTTATATATTTATCATTCAATATTTTGAACTAAAGTTCATGGTTCCAAAAAATGAACTATTTTAGTTATTTTTCGTTCTTTCTTTTTTGAATTATTATTATTATTATTACCACAGTACCACAGCCCATAGCCATATAGAACCTCAGACTTTATTGAATAAAATAACTTTGGGGGATTTAATAATAAAACTGAAAAAAATGAAGCGCCACAGTTGTGAACTACAGACGCCTAGCGGCTAGGCGTCTGTAGTTCACCTCAGGAACTTGACTTCAAACTGTGGCGCTCCCGGCGTCGATTCAGTCGGAACTGTCGGATAGACTGTTGTCCAGAACCACTAATTCAACTGGAGATCTGGTTCTCCAGAACCACTATTACAACCGATATAAGCCCACATATGGGCGAGTTGGTGCATATCACCATTCACCAAGGACCCGTTAACACAGGATTAAGGCTACATAACATTAGTAAACACTCATAATGATAATTAGGGATGTCCCAATCACATTTGTTTTGCAGTATTTGTTAAAATGTCATTTGTATGTGGATACACCTGTGGTTTGCCTGGTGGGTGGTGATGGGTGGTGCTCCACCTGAACTGGAGCAGCACCCACAGCTGTTGTTGTATGATAAAGGGGGAGGGGTTAGGGGAGGGGATGATATTGTGATGTCACTATATCACTGTTGTTTTTCATTGGTACTTTGACTGTCAACTGTGTCAAAGTTTCAGCCTCCATGGAAGAAACCCTAAATACAAAGGGAAGACATCATTGCACAATGCACATAACAACCACAGCAAGGGGTCTAATGAAGTACTGTCACCTCATAAACACATGAAAAACTGGAAAACATTAATCTTTAATGTTTGAATGGATGGTACCATATCTGTCTTCTCACTCTGTCTCTCATGGACAATACAGAAACCAACCTGCTTACCAATTACATCACCCATAGGGATTCCAACTTAATAGAAATTAAAGCCTCTCTGTTGCTGGAAAGTTTTTGAAATTACCAAACCTGCCTACCGATAATGCCATTGCAGCTTCCCGGGCTGCCCAACCAAATCTGTCAGAATAAGAAACATTGTGGAAAAATGTCTTAAGAAAACAGTACTTTCATTATGGAAGTAATAAAAACTAAAGGGGGTCAGCAAGATAGTAAGTCCTCTGCACATGGACATTTCATACACTGACTGACCGATTGGTTGACTTGCTTTGGCTACATGTTATACATTTTACATCACTTTGGACATATGTCATTTAAATTCCCTTGGCTTATTGCTTATTGTTCCCAGTCCGCCCATGTACAACAGAATTGACAAAGAATTGACTTCCATACACCGACTGAGAAAGATGAGAGGTTCTACTGAATGCACCTTTATATGTACCTACTCATTCTGCATGTACCAGTAGCAGCAATTTTAGTATAGCATTATATATGGGCCATAAATATTCTAAATATAATAATCATATATAGAACAATAGCACCACCTAGTGTCCGAATGTGGTGTGTCCACACAGTCGGATACCTTGCATTTGTAGAACTAGATTTGAAGGCCACTATATGCCTTCAAATCTAGTCCTACACTGCGCAATGGTCGCCGAACTACAGCATTTGAAGTGTTAAACATTGCTGTAACACAACTGTAGAGCCCTATATGGATGCAATTTACTTTTTTTGGTGTGGCTATTCTCATGCCAAACCCCCACATTTGGTATGGATTGGTGCATCGGCGTGCCTGTGGCCCCTTAGAGCCCCTGGTATGACTATAGTCATGGGAGAGCTCTGAAGTGTTTGTGCCAAGTTTGATGAGGATAGGAATCAAACCAAATTTCACAATTGAGTTTATTTCACATTGGCATTACATCTCGCTACGCTCGTTTATGGCCGGAGGTGGATGTTTCATGACATTGTACATGTAGTGCCATGAGCTGTAACTGGTTTACTTCTTAGGGAACGGATAATATCCGTACATTATACATACACAGTACATACAAACCCTGTTCTACGCCATGCAGATGAAACAATAATTGTATACTACTGTACCTGATGGCTGATGCTATTTTAATATGCTGGATATGTTGTCCACCTGCACAAGAAGCATTTGTCCCTTCCATAGTGCCACCTATGCATTGAATTAGTTTTAACTGATCATGCAGTACCTGATTTTGTACATTTGACTGCCTTCCTGCTATTTGACTAAGTTGTGGTTGTGTGTCCTTTCTTCTCTATTCTATCTTCCCTATTCTAATCTCTTCCTGTAGGTGCAATGTTGAAAGCCAAAATAATTTCACCCACTTTCACACCATCACTTTGTTTCGTCTCAGAGCAATGAAGCCTCACGTAATTCATGCATAAGGGCAAATGACAAATGCATTCCTGGTTTTAATGGGTTAATATTATTCTACGCCATGAGTGCTACATGAAAATGCCATCAAGTCAATTTGTTCTCTTCTTTATTCTATTGTCTTATTCCAACTCCTATAAAATCAGTTATCAAATCAATCTGTTCAACATGAAAAACTTTATTGGACATCTCACAGCTGACAAACTGCAGCTTTCTTTCAAATATCAGGTACAGTATTCTATAGGTGTACAGTTTATACACACATACATGTGTATTTGTGTATATTCTTGTGCTTCTAGTACAGTGGTTTTCAACCAGTCGTTCGCCTGAAGGGATTCGAGGTGATCCCCAGCTAAATGATGGAGAGTTGGTAACCAAATGGACCCTTCTAGATCTTTTACTCTTGAGAGTGTAACATGACACCAAATGGGCCCGTACGAGTCCATTTGGTTTCACATTACGCTCTCAAGAGTTAAATGATTGTTAAACATCTGCATTATTTAATTTACAAGTCTACACAATTAGAGAATGTAGAAGAAGAATTGTTAATTTGATCAACATTTGCCTATTGTCTCTCCTATGATAGTCTCTCAAGACAGACTGTTGACTCAAGTTTTTCCGTTTTTTGCCGATGGGATTCTCAGATTGCTTACCACCATTAATACAGCATGGAAATGTGGACATATTCTTCTTTTGGGTCGGCAAGGCTAAAAATCTCATCAAATGGTGGTCCGTGGCTCAAATGCAGAAAAAACAATGGGCCTTGATATGAAAAGGGTTGAAAACCACTGTTCTATTACATCCATATCATGAGTGTTGTGTGTGCATATTCATGTAGTATTGTATTACTGTTTACAGTAAAGCCGTCTTGCTGTATGCCAACACACACAGGCTCTTGTTGAACGCCGTCTGCAGCTCCCCCCACGTCTCCTCCAATCGGGTGGACAGGCGGCTGAGGGTCGCCGTGGCGACCGAGTCCACGGCGATCTGCCTTAGGTGGAGCTGAGAAAGAGCGAGAGAGAGACATTGGTTTGGAACGGAGAGATAGAGGCACTGGTATATCATTGAAAGATACCAGTGGTTCCCAGGGGTCCTTGAGGGGTTTTCAGGAGGTCCATAGCTGAAATACACTGAGGGTGTACAAATTAAACTATTTGCATGGTGACCCTTTGGTGTAGTTTGGGCCATTGAATTCCATGCGTTGAATCACTTGGGACGACGTGCGGCAACGTGCAAAAGGACATATCACACCGCTGGGACATCGCCCTGTGGTTAGGGCTTTAGTCTTAGGGCTCCATCTTGCACCACCCTTATCCCTTATCCCTAAACTAATTCACTATTTTGAAAAACATTTTAAAATAGTTCAACTAGCCGATCTACATCGAGACATTGTGAGCTTGTGGATCGGCTATTTGAACTATTTTAAAAGGTTTTTTTAAATAGTAAAGAAAAGGCAATTTAGTTTAGGGATAAGGGTTAAGGGGTGGCACAAGATATAGCCCATGGTCTTAATGCAAAGTTAATTTTGCCAGAAAATATTTAGTCTTTTGAATACACACCAGTCTTAGTCCTATTTAGTCTTCTGAAAAACCAGTCTTTTAGTCTTAGTAAACAAAAGTAACACTGTTGAATGCACACCTTGAGGAACAGAGCCAGATACGCTTGGGCCAGGTCAAAGTCCCGCCTCCCCTGCAGCATGCTGTCAATCATCTTCATGAAGGCCAATAGGACACAGGCGTCTGCGCCCATGTCCGGGGACAGACCACGGAGCTCTGTCTCTATCGCCGAGGGCCCCATCTGCTTCAGCAACGTGATTGGCTCGCTGTCTGAATAGCAAATAGTGGATTAAAATTAACCCATTTAGACAAATTAGACCTGAGGAGATGAATTAGACTTCTTCAGCTGTTGAAAAATAGCAGATCTACAAGTGCAGAGTGCCGCGCTACGAGCTCGTAGATCTGCTATTTTTGAAAAATCGTGAAAATGTGTGCAAATCTTGAATATATATTCTAACTATAATATGAGTACTGCCAGGTTAAAACAAATATTACCATAATGACTATAATGAGAGAACTACAAAGAGGTCTTACAAATATCTGTCCGGTGAGCATCTTCCAGCGCCAAGTAGAAAGGAGACTTCTGAGCCAGAACGCCCAGGTTCAAAATCTTGGACTGGAAATATAATACAAAAATATACATTATTATTATTATTATGAATAGCAGTAGTAGTTCTAATAACAGCAGTAGTAGTTTAAATGGTAGCAGTAATATTAGTATCAGTAGTAGTAGTAGTAATAGTACTGTACCTGCGTGCCAGTACTAGTAGGAACGGTAAATTGTGGTAGCAATCCAGGGATGGTTGGCAGGAAGAAGGGAGCGGACTGTGGAACCTTCGGAGGTTCTTTGGGTTTGTTCCGCCTCTGAAAAGAGAGAGGAAGTCATTAGTGAGAGCGAGAGAGATCCCATTCACACACTGTAACTATTAACTGTAACTGTAACAAAGTCCTTGTTGCTGCAATGTCAAGGGGAAGGAGCCCAAAGCCACAAATGCTGTACTACTCTTGTATAGTGGGATGTAACAAAACCCTTCTAATAACAGCGTGACTTTCCTGTGGATCTCTTGACGACGTCAGTTGGTGATGTCTTATTGATGTAATTTGTGAGCTCAGTTAACTGCCCCAACACATGCGGATAAATGCTATACATCAGTGGTTCTCAAAGTGGGTGCCAGGGACCCCCAGGGTTCTTTGAAGTGGTTCCAGGGGGTCCCCAGCAAAATTAATTAATACATCACAATCAGTTTAACCCTATTTTATACTACGGATATTGAAAAATAGCTTATGTACAATGAGCTTGTAGATCTGCTACTTTTTAAACGTTTGTCCGGGTAGCTCAGTCAGTAGAGAGCACTTGCCTTTCGACCGCAAGTTCATAGGTTCGATCCCAGCACTGCCAACTCTGCCAACTATATTAGCAGCACGGCTTGGGTGTGGCAAGTGATGCACTAAGTAGTGGAAGCTGATGGTAGGTGTTGCCCTCCACATCAGCATTACATCTCCCAGGAGGTCTAGCACATTGGGAAACAGGGAGATTCCTGCACTCTGGCTGATACCGACAATAAGCCTCTCCAACCTACTGTACTTACTAAAAACCTTGACAAAATGTGAGTGTTGAATCATTTAGAATTCTTTAACACAAGCATCTTCGCTTCTGGAGGTCCTGGCACACAATCCATTCAGATGGGGGTCTGCGGCCAAATACAAATCAATGAGAGAACCACTGCTATATATTATAATATTACCTTGATAACATCTAAGCTCAGCAGGTTCTTCCACCTGGACTCGGGTAGCAGTGATAAAGTGACCAGCTTAGCATCCAACTGTTGAGGCGATTCGTAGTCCTGTAGCTCAGACGGCTCCTCGCTGGCCTCTTCTAGGTCCTCACCTGGGTGGGTTGAAAGAATTGGGTTTTATTTGACCTTTATTGTTTAACAATGTCAGCATTACGTCGTAGGACCTGTAGTAGTACTACTCGTTTTATATCCTACCAGGACTGCTGCTTTTCTATCCAACAAAGACGTCATTACAACGGGTTTATATCTTACCTGGAGGATATATTTTTACAACTGGCTGCCTGGCTGGACAGCTGTTATTCACTTGGATATTCCAAGTGACTAGTTTTGTTCTCAGGTAGATAGACTTCCTTATTCTTAGAAGGGAGTTAGACCTTGCCAGTGATGGGATAGATGGGCAACCAATCAAAGCGACATGTGGAGACTATTTTCTCTCCCATCGCTGGGGTGGAGCCAACCAATTAGCAGCATACACAAAAAGCACAGACAGACAGACGTTTCATTGTTTCAGGGATCCAATGCAATACAGATAAGGTGTTCAGGAGTGCACAGTAAAAGTGCAACAGTAAAACGAAACAGGAAGTAAATATCATACTTGTGTGCAGTGAGGGTCCGCTCTTATCATCATACATCACATTCGTGATGTCAGCCAATCAGCTGAGCACATTCCGTGCTCATACACACAAAACAGTGCATTCCGGGCGCACGCACGCAGTTTTTTGCATTCTACCATGACCTCTCGTGCTGCTGCTTTCAGAATGACAGTTACCTTGACTAGGACAGGTTCCAGGTAGCATTACAGTTGTAGGTTCATAGTCTGCTGGTAGAGGGCGTAGCGATACCATGGTGCAGAGACTCTTATTGGACCTGCAACATTTTTTATTCTTTTTTACAACTGTAGTAGTAGTATCAGTATTATATATATATACATTTTCTATTCCATTCAAATAAAGTAGATCAAAGCAAAAACCTATGACCCCAATAGCAATGAATTGTGCTGACCGCTAGCCATGTGAGCTCTCACCAGAGGTACACCCCCAGGTTGTCCACGTGCGCAGAGGCCAGGTAGTCACCCGTGGGAGACATGGACACGCACACCGGCGCTGATGACACCAAGAAACAGTCGACGAGGCTATGGCAAACACAGAAGGGACCAATGTTGACCACGTTCATATCAATTCATCTAAATAACATGTCATAAATAAATTAATGATGACACTCATAACAATAGCAACAACAAACACTCTCTACTAAACTTAAATCAAACTCTGACTGAACCTAAACTTAAGCTCAATCCTGTGGAATGCACTCCCCAATACTCTCAGAGAAGCCCAAAACCGCCCTCAGTCAAAACCCACCTCTTTCAGGCTTTCATGTAAAACGTCTTTGGGTACTTAGAAAAGCGCCAGGTGCTTGAAATGTAGCTGGACTACATTTGCTACTACCTCTAGTAGCGACCGTAGTGGACACCTTTTCATGATTGGCTGCCTTGTCTCTAGGCTGCCTCTAAGCCAATGGGAGACTTACCCATGGCATAAAACCCATACTCTGAACGCCACAGCGTGAAGCTGTGCGCTGAGGCTGCTGCACACAAACCCATTATACCATAGAACGAGAGCTTGCATCCGGTTATGACTGAGTCATTATACCATAGAACGAGAGCTTGCATCCGGTTATGACTGAGTCATTATACCATAGAACGAGAGCTTGCATCCGGTTATGACTGAGTCATTCTTGTTTATCCCATTCAGGCCTGACGTCGAAATAAAAAAAACGTTCGCTTTGAAAGAATATATATTCAAAGATTTGTGCCGCATTTTTACGATTTTTCAAAAATAGCAGACCTACAAGTTCATAGCACGCCACTCGGTGGCGCGCTATGAGCTTGTAGATCTGCTATTTTTCAATAGCTAAAGTATAACATAATGCTTAGTTAAAACACCAAAAGGGGTTCCCGCCCAAAATGGGTTAAAAGCTATAATATGACACGGATGCGTCCTCAGGTCTAAATGGGTTATTCAGATCTTTTAATCAGATCTAACTTTCAACTTAAAACTAAGGGATGAAGTTAATTGAACGGAAGGTTCCATTTGTTACCATCCTGAGGGCAGGTCCCACGTTCTGATGGTACAGTCCATTGCTGCCGAGATCAACCAGCGACCATCTGGACTGAATGTCTAGAATGGATGCAAGGAAGGAAAGAAGAGAAAACAACGGGTGGACAAATGGAATTTCATATTTCTGCGTCCTGGAAACCAGACCCAGCCCACCACTACTCGCACTGTTTGCTCCGACTGAAGCAGGGTACACTACAGCCAGGCAGCAGTTCTCTGAAAAACCTACGTTGCTAAATCAGTTGTGCTTAAACCTTTTCAAAGATACAGAACCGTGAAGTGGGAAAAGGTTAGTTTTAGCAGGAGTTTTGTCCCCTCGGCCATTGCGGCATTAACACATTCACTCCCTAACCCAAGTTAATTGATAAAGACCTCTTTCCCTCCCGAACACGGTTTACCCGAGTTATGTTTTATTTGTTTGATTCGCCGATTTTGATAACTTTTAAGACATAGAAGGTTTTCCGCAGACACTTTGGGATACGTCACACGTTTGGATCACGTGATCGGAATAAAATAACTGACGCTCGCTTCTCAGGGCTTCTGGGTAATCGAGTCACAATGCAATCCTATGGAGAATCATGTCAGCCCCCGGGTCGCTCTGCTTGTCTTCCTTGTTTTGGATAGCGGTGGTGGAATAGGATGCTTTTCGGTGTATAGAGGGGACCTCATGTATTGTCTTGGTATTGTTTTTGAACAGACTGAAGACAAATATAACTTTGGGGACTATAAAGACTATTATTATGATTATTAGTAGTAGTATTAGTATTAGTATTAGTAGTAGTACTCACCATATCATTAATCTGTCCTCTGTGTCCAGGGAATTTCCTGACAATGCGCTTGGTTTCTAAATCCAGGATGTTTATGGTGAAGTCATCCAGCGCTACAGCTAGCATGTTGCTAAGACAACATTCAAATTAATTCATTAACAATCCATTATAAAAATCAATACCAGTAGATTATGTTGTCAAATGTTTCCAGATTCACAGCACGATGAATTTAGCTTTTAATGTGATGCATTATTTATTTCATTATATTCTAGTTGTAAAAATATAAGCGCGCGCACACACACGCACGCACGCACGCGCACGCACGCACGCACGCACGCACACACGCACACACGCACACACGCACACACACACACACACACACACACACACACACACACACACACACACACACACACACACACACACACACACAATAATAATTGCTACCTGTCTCTGTGTAGCTTTATGGAAGCCGGGGGGGCAGGCAGCTGTGTGCAGTGGCCCAACGTCTTGCTTTTGAAGTGCCAAATCTTCAGGAGCCGGTCAGAGCCAGCGCTCACCGTGACCTGACTCAAGCCGTCCACACAAACGCCTCGCACAGCCCCTTGGTGGGCTGGAGAGAGACACAGAGACAGAGAGACATGGAGAGGGAGAGAGAGAGGGAGAGAGATGGAGATGGAGAGAGATGGAGGGGGAGAGAGACAGGGAGAGAGGTGGAGAGGGAGTGAGATATAGAGAGAGGGAGAGATAGAGCGTAATACGCTGGAGAGAGCAGTAGTATGAACTTAGTTATAACCACTTAAACCCCCAGCATCCGCCTTTGCAGGAAAATAGCAGATCAACCTCACAATGTATCGCAACGTGATGCATTCATTCATTGTGAGTTTGTACATCTGCTATTTTCAGCGAAGATATAATATGTAGACCGAAAACTGAAGGCACTAGTATGGGGGCCCCGAGGGACTCCGGTCAAATAAGTATTAGGGTTTAACCCATTTTGGGCGGGAACCCCTTTTGGTGTTAGCATCATGTTATGCTTTAGCTATTGAAAAATAGCAGATCTACAAGCTCATAGCACGCCACCGAGTGGCGCGCTATGAGCTTGTACGACTGACATAGAAACATAGCTTTTTCAGAAAACTGTCAGGATGTAGAAGACATTTTTAGAATCTGATCTCAGGTCAGAATGGGTTAAGTGGTACATAGTACACGCAGCAGTAGGTACCTGTATCGTCTCCATACTGCCCTGGGGTTTAAGTGGTAAATAGTACACGCAGCAGTAGGTACCTGTATCGTCTCCATACTGCCCTAGGGTTTAAGTGGTAAATAGTACACGCAGCAGTAGGTACCTGTATCGTCTCCATACTGCCCTGGGGTTTAAGTGGTAAATAGTACACGCAGCAGTAGGTACCTGTATCGTCTCCATACTGCCCTAGGGCTTAAGTGGTAAATAGTACACGCAGCAGTAGGTACCTGTATCGTCTCCTTACTGCCCTGGGGTTTAAGTGGTAAATAGTACACGCAGCAGTAGGTACCTGTATCGTCTCCATACTGCCCTGGGGTTTAAGTGGTAAATAGTACACGCAGCAGTAGGTACCTGTATCGTCTCCATACTGCCCTAGGGCTTAAGTGGTAAATAGTACACGCAGCAGTAGGTACCTGTATCGTCTCCTTACTGCCCTGGGGTTTAAGTGGTAAATAGTACACGCAGCAGTAGGTACCTGTATCGTCTCCATACTGCCCTGGGGTTTAAGTGGTAAATAGTACACGCAGCAGTAGGTACCTGTATCGTCTC
The DNA here is from genome assembly GCF_951216825.1 of Electrona antarctica. Lineage (NCBI taxonomy): Eukaryota > Metazoa > Chordata > Actinopteri > Myctophiformes > Myctophidae > Electrona > Electrona antarctica. Next base: position 28,688,550 of record NC_136797.1, read on the forward strand.
CATACTGCCCTAGGGCTTAAGTGGTAAATAGTACACGCAGCAGTAGGTACCTGTATCGTCTCCTTACTGCCCTGGGGTTTAAGTGGTAAATAGTACACGCAGCAGTAGGTACCTGTATCGTCTCCTTACTGCCCTGGGGTTTAAGTGGTAAATAGTACACGCAGCAGTAGGTACCTGTATCGTCTCCTTACTGCCCTGGGGTTTAAGTGGTAAATAGTACACGCAGCAGTAGGTACCTGTATCGTCTCCATACTGCCCTAGGGTTTAAGTGGTAAATAGTACACGCAGCAGTAGGTACCTGTATCGTCTCCATACTGCCCTGGGGTTTAAGTGGTAAATAGTACACGCAGCAGTAGGTACCTGTATCGTCTCCATACTGCCCTAGGGCTTAAGTGGTAAATAGTACACGCAGCAGTAGGTACCTGTATCGTCTCCATACTGCCCTAGGGCTTAAGTGGTAAATAGTACACGCAGCAGTAGGTACCTGTATCGTCTCCATACTGCCCTCGGTGGAGTCCAGACTGCAGGTTGTACACATCAATGTGTCCCGAGGACAGGCCGACCACCGCAAAGTTCCCACAGGACGTGATGTCAACAGCCTGCCCGAGACAGACAGAGGACGTTATGTGTCATACTGGCACATTGAGCTGTAGTCTCGCGTAGCCAGACAACTATTCCACTAATGTCCGAATGCTATGTGTCTCTATGGAACTACAGGTCCCGAAAGCTGAGAAAGGAAGCTAGTTATCTTATGTTGAAAAAAATGCTCATACACTACATGCATATATTCAATGTGTATTTAACAGAAACACAATTCAATCTTACCATAGGCGGGATCATGAGGCCAGTGCCAGTGTAATGTGTGAAATAAGCAAAGAAGAAGAGCCTCATCCCCCCGACCCGGAAGTGATTGTCCTCCATAGCTAGTCTAGCCTCACTCTAGGCTTTTTTATTATTATTATTATGGATTAAGTCATATTAATCAAACGGGTTGGCAAAGGAGGTAAAAAGGATTAAACCCAAGATTTTGTGTGTGGCAAATATTATGTTAAGTGGCAATTAATCGTCAGGTAAAATGTCATAATTGTAACAGCCCTAGTCAGCAGGTACAACACAGACACACACACAGATTTCGAGATATATGGCTAGAAGATCATTACCGTGGCATGGACATTGAGTGCTCGGTTCCTATGGAAACGCTCTGGCTCCAGACGGTGGCTTCCCATGGTGCACCTGTGGTAGCTCCATGTGCTGGTTGCCAGGTAACCACGGTGACATGACACGATGCCGTCCCATTCGCCCTGCCGAGCCGTCTCTGTTGACATGGGACACATCACAATCACATTTAGTTTAACTAATGTCTAGAAGTCTAATCTCATTATCTCTGCCAGGCTAAAAGCCAAAGGGGGAGATTATGTTTTCACCTTTGTCTGCAGCTAATGTCACAAACCGGGGGATGAATCGGTGCCAAATGTCTTGTGGATGCTGCTAGTCGGCCAGGAAGCAACTCCACTCCATACTACATTTTTTCCACACGTTTTACTTTTTAAGAACTTTAGAGCATATGCCTTTCATGCGGGAGGTTGTGGGTTTGAACCCTGCCTGGGTCGGTCGACATCAGCAAGGGCATGCGGTCGCAACGGGTTCCTAACACCGAATAAAATGCGTTCAGATCTGAGCTAAGTCTCCTGAGGAGGCGCGTCGGAAGCCTGTCCTGGACAGGGTCTCGAGACGTAAAAGACAAATCCATTTTATACTAGAATTCAAAGGAAGTTGGATTGGGTTTGATTGGCATCATCAATATAGAGTCCAAGGGGAAGCATGCACATCCCAAACAAAAATGTAAAACTGCTAAAATACGAAAATTAGAAGAGGAAGGAAGGACGCACACTGTGTAGCTCCCAGTAGAAAGTAACCCTAGAAGGTCTTCATCAGGTCAGGAAAACCTGCTCTGATCTGTTGAAATCTAATCCAATGTAGTCTAATGAGATGAATAGAATAGCTGCTATAGAAGTTAATACTATGAAGAAAAATGTTCGTCAACTACCGTTTTTCACTGACGAAAACTAAATGGAAACTAAATGAAAACTAAGCTATGGTGACTAAAACAATACATTGACAATTTCGTCAATAAAAACTAGACTAAAATGTTGACTAGCAGTTTGACTAGTGGACAAGAGATCCAGTATAAGTTTAAAAAAAACGTGTCACGGCAAGTTTTCAGCAAGTGTAAAATCAGCCATTACGACGGCATCAAGGCCTGCCAAAATACATTTTAGTCAACTAAATCAACTGTAAATTTAGTCGACCAAAATCTAATAAAAATTTGCTGTCAAAATCAACACTGGTTTACTGTACCGCAGGCAAACGTGCTGATAGCAGGAAGTCGAACTTCTTCGTATGAAAGACCTTTCTTCTTTGTCTTTTTCTTGTTAATAGAACCTGGAGTAAAGCACAGTAGAATAAGCAGAGTAGAATAGAATTGAGTAGATTAGAATACAATTTGTTTTGACGTTCAATGATTTTCCATTGAGTTTTCAGAACGAAGCTTTGAACGTCAGTTGTGATTTCACCAATATGACATGACATCACATCTGAAAGGACCTCACTCTGAAAGGTTCAATCAGATATAACAGTGGTTCTCAACCAGTGGTCCGGGGACCACCAGTGGTCCTTGAGGGTTCCAGGTGGTCCCCAGTTAAATTATAGAGTTGGTAACCAAATGGACCCTTATTAGATCTTTAACTCTTGAGAGCATAAAATGAAACCAAATGGACCCGCATTATTGTTAAACCTCTGCATTACTTAATTTACAAGAAGTCTACACAATTAGAGAATGTAGAAGAATTGTTATTTTGATCAACGTTTGCCTGTCATCTCTCCTATGGTGCCAACTTCAATTACGACAACAAAATATTCTATGTTTAATCCATTGAGACCTGGAACGCATCCATGTCACGTTAGCGTTAGCGTTTTAAACATTGTTATAATTTAGCTATTGAAAAATAGCAGATCTACAAGCTCATAGCGCGCCACCGAGTGGCGCGCTATGAACTTGTAGGTCTGCTATTTTTGAAAAATCGTTAAAATGTGCCTCAAATCTTTCCGAAAATTGTCATGATTTAGAAAACTTTCTTTTTTAAATTTCGATGTCAGGCCTGAATGGGTTAAGAGGTCTGAGAGGCTTAATCTCATCAAGTGGTGGTCCGTGGAACTGTTTTGATCACATTGTCAGAGCTGGTATGTATGTGGACTTCACGTCTGCTATACAATTACCGGTGGTTCTCAAACCTTTTCAAAACAATTCCAAGGACCGAGAATGTACAAATGGAACCAGGTCCATTTGGTTCCCTTTGTACAATCTCAAGAGTTACAGACATTTGGAATCCGCTATACATAGGAATCGTTAAAGGGGACCGTTAAGAGGTTATCATTAAAGGTCATTACACACTGGCGAATTAGCGACGCGAATTATTCGTGCGAATAATTCGCCTTTTTTTAAAACCAATTGAAGTCAATGCAAGCTTCCACATCAGTGGCGAATGTGCGAATGTGCGAAAATGCGACCGTTTTCGCTCTTTATTTGTTCGCTCCGGTGTTCGCTCCGGTGTCGAATTTTTAATTCGCGTCGCTAATTCGCCAGTGTGTAATGACCTTTAGGAAGCTGAATCGTTAATATCCTAAAGGATACCAACGCTAATCAGATAACATAAAACAAGTCTGATTGGAAGCCACTGAGTTAGTACTGCTGGTGGCCAACAGGTGGCACTGTTGTGTCAAACATGGAAAAGGATGCAGCATATTCAAATGGAATACAAGAGGAAAGAGTCTTACCATGTCCAAGGCTTTTGTTGAATCTTTCGTGGACAGTGGAAAAGGAATTCAGAGTTCCATCTTGACCTGAAGAGAAGATAACATTGTCTTATTTTAGATACATTTTAATTTTAAGCCATTGGCTACCAAACGTTTTCCCTCTGAGCCCGCCCTTCTTATATCAGACAAATGCTGAGACACCCCAGGCCCCTAAACGCAGTCACGCACAATACTTCGGAATGGAATTGGAATGCCAGGTTAACTTCAAAGTGGACTAAAGCAATTTAGGATTACATTTTTGAGGGGTGCTAGCCCCTCCAATGCATGGCTTTCCGAAATTACGCCATAGGCCAGCCAAATCTATGGACTTTTAATTGTTTGTTTAGAGCCTAATTATAAATTCCCCCTCCGCACACGCACACCACACACACACGTGTTACCTGCACTCAGGATGTTTTGACCATTCTCTCCGTGATGCTGGATCTTGGTTGGCGGCGCTGAGTGCCCCTGGCGACTGCGTAGCAACCGGGCTCCACCCCCAGCGGTGTCAAATATCCACACCTGCAATATATGGTCAACGAAACTATTATTAACGATATGGTTGCCGTGTTCACACAGTTACAGTTACTAGACTGCAGTTATGTTTGTCGTCAATCTTTTGCCGTTCTCCCACATAACAAGAAATATTAAAGAAGGAAATCATCACGACTTGAGTAACAATCCGACCTTGATGCAGTTGTCGGCTCCGTTGGTGACCAATAGCGGCTCGTGGTGGATGAAGGTGGCCGCGGCGACCGACGCGTGGTGTGCGTTTCTGAGCTGGGACAGGAGCGTCTTGGTGTCCAGGTCCCACAGGGCCACGTGGCCCAAAGGGCTACCACTAGCCAAAATCTGATGGCCATCTGACAAGGCAGAAAGACAATGACAAGGCAGAAAGACAACCACTTAGAATGCAAGTGATGGAAAGTAACCTAGTACATTTACTTAAATACTGTACTTAAGTACGATTTTGAGGTATTTGTACTATACTTGAGTATTTCCAATACTTTTACGTCTACTCCGCTACATCTCAGGTGCAAATACTTTTACACCACTACATTTATTTGATAACTTTAGTTATTAGTTTTTAATTTGTCGATTTTGATTATTATTACAAAATATAGATTAATAACATTTATGAGTCTCACTTCAACGACGTTAGGAGTCATATTTTGCCATTTTTACAAATTGCAGCATTTAACTCCCATTTCATATGGTTATAATGTGGTTATATTCATGTAGAAAACAGAAGAAGAAATGATTATTATAACTAAAGCTAGCAAAATATTGCAATTTTGATTTTTATTATTCTTACTGTACATGCTGACTGAGTACAGTAGTGCATCCCGTGGATGCAGAGGTCGTTGTTTTATTGCGTCCCTTAACTATAAACTGCATTTTGGGATGCAAAATGCACCCTATTTTAATCTCTGGAGAGACACTGATTTATAATAGAGAGAGAGAGAGAGAGAGAGAGAGAGAGAGAGAGAGGTAGGTAAATAAAAAAAATCACACCCGTGTGAACTGAGTGGTGTAAGGTCTTATATAGACTGATCAGCTGTGGTCTGACGTAATGTCTGACGTAATGAAATCACACCCGTGTGAACTGGGTGACCATAGCAACCATGCTTATTTTTTGGTACGAACAGACAGACAGACAAACTAACAAAGCCAGTTGTAGGAGTGGTTTGCACCACTCAAAAACAGACGGATGTACCTGTCCTAAAAGAAAGACAGGTCACTGGTCCCCAGTCTTGTTGGAATGACATCACAGTTTCGTCATACTTGATGTTGTGGAGAATTATTCGTCCTGAACTCAGTCCAACAGCGACGACGTCAACAGCAGGACTCTGGAGCATAAACAAAACACAGTATGAGAACAGTAATACCAAATTAAGTACTAGTAACATACTAGTAATATTAGTAGTAGTATAAACGTATTAGTACTTTGGGTCAGCTCGTCACTGAAATGTTGTGGGGGAAATGTGTATTTAGTCAAATATTGTATGTAACGGGACATTCATAGCAGCACTAAAAATTTAATCTTCAGTTAATATGTATGTGGGACTAGGACATTGCTGACACAATTGACAGGTGCATTGCTGTTGGTACGGGATCGCTCGCTAACAATTAAAACGTTGCCAAGATAGCTGTAGTAGCAGCAGCAGCAGCAGCAATAGTAGTAGTAATAGTGCTAGTAACAGTGTTGCCAACTCTCGTGAGGCCAACCAACCTCCAAACATAACATGACCAATCTTGCAAGAGAAATGAGCCAAATCGGTGGCGCGCTATGAGCTTGTAGATCTGCTATTTTTCAATAGCTAAATTATAACATAATGTTTAAAACACCAAAAGGGGTTCCCGCCCAAAATGGGTTAAGTAGTAGCCTCGGTCCCAGGCTTACTTTTCTGCGAAAAGAAGAGCCTGGTCACAACGTAAGGCAAATAAGCTATCGGCGGACGTATCCTCCGGAACATCCATCAGATGTATTTCCCCCGGATACGATATTTTCCCGACCAATCACAACACTTGTTTCATTCGCGGAGAATGTAAACTGATTTGTAAAGCATCAACGTAATTTCCTTGGGAGGTAGAGACAGTCAATGTGATTCACACTCCTCCCCACCTATGGGGAAATTATAGTATTTACATCAAAGAAATGTTGACTGTTACGCTATTGTGTTTTTAAAACAAGCGACCTGTGACTTGTAATTCTTTTCCCTGCAACTCTGTAAAAAATAACAAGCCAAAAGCTGTGGTAACTAGTGAGTCATAGTACTTGAGGTAGATACCTGTTCTAGAACGGTGACCCCTGCAGACCAGCCTGTGAAGTTGTACAACAATTTGCTGGAAGTAAAAACAAAATTAAATAAAACAATCAACCAATCAGGAACCAGAACAGGTAACACAGTTGTTAATCACCTCACAACATCTCCTATGTCACAATATGACAATGTTATATAATCCGACCATAACAATTCATAATAATTGCATTGCATTTGATATGGTAGTATAATATACATGTACACGTTTTATTAGGAATGGTTGTATTATAAAATACTATATATACACAGTAGATATACTGAAACATACACAGACAGACAGACAGACAGGCCTAGTTTTACAATTCTATCAATTAAACGGCCGCGTTTTACAATTCTATCAGTCGAACAGCCTAGTTTTACAATCCTATCAGTCGAACGGCCTAGTTTTATAATTCTATCAATTAAACGGCCGCATTTTACAATTCTATCAAATGGCCGCGTTTTACAATTCTATCAATTAAACGGACGCGTTTTACAATTCTATCAATCGAACGGCCGCGTTTTACAATTCTATCAGTCGAACGGCCTAGTTTTAAAATTCTATCAATTAAATGGCCGCGTTTTACAATTATATCAATTAAACGGCCGCGTTTTACAATTCTATCAGTCAAACGGCTGCGTTTTACAATTCTATCAGTCAAACGGCCGCGTTTTACAATTCTATCAATTAAACGGCCGCGTTTTACAATTCTATCAATTAAACGGCCGCGTTTTACAATTCTATCAGTCGAACGGCCTAGTTGTTTTTGTCTCTTTTTTTCTTCTTCTCCTCCTTCAGTTCTGGCTGAACCGTGCAGTCGGTTTTCGCAAAATTCTGTGATGCGACGTGTGAGCATGTCTAGCAGAGTGGCTCAGAGCCTCTGCCTGATGGCCTCAAAAGTCTAATATCTCCACCGGTCCAGAGGGACAATACAACAACTGATTGTCATGGGTTCAAATCTCACACACACACAATTAAAACTGACCCTGTCACAATTTCATGGTCTTTTTTTTCACAAGTTGACTCTTCCATGTTTCTATGGCTTTTATTGTGCATATATTATTCTTATTGCTTATTGCCTTCCTGCTTGGTCCTGCCTTATCTCTGCTTGCATACTTAGATTTTAATTTCCATGATACAAACAGTCATGATGAAACATTAAACATACTTGGATTTGATATTCCACAGCTGCATGGTGCCCTGTGTGCTGCCCAATAGGATCTTGTTGAGGTATGTGCTCGGGTGCATCATGGCAGAAACGCAGAATTGGGTGGGGTCAAACTGGAGGCGGAGATACTCCTCTGGAAAACAATTCAGGAGTTACCACAACCACACACAAAAGGCTACTTCATAGCAATGGTTTGGGCCAGTAAAAGTAGTACATACAAATAGCAAACAAGAGTAGCAGCAAGCTTTCCACTAAGCCATTTTCTCGGCCAGCAAACATGGCCTGATGTGCATGTAATGTGCACACCTCGTTTCTGTGTAGTTATTCCACCACTTTATTTCAGTTACTGTTAAAGGGATATTTCACTTGAAATGAAATGTTTTCATCGTATATTCAGGCTTATGTGAACACCCCAGACAGTTTTTAAGTTGCTTGATTCCCATTGTAACTTCAACCTCCATTTTAACCATGTTAGATTCATTGAAAACACCCGTCTGTTTTTTTCTGGTGACTGATACTGCCCTCCTAAAACATGAGCAGAGTTTTTTCTTTATTATTATACATAAACACGGGCATCTCACGTATTAGGAGGGCAGTCACTAATTCAGTAATTAAGTCACTGAAGTTACTTTCTTAAAACGATCTCTCCACCTGCATCAACTCTTTTACAGATTTTATCAGTGCTAGTAATAGTCCATCCATCCATCTTCAACCGCTTATCCGTAGTCGGGTCGCGGGGGCAGCTCCACCAGAGAGCTCCAGACTTCCCTCTCTAGTAATAGTATGTAAGTAGTAATGGTAACAACAGTAGGAGCAACAGCACTAGCAGCAGCAGTACTAGTAATAGCAGGAATAGTAGTAACAGTAGTAGCAGCAGTACTAGTCGTAATAGTAGTAACAATAATAGTTAGAGCACTTTTCTTACCTTCTTCCTCTAAATCCCAAACTATGACCACGCCCTCTCGGTCAGCAGAGATCACATGATCGCCGAATGTGAGAATTAATTGGATGTCAGCCTCGTGGCCCTCGTATGTGTGGACGACCTATTGGACATAAATTCTACTCATTACCATAATCGCTGTAATGGCAATGGTGGAGGCTCCTCACTGTCAGGTGAGCCAGTAGGGTACAATAACAGTGGCAACACAGAAATATGTGCCAATTAATTGGCTTAAGACAAATAGGGGTATATAGTATTGGCTACTCTAAATAAAAATAATAATAATAATAATAATAATAATAATAATAATAATAATAATAATAATAATAATAATAATAATAATAATAATAATAATAAAGCTATTTATGCTGGAGAAAGATCAACATGAATGTATACTATCCAGTGAACCTTTGGTTCACGACCGCTTACCTCCTTGTTGCGTGCAAAGGCAGCCATCTTGCGGCCAGTGGCGGCGAACACCAACATCCTGTCTGCCGCCAGACAGGAAATGTCCTCCGACAAGCTGTTACCTAGAAAGCACGACATCACCGTATGTGTCCATCGTCATTTTAAGAGAGGTTAGAGTATCCACAATGCTGGAGGAGCAGTATCAATCCTTTTTATAAATTGTGAAACTGAAACCATTTCAGAATAATCCAGGGATGATGATAATGATCAGGCGGTTAAAGATGCCCCTAGACAAATCTGCGGAGCCGTGCCCTGGTGGCCAGCTGTATGCAATCAATGCTGCGCTGTCAAGCACCACACTGTGACACCACAACTATGATTGAGCAGGGCAGCCTGCGTGGATTTATCTATACTGTACATGCACTCTTGCTATTGTCTAAAATGTTTCTACATCATGCTCTATTGACTTATTTGACTATATTCACACGGCTGCTATTTTGCTCTCACATCAAGAAAGAAAGAAAGAAAGAAAACAAAACAATTTCCTGAAATGTCTCTAGTACTTACTGACAGCAACGATGCCCAATTTCTTGACCTGGAAAAATAAATAAATACAACACATTGTAACATTGCAGTAATTACAGTGGGCGGCGGTGGCTCAGGGCAGTGGCCGGATGGGAACCGCAAGGTTGCCAGTTCGAACCCGGGCTCCCCCAGTGTTAGTGTCGAAGTGTCCCTGAGCAAGACCCTGGCCTGAACCCCAAATAGCTGCTCGATGTGCAGCTTGGTGCCTTGCATGGTTTCCTCCAGCATCGATGTGTGAATGGGTGAATGTAATGCACACTATGTAAAGCGGCTTGGATAAAGGCGCCAAGGTATATAAATGCACCGTTTACCATTTACAGTACATTGCACTTGGTTTTGTGGTGGCTATAAAGTAAAAGTAGCATCAGAAGACGGCGACCAATGTTGAAAGACAGTGTGTGTGAGACAGAGACTGATATTCACATGAGAATGATGAACAATGAACATCAAAATGAACACACACACACACACACACACACACACACACACACACACACACACACACACACACACACACACACACACACACACACACACACACACACACACACACACACACACCAGGTCAGGTCAACTCAGGACATGGCCATATACACTCACTCAACTACAAACACAGCAAACCAATATTTTGACAGGTGAAGGCTGCTCAGTTTGCTGTTGCTTGAGGCAGGAATGGGAATCTTTAAAATCCTAAAGGCTCCCAACCCTAGTATGATTGAAACAAAAATGCTTTTAATCACTTATTTTCTCGCTTGCCTGCACACGTTTCTGTATGTCAGCTGTCATGACGTGCATGCCAGAGAAAACTAAACATTTCAGCATAGTATAGTATGTCAGAGAGCTCCTTCACAAAACTGCATTGAGTGATGAACTTCTATGGCTGTGTGTTATGGAATATACATGCAATGGATGGAATATCTAGGGCTAGCCATTCTAGGGCTAGAGAGCTGACGTCTGATCTTGACTCTGACAACTGACAGAACATTAAAGCCTGTGTACATTCGGCTAATGGTGAACCTACTACTACTGTGTGTGTGTGTGTGTGTGTGTGTGTGTGTGTGTGTGTGTGTGTGTGTGTGTGTGTGTACTCGGCAGTGGTGCTGACAGATTCTGCCGTTAGCAGAATGTGTCTTGAGAGATGAAAGCTATGCAAATATAAAAATCGATTTAATACATCCATGACACTCTTGACCCAAGGCTGGTTGACAAGTAGCCCCGATACGTAGGGACTGAGGGAACGTATCGGCTATCGGGGCTAGTTGACAAGTAAAACTGCCCGAGGCTGAGCTCAGCTCAGGCAGGGTCATAAAAATTAGGTCATAATAAACCATATTCATATTTCATACCATGAGCAAATAAGTAGCACTTAGTTAAGTACTTACATTGTACGTGTGGAAGCAGGAGCCCACGGCCGTAACGAGGTAAAACTCGCGGTGTTTCCCATGGTAACGGAGCACATGTGGTAGATGGTTGGAATAAAGTCCCAGCGCACGGAACCCGGAGAACAGCTCGCTTCCCTTCCTCGTCCTCACCCCGTCCGCCATGTTGTCGTGTCTTTATTTGTGTCAAATTATGAATATATAAAACACATACAGATATATTCGATGTGCGCAAAGACTCGCATGTGGGAATGTGTACAATCGAAGAGGGGGGACGGAAGGACACACATCATGTGTTACACCGGAAACTGTCCGGCAGGCGTCTGATTCCCTTCATGCTGCTTCATGCACTCTCAAACATTTTCATGACCCAAAATGATGATGCCTGGCCACGGACCCCATTTTAAATAGTTTGAAATACCTAAAATAAATTATTAACTTAGGCCTACTTCTTGATATACTGCTGCCTTAGTAGTTCATCCCCCCAAAAAATACTTTAATATTTAAAACTATGTTTTGTTTGTCACATTCCTGGGCCAATAATTTGATGACCGGCGGCGGAATGACTCAATGACTCTCCAAAGATGAAATTATTGGCTTAGGAATGCGACAAAAACAAAAAATCTCCATGAATTCAAGGATTTATCATTTATGGGGAGTGTATTCAATCAATAGTACTTTATTTCAGATCCAGGGAGATCCATATGACAGAAGAAATAAATACAATATATTTACCGTATATGTATTGATAGAAAATAAGTAACTTTTTTGGGTGAACTACTCCTTTTCCTCATTTTGCTAGGCATGTAGCGGACCGGCTGGATAATAATTGGGTAAAGCCGACTGATGAGTTTGACGTTTCTCTTTATTCAGAACCCAACGTAGAAACTGGAAAAAGGACATAACATATAGGCTATATCAATATAACATTCCATAATCAAAAGGCATAATACATTTTCCATAACATCCATGAGCATATACATCACAAAACTATACAATATTTAATCCATCATATCAACATGCAATATAGAAATAAATAACCCTCAGACAATACATACAACAATAAGACTAATTACCAGTATCCCTCATACAAGATTGACCAACAATAAAAGTATCACCTTTTTCCCCTTTCCAGCTCGGTGCTAAAGTGGCTTGTGCAAAACTGTTCTGTTCCAGGGCTCGTTTGGGCCATCCGTCCTTCCTTTGCGGTCTGACCGTCCGTCCGTCCGTCCGTCCTTCCCTTCCTCAAATAAACTTCTCCATGTTTGCCATTGCCATTCCTCTCTTGTGGCAAATCTGGCAATATCTGTTCCTCTACCAGCGAGGTGGGCAAGTGACAGTTTTATGAGCTAATGCCTCCTTCTAGCCCCATACTGGGTGTCAGCACCACACAGGTGATCTTGATCTGTGTAATCAGTACCAGTTTGTGCAGGAAACAGTCAAAATAAGGCCTGAGACCTGACATTTAGACAGAAAGCCTTTCAAAATAAAAGCCTTAGGGACAACACATTGTGACAATTGGAACCCTCCCATGTGGGTCCGTTACACTCCCACCAAAATCATAGTGATTTAAAAACTTGGCATAATCACAAAGATTTTTTGTCAATTTACGTGACCCCATACTCATTTAAAATTCTAAATACAATATGTAGGAAGTGGCTGTGCAGTCTGTCTCCCACCTTTCCTCCCACCTTAAATACTCCATCTCCAATGAGAACATGCTCAGCACTGACTTCCGATGAGCATTGACTGATGAGCATAGTGTCTTGGGCCTTGAACCTTCCAGCCTTGGCTGGTTTCCTTTTGGTTTGTTTGGGCAGGGATGCCCGTTCTTCGTCTGGTTGTCGTCGTCCTTGTTGCAGTGGTGCTCCTCTAGCTGCTCGTGTCGCTAATAAAGCAGTCAGGGTGTCTTCCTTGGCAGCCACTGCTTTGGGGGCCTGGCCCTCAGCTTGAACTTGATTCTGAGGGATGGCATGAGGCTCGGCCCCTCCGACCTGCACAACACCAGCGCCAACTGAATCCCCTGGCCTCTTGGGATCTGAGGCTACGGCCGTTGCACCCTGCTGGGCTGAGTCTTTGGGCTTCACTGCTGCCACTCCCTCGTTCACCTCCAGCTGTTCCTCGATGCCCTTTTCCTCTTTGCGATCCGGAGCACCCGACCTAGCTGTTGTGTCTGGCAGTGGTGGATCTCCTTTTGTTGCTCCTCTGACAGCCAGGAGCGTCCTCTGCTGCTCCCGCTCCTGTGCGGCAGCCTCGAGCTTCCTCTGCTGCTCCCGCTCCTGTGCGGCAGCCTGGAGCTTCCTCTGCTGCTCCCGCTCCTGTGCGGCAGCCTCGAGCTTCCTCTGCTGCTCCCGCTCCTGTGCGGCAGCCTGGAGCTTCCTTTGCTGCTCCCGCTCCTGTGCGGCAGCCTGGAGCTTCCTCTGCTGCTCCCGCTCCTGTGCGGCAGCCTGGAGCTTCCTTTGCTGCTCCCGCTCCTGTGCGACAGCCTGGAGCTTCCTCTGCTGCTCCCGCTCCTGTGCGGCAGCCTGGAGCTTCCTCTGCTGCTCCCGCTCCTGTGCGGCAGCCTGGAGCTTCCTTTGCTGCTCCCGCTCCTGCTCAAACTGCTCCGTCCATGTCATCTGCTCCATCCGTCCAGCTTCAAACTGCTCCGTCCAGCTCATCTGCTCCTTCCGTTTCTTTACTTCTGCTTTCCTTGCAGCAAGCTCTGCTGCCTCCACATGGCTGGCTACCACCAAAGCCGGTGTAGAATGACAGCCATATCTGGAATTGATTTGTGTTGGAGGGCCAAAGGAGTGAGGCTCACAGTCAAGCAGTTCTTTAAACCGTTTTTGCACTAAGATTCCATTAAATTCATCCTCTAGAAACCTCTTGTATTCTATTTTCAAAATGTCCTCTGAAATACATTTACATGCCTCAACTCGTCGTTTTATCCCAATATCAGGTGTGATGTATTCTCTGATTTCATCATATAGTCTCGAAATGTCTTCTTTACTCTTAACCAGTGTTTCAATTAGAATTCCTAGGTCGCTCTCAGCATTGGACTTTGACTTTAACTGCGTTCTTACTGTGCGTACAATGACCTTCCACTCGTCATATAAGCAGAGAAGCCTTTTTACCATATTATCAACAAATTCTAGACCTGCATTGTCATCTGACTCATTCACCATCATGCTAATGTCTGCCATTTTGGATTAGATTTCAAATAAAATGTAAGACCTTGAATATAATGACCATAAATAAATGCAACACAAAAACAAATATGGACCTTAAATCACTGTATTACAATCTCACTGTAAAACACCATAATCTTTGCATGTAAACCATTAACTGAAATTAAATTCAAGAACCCTTATATACAATATGTCCATATATGTTCCGTCTCCTGACCATGTAATGTTCTGTCATGCAGTTGTAGCGTTTGTGTTAATGTAACCGTTCACCAGATTCATTTGACTGTCCGATGTGTTGCAGGCCTGATGGCATAGTTTGAGCTCCAGTGTAGATGAGTGGTGAAGAGTTGCAGTCCTTGGGTAAAGTTTCTACTGTAGCGGACCGGCTGGATAATAATTGGGTAAAGCCGACTGATGAGTTTGACGTTTCTCTTTATTCAGAACCCAACGTAGAAACTGGAAAAAGGACATAACATATAGGCTATATCAATATAACATTCCATAATCAAAAGGCATAATACATTTTCCATAACATCCATGAGCATATACATCACAAAACTATACAATATTTAATCCATCATATCAACATGCAATATAGAAATAAATAACCCTCAGACAATACATACAACAATAAGACTAATTACCAGTATCCCTCATACAAGATTGACCAACAATAAAAGTATCACCTTTTTCCCCTTTCCAGCTCGGTGCTAAAGTGGCTTGTGCAAAACTGTTCTGTTCCAGGGCTCGTTTGGGCCATCCGTCCTTCCTTTGCGGTCTGACCGTCCGTCCGTCCGTCCGTCCTTCCCTTCCTCAAATAAACTTCTCCATGTTTGCCATTGCCATTCCTCTCTTGTGGCAAATCTGGCAATATCTGTTCCTCTACCAGCGAGGTGGGCAAGTGACAGTTTTATGAGCTAATGCCTCCTTCTAGCCCCATACTGGGTGTCAGCACCACACAGGTGATCTTGATCTGTGTAATCAGTACCAGTTTGTGCAGGAAACAGTCAAAATAAGGCCTGAGACCTGACATTTAGACAGAAAGCCTTTCAAAATAAAAGCCTTAGGGACAACACATTGTGACAATTGGAACCCTCCCATGTGGGTCCGTTACAAGGCACAGTACAGTAGCCTATCCCCTGTAACACCCTCCAGGACCACTGGGGGTCCCCGGACCACACTTTGAGAACCAGTGGCAGTACTCTAAATATTGATGAAAATATGATCTTGGCGGTTAGTTTTTCTACATATCAAACTAAGCATTCATCTATTCCACCAGACATGTTTTCATTAACTTCTTGTTGTATTAATACCAGTAATATAACATTAGAACTGCAGTTCAAATGAGTTAACCTGTCCCTGCTTGTGCCACGCCTACTACCCATACACAAATTATCCGTAATAACACAAATTTGAATTAGTATTATTTTGTATTGTAATTCCATAGGCCTACTTGATTACCTTATTTTGCCACCATTTCATACTTATTTACCTTATTTTAATTTCATTTTGTTCACATCCATGAAGAGACAATCATGTAACTTTGTTCAAACCCATGAAGAGACACTAAGAGACAATAAGGACAAGTTGGACTCAACGCCACAGAGACAAGGTTTATAGCAGAAACGACAAACAAACAAAAATGGTACAATTTAGATTTTTTTTTACAAAACTCAGTGACAACAGAGTCTCCACGCATATTTACAGATAAAACCAATGAAGGCTGACAAAATGATACATTTCACAGTTCATACTTTAAATATTTACATAAAAAAGGCAAAAAAGTGAATCTATTCACCAGGGGAGGGAAATATCTTATTTTTCTTATAAGGAATAAAATAATCCCCACGTCCAGCAGAATACTCATTATTGTAGCATTATGTACACACGACGCTTGGCAAATAAAAACATTTCATTAAGGTACTTCGGGTCGAATACCGAGTACTTTTTGGCTGCTCAAGATACATTTTCAGAGTAACTTGCCCTCGGGATCATACACACACACGTACACACACACATGCACGCACACACACACACAAACACACCTGAATAGCGTCTGAAATGTCACGCGGGGGGAGGGAAGACGTCCCGTCCGATTTTCACTTGAGAGATTGGAAATGTCTGGAGATTCTCTTCATCTTTTGCATTTTCGATTTCGAGTGGAGTGTGTGAAATCCGTGGACCGGAGCCGTTTCGATTTCGCGAAATGTACATCAGCGAATCGAACGATAGAATGCTTCCCTGGATGGAGAGTGAGTGAGAGAGAGAGAGAGATAGAGGGAATGTTCATCAAGTCTTGAAAAGGTTGCAGTATCATCGGCGTGAACTAGAGGGAGACAGAAAGAAAGCGAGGGGTTGCTCACTAAATACTACTAAAATACTGTGTACTTGTAATACTACTGATAAGTCAGTACTTGTAGTACTACTAAAAACACTTGTGTACTCGTGCACACTGGCAATACTGTTGGGAGTACTACAAAGTACTTCTCACGACGGAAACGGTAAATCGGAGTGTATTCGTGAGTGACGCAGTAGTACTAGTAGAAGTACTTATAGTAGAGGTACTAGAACTAGATGGGGGGGGGGGGGGTGTTACACAGTTGACATAACACCTGTCTCCCCCTCCTAGAGGTGCCACCCAGGCATGCCGTGGATGAACGAGTGCGCCCCCCCACTAAGCCCCCCTTTGTCCATCTCTCCGTCTCTCTGTCTCTCTCAGACGTCCAGGATCTCCTCGGCGGTGCCGCCGCAGCGGAGCCGGTAGCGACCCGTCCTCCAGCTGATGGTGGGGTCCCAGAGGGCCGACAGGAAGATCTGCACGGCGAGCGACTCGCGGATGAACCACGCCACGGCATAGTCCAGCTTGGAGAAGGACACCCCACCTCCCTGAACACAGGGGAGAGATAGTATTTATTACTGGGTGTATTGTGTATTACTGTGTAATACCAGTCCATTACCATGTATGCTCGTATATCAGTGGTTTTCAACCCTTTTCATATCAAGGCGCATTTTATGTATTCTGCATTTGAGCCACTGAACCACCATTTGATGAGATACAGTAGCCTTGCAGACTCAAAACTAAAGAATATGTCCCCATTCCCATGCTGTATTGATGTTGGTACCGTGGAGCGATAACAAGCAAATCTTCTACATTCTCTAATTGCGTACATTTCTTGTAAATTAACTTCAGTATCAGTAATGAAGATGTTTAACAATAATTTAACTCTTGAGAGTGTAAAATGGAACCATTTTATGGTTTTAATGGTTTCATTTACACTCTCAAGAGTTAAAGATCTATAAGGGTCCATTTGGTTACCAACTATCCATCATTTAGCTGGGGACCACCTGGAACCCCCTCAAGGACCACTGGTGGCCCCCGGACCACTGGTTGAGAACCACTGTTGTATATTAACTTATTATGTAATTAACTATTGCAGGAAGCTGGTGACGTAGTTATTATGTTACATGACTGACCATCTTCACGATTGTTTACTTAATGTACAAAATGAATTTAGGCCAAAAGATCACAGTAAAATAAGCAAATAAAGTGCAAAGTGAGTAAATTGAACAGAAATGACAGCCCTACTGTGTAGTAATATGTACTTATTAGAACTGTACCTGTATTCCAGTGAGTTGTATATAGTCTGCTATGAACCAGGCCAAACAGTGGCACATGAAGAAGACCATTATATCCCACCTAAAAAAAACAAAATTTAAGATTAGTTTATTACAGTATTTTTTCTTTCATTTTGGGAAGAGGGCACTTTGCTGTACAGAGGGCAAAAGGGCAGGTGCTCTAGCACCACCTTGTGTCTATCTGTGCACGTATCAGTGGTGCTTACTGCTTATCCCATTTTGGGCAGGAACCCCTTTTGGTGTTAGCATTATGTTATGCTTTAGCTATTTAAAATAGCAGATCTACAAGCTCATAGCGCGCCACCGAGTGGCGCGCTACGAGCTTGTAGATCTGCTATTTTTGAAAAATCGAAGAACGACTGACATAGAAACATAGCTTTTTCAGAAAACTGTCAGGATGTAGAAGACATTTTTAGAATCTGATCTCAGGTCAAAATGGGTTAAATCATGTTCATGCCCCCCAGAATTATATGTATTTGGCCACCGACTCCACATCTCACGCTGTCGGGCTATAATGGAGTCTAGGTGCCCGGACCGCTAGGCCAGCAGTCCGGGTCTTCTTAGCTCATATCGAAAATGTCACAGATGCTTTCCCGGGTTTTAATTGGTTAATTGGTTAATGCTTCTTTGAGTGGCTTTATTGCACAACACGGTTCCCCACTGCACTTCGGCATGTGCTCGTGGCCAAAGTATTTGGGGCTAGTACTACTAAGGGATTGTGTTTGGGACATCTTACCTGAAGATGTGATGCGCTGCCCAGCCAATAATCAAACTGGCCACAAAACACTCCGATATGGGCTCCACCACGGTGGCAGGAAGCATGTTAATACGTAATTTAGCCCACCTAGCAATAGCATAAAGAACACAATAATACAATAGATACATGGATTATTCATTTTAGATCAGGGATTGAGACAAAAGCAGGGAATATGAAGGAGAAAAACATTATTGATCTCAAATCAGGGATTATGAATAAAGGATTACTGCAAACAGGGATTATGACAAACTGATTATTTTGTAACAAATTGAATATTTATCTGGGATCAGTGATTATGAAACAAAGGATTATCAGGGATTATGTCAATTGATCTGGGATCCAAGGTTATTAGTACCTGATCATGCGGGATTGGAACTGGGCGATGGAGTACGAGCCAGAGTTTTGCATTGCCACCTGCGTTGCCATGGCAAACTTCCAGCCCCTGTTTGGATGAGAGAAAAACAAATAGCTAATTAAGACATTAGGACAGAACATATTAGAACAGAGTAGATCAAATTAGAGCAGTCGTTTCTGAAGGAATCTTCAGGGAAAAGCAAACTACCGTTTTTGAGGCCTCCTGTGGTCAGAGAGAGTGCTTTTGGAGGCCACTATAAGACCAATTGGGGCTTGATATAATAGCACTTTTGACTCAGTCAGAACTCAGAAACAGCTACTTTATTGAAATGTCACATTTTGCAATACACAATTACATTTATATGAAATAAACCATAAATATATTGGGTTATTCCAATGTGAACGCACAATTCAAGATGAAGCTGGTTGATTTTGTGATTTTTAAATATTTCAGTGCAAAACATTGTATCTCCACCTGGGATTTGAACCCAGTATTAGACATACTGTAATAAACCTTTAAATGTTCACCAATTCCTCTTTTCCCTCGGTACTTGGTGATAAAAGTGTTAAGATTAATGGTTTTACAGAAAAGAAGATCAGAAGGAGTCATGGTTCTCAAGCACAACTAAGTGGTTTGTGCAGAGTCATGCTACTGTACAAGTGCCCTGTGCGTTTGTAGATGTAGTAAAATAATTGTGGGAATTCTGAAGAAATTACAGCAACATCTTTTGAACTTAGCATGGACATTCAATGGCCTCATTTATGAAGGCTAAAGGGGATGTGACAAAGTGAACATGCGACAGAAAACTGGGCGCTTTTTTTTACTGATCAATTTGTCATCAATGTCACATGAGCATACGATCAAATCTCACTTCAACTCTCAACTGTCTTGTGTACGCAAATGTTTCAGTTTGCGTGGACTTGCGATAACGCATAGTTGAGATTCTGACAGGCATCTAAACAAAATGCAGCTGCATTTTCACTTAAAGGACAACTTTAGTTTTTTTCAACCAAGGTTCATGTTTTAGGTTGTTATTAGAGAAAGTAAAAGATGAGTGTTCATTTTCTTTAATTTGCTGCTTCCTTTCGTTTTTGGGATTTTAGCAGGGGGCGGGGGCATTCGAGCATGGGGCTAAATATGTATTGTTTTACAACATTTTATGGCGATTTCTTTTTTTATTATTATTTACTATAGTCCTACTAGACCCCAGGAAATTACATCTGGCCACAGAAGATCACAGGATCTATTGAATGTAAAGATAGCCTACTGGGGGAATGCTTACTGTGTATATAGGCTCAATATGTCAGTTTGTCCCATTCAATAGATCCTGTGATCTTTTGTGGCCAGATATAATTTCCTGGGGTCTAGTAGGACTAGTAAATAATACAAAAATAAATCGCCATAATATTTTGTAAAAAAATACATAGTTAGCCCCATGCTCGAATACCCCCGCCCCCCTGTCAAAAACAGCTAAAATCCCTAAAACGAAAGGAAGCAGCAAATGAAAAACAATGTACACTCATCTTTTACTTTCTCTAATAACAACCTAAAACATGAACCTTGGTTGAAAAAAAACTAAAGTTGTCCTTTAAAAACCTTGCTGGAGGAATACTGTATGTAAACTTCAACTCCAAGCTCATTACTTTTGTGTAACGCTCAGCTGCGTGTGCGTCCCTGCTGCCAGGTGTGGCAGCAGGTACAGCCAGTTCAACAGCCATGGCACATCAGATCAGATGGCAGATCACATTGTGATCTCACCTCCACTGTGTTACTGTTGGTAACAGGCCGTTTGTTGGCCGTCACAACAGGCCGTGACAGGACATTTTCTTTCTGTGCTTGCCTGTGGTTTTGTATATGTGTGCACACTGCGCAGCAGTACTCAAAGCGGCACTATTTAACGTATTGTTTATTTTAGATCCCCATTAGTGACTGCCTCAGCTGTGACCAGTCTTCTATATTCGTTCAGTCTGGGACCTAAACCCAGACTGAAGGGTAAACAGAACCCGGACCAGCTTGGGAACAGTGATCATTGCTTCTGTTTTATCACCCCAAAACAAGTTTCAATATATATATTTTTAGAAGAGTCATGGGTTGACAGTACTTTTGAAGGAGTCTTTATTAACCAAACAAAAGAAAAGGATTTGAGAGTGAAAAAATATAAAGTAAAAAAGTAAAGTAAAAGAGCAAAAAAGAATAAATTAAAACGGCAATCAAAACATATATATATTTAAAAAAAAAGATAAGATTTGAATGTTTTCTTCATTGTTTGTAAAAGAAAGTTATTTTGCCTTCTCTCTCTCAAAACTGAGTGACTTTCACTCACTTTCTTAATACATCCCCCTTCATCCAACCATTGATCCACTGCTTAAATGTGTTATATCCGTAGGTCTACTCCTTATACGAGTCCAAATGAGAAGGAAACCCTCATCAGCACGCACACACACAGGCGCCGATTTATTTTTAACTAAATCAATAGCTATGTTCAAAATATTTCATGACCGTGGGAACCCTAGGTCTCATCTCAACATAATAATAAATGTTCGTCTGTGCTGTAAAAAGAATATACCTGTCTGCAATGGCTTTGGCCATGAAGTAGTCTTCTGCAATGTACTGGGCGAAGGCTACCAGTCCACCTGCCTGATCTAAGATCTCCTTCCTCATCAGACATGACATGCCTGTCACACATTTGATGCCCGTTACATTGGCCGAGATGTACGAACGTGGGTGAGATGTCCCAAAGTATACCTGTGAAAAAATACAAACAAACAAATTAGACCTGTGAAACATCACACCCGTGTGAAGTGAGGGGCGCCCTTATCATCGTACATCATCATCATTTGCTCAGACACAAATTCTCCATTCATTGTCAATGGGAATATAATCTTTGTGTAGGACAAAAATAGCCAATTTGCTCATCTGACATGAACTCTCCATTCATTGTCAATGGGAATTTAATGTTTGTGTAAGACGAAAATCTACACTACACTAGACACAATTTGTGTCTCAAATAGAATCTTGAGGTTCTCGGCATGGGTGCCCAAAATAGAACCGTGAGGTTCTTCACATGGAATAAGTCACGATAATATACCTTTGATGTATTCCATGTGTAAAATAGTACTTTGAGCTTCATCACATTTGATAGGTGCCTAACCTAGAACCTTGAGGTTCTCCACAGGTAGAACCTGCTCCATACCTGTTCGAGTGTGGCGGCAAATCCTTGGCGGTCAGCGACATACGGAAGCCCGTGCACCAGTCCGACCTTGTCCGTCATCTGATTGGCCATATCTGTCAGGGAGTCGGGCTTCACTAGAGGGACAAGGTGTCAAAATGTAAATAACAAAATATACTTGGAAGGTAAGTGTATTACAGTACCATTCACAATTAGAATAGGTTCAATCTTCACCTTCATAATTATTATGACGTAATGAGCTAAACCCCTTAGTTTGCGTCACATAACCACATTATTGGTGGTAATGCCATTATTATCCCAGCCGTAACTAGTAGTTTTAGTAGTAGCAGTAGAAATACGCGCTCACTGCCTGTTTGTGTACAGTATGTGCTCAGCTACTACCCTGGGTAAATAAAGGATTAAAAAACAGTAAAGGGGGAAACTTGAAAACTTTGGGAGGTTGAGGACCCGGCTTCAGTGAACATGCCTGGAGGCCAGTGGAGATGACTGAGGCCTGGATAGGTTGCTGGGAAGACTCCCGAGTGAGGAACGGTCTGATCTTTTGAAAAGTGTAAACCTACAAGATCGAGTGATTGCGGCAATGTGTACCTTGAAGTACGGCTGACCAGGCCAACGCCTAGGCTCTTGGCAGTTGGAACAGACGAGAGCTAGGAGTTGTTTCCAACAATGGTTTCACTAAACCATTGTTTAGTAAAGGTTGACGTTAATAGTATGATTTAGTAGCAGGGAGGGTGAATGAGTGACCGCCTCCTCCAGAATGTAAACATTGACATGTGCATGTGCACACCCACGGGGAAAGGAATAAAAAGAAAATGCCCCAAACGTTCTGGGTACTTATGAAGCACTGTTGCAGGACGCCCAACAGCAACGTTTCACCATGGTGTTATTATAATATGAATGTTGGTGATAGGAATGCTTCTATTCCTCTTTGGAAAAAGGCCGACATAACACGGTCCTCAATGGAGGATCGCTGATAGCAGGGGTTGTTTGTCCTGCTTAACAACGGTATCGAGGCAGGTGCGTGAGCGGGTGGGGCTTACCGCAAAGTCTATTTGCCAAGTCAAATGTTGTTGTGCATTGTGGAAAATATGGTTCAAATAAAATAAATACCGTTAACAAAAAACAATCTTTATCTGTCAGATGGAAATAATCTGATTGTCTGTACAATCAGACATACTTGACCACAGTAGCTGAAATTTGACACACTCAATTGTTTTGTGCGCATTACTATATTTATCTAGGGCAGGTTCGCTCACATTCACACCTGGGAGCTGCCCAGTACAACCACAGTCTGTTGACGCCCAACTGCAGCAGTTGGGGGTTCAGTTGCTCAAGGGCACTTTAGCAGTGTCAAGGAAGGGGTGAGTGTTGGTCATTCACTTCCGCACCAGTCCTGGGATCAAACCAGGAACCTTTCGCTTTCGGCAACAAGCACGCTCCTGAAATCTGTAGGCCACCGCTGCCCCCTTGTATGCTATATGCCTATAGCAATAATAGGAAGACCCCTGGTCCATCTACCATTCATACCACTCCCACGCCCTCCATGCAGCAGGACTATACACTTGTGTAATACCCTGTCAGTAGTAACCAGTGTAGTAGTGGTAGTATTGCAGTAGTATAAACAGTAGTAACCATAGTACCTCTAATCCCACTATCACAGATCCAGATGAGGTTATATTTTGCAGCTTCATAACCCGGCATCAGGTTATTGATCTTGGGGTTGATCCCCACCTTCTTGCCTCCTGGAGAAGAAAGAAAAGTTTCAGATGGAACATACTGTATCTCTGCTGTCGGGAAGAAATCTTAGTTAGGTGGTTTCCTCCCAACAGCAACGATTATATGAGAGAGAGAGAGAGAGAGAGAGAGAGAGAGAGAGAGAGAGAGAGAGAGAGAGAGAGAGAGAGAGAGAGAGAGAGAGAGAGAGAGAGAGAGAGAGAGAGAGAGAGAGAGAAAGAGAAAGAGAAAGAGAAAGAGAAAGAGAAAGAGAAAGAGAAAGAGAAAGAGAAAGAGAAAGAGAAAGAGAAAGAGAAAGAGAAAGAGAAAGAGAAAGAGAAAGAGAGAAGAGAAAGAGAAAGAGAAAAGAGAAAGAGAAAAAGAGAAAGAGAAAGAGAAAGAGAAAGAGAAAGAGAAACAGACAGACAGACAGACAGACAGACAGTACCTATGAAGAGTTTTGCGTCAACGTTGGGGTACTTCCCCAGGAGCTTCTTGCACACTTCGATTGCCGGGTCGTCTGAGTCCTGAACGCACAGTAGGACTTCATACTGCACACAAACAATATAAAGCAAAAAGTATACATTATACAAGCAGCAGATATACATACAAACATACCTACCATATCTACTGTATGTGCGACATGCATAGGTGCCGGAGGGGGGGGGGGGGTAATTTGGGTCAAAATGACTGGTCTACAGGTCAAGATGACTGGTCTATTTATTTATTTATTTTTCCCGACCAGGCGCTGGTAACACCTTGTTCCCATTTTGTTACGCTACGCGGCGCTTGCCTCTCGCTGCAACGACCTGCAGTTGCTCTCTCAAGGTGCCAGACAAGCTAATACACAACAATCATCGTTCTTTGTTTGTATGCTGGCTGTAGGCTAGTAGGTGTGAAAACAGCAGGGGCTGCCTCAGGCTGCTAAAAATGATGTGCCTGTGAGTCTGTGACATGTATGCCGACCTCGGATCAGATCGGATGATTACTCCACCGCAATATATGGGGGAACAAAGTTTGACTGTTTCTCTGTCAATTAAAGTGAAAAAGAGAGCATGCATGCACGCACAAAAACCCATCGAACCTCCGTGGAGGAAATTACTTTAATATTATAGTCTTTAACTAGTGCAAGTCAGCTAATTCAATTCTGAGGAGCCGGAGCACTCATCCTTTCGATTTGGTTACACTTTTCGGAGCTACATGAAAACAAACAAATGTCATGACGTCACTACCCCACCTCAAATGGGTGTTCTCGAGATATCTGAAGGACAGACAGATTAAGGCAGAGATCTGTGGAATTTATATACTTTGCAGACCCAGTACCCAGTTCAGAGCAGACCAATTCTGCTCATCCAAATGATGGACTCCAAACTTTTTGTGTGTGAAGTTTGACGGTTCTCGAGATATGAGAAGGAAGATAATGTCCTTTGCATATCTCCAGAACCATCCAACCAACCGGTGCCCTTGTGTTCTCCTGGACAGGAGGAGAGTATCCTCACCTGATCATAATCGAGGGTGAAAAACGTCTCCAGGTTGCTCGTGAGGTTCGGGTCGACTCCTTTCAAAGGCTTCAGCAGCGAAACCCCAGAGTACTTCAATGCCGGCTTCTCCGTGGCTCTCCTGTGCATGTGCAGGCGACTGAGCAAGAGACAGAGACAGGTTTCTTTATTATTGCAGCCACGTTTTGTCTCTGTATACAGAATACACCAATATGAAAGGTGCATACACAAAGCTGCCCCATCTAGGACACCGACTACATCGCTGTGCAGTTTAACCCAGTTTACCAGCCATTGCTTAAAATGAAGAAAATAGTCACTAGGAATAACAATGGCTGGTTAACCAGTTAGGTGCTTATTTAAACAATATTGCTGCTTTTAGATCTGAGAGATCTAGAATTAGCCTCAGAGTTAAAAGGACTAAAACTTCCTATTCTCCAGATATACAAGAAAACTTTCAGTATGAGGATGCTCGGTGCATTCAAACTATCAACAACAACTACAAGAGGAACAGTCCTAATGTACAAACGAATGACAACGCCCTGCCAGACAAACTACGGTTGTGGACCCCTGTCAGGGCCGTCGGCAAGTTTTCCCTCTGGCCAGATATTATTATATGATATGATTATATACACAATCAATGGCTAATTGGAACTGGAACATGCAACATATTATATATTGTACAGTGTACATACATACAATAATAACTGCTATTGCTATAAAACGTTAATAAATAGATGTGGTATAATTACTGAATGTCACGTTATTTGCCTGCACCCTGTAAATACAAAAAGTCAGAGTTTGCTCCAGTGCCTTCCTTGTTCTAGGATGTTTAGTTCATCAGAAAGTTAAAAAAAGAAAATGTTATCCAGAGACAGACAGCCATGCTCATTTTCGAACAA
The DNA here is from genome assembly GCF_951216825.1 of Electrona antarctica. Lineage (NCBI taxonomy): Eukaryota > Metazoa > Chordata > Actinopteri > Myctophiformes > Myctophidae > Electrona > Electrona antarctica. The sequence goes on from NC_136797.1 coordinate 28,714,906, forward strand.
GAGCTCTTTCATGGTTCACGGTCTCTACTTAGAACGGAGAGAAACCGTGTATAGTTGAAGGCACGTGAAACATACACATGTTATGCTTTTTAAGTTTATTCATCCAAAAGTCTAAAGAGTAAAGTTGACAGTGACGACAGAACATTCAAAGAAGAATGGGAAGAAAACTATGAGTTCATCCTACTCAGTTTCATCAATTCAAAGCCATTGCTTGTCCATCCATATCCAGTGGGACTGACATTTGTAACATAAATGTTGTGTTAACATCGGCCATACTTGGCCAAAATAGAGTTGAAAGATATATTCATCCAATATGACAGGTCCAATTGTTTTGTGCGATGTGCGTATTAATATATGTATCCAGGGCAGCTTCGCTGAGCAATGCACTGATAATGCGTACATTATTTACAATGTATTCGCCATGCCAGATATAGTATAGAGGGTATGCGCATGACATCATCATTATACCCGGAAGATATGCGGGAAGCCGGGAATGCCTACTGAGTGGCAAAAACTACTTTCTGGCCTTGAAAGCCCATACATCTAAACAGAAACGATTATTATAATTATCATTTATTTCTTTTTTCAATATATCTTTTGACAGACAGCAGCTGAATTCCTTGTCATGTTTGTCTATCTATCAGTCCCTCCTAGTACACACAACATCACTCACCACTTTCTTCATGCTGAGAAAGGCTTTGACACTGAAATGCTATTAATTCAAAAGTACCAGAAGGGTTTTTTTTCTCCCTCCCCCTGCCCTTTCTGTCTCCACGTCCACTCCCTTGAGTTGGTGCTGCTATCTATCCATCCATCATGGATTGGCAATCCATGACATGCATGGATGTATTGTGCACTGTGCGTAAACACACCACTTCACACCTACAAAGCTTTACAAAGCTGCAGTGTCAATAGCACATTAGGCATATAAATGGTCCGTTGTTGTGTGACCTGCTAAGTAAAAGCCAATGGCCAAGCTACTTTAACTTCAGCGGGTGGGCTATCAAATGAACGTAATGTAAAATTGCCCCGCGCAGCGGACGCATGTCCTGGGTGCTTGTAATTTCTCAAGGGTGTGCCAGCGAGAAGGCACTCGCAGGAACGGCGCCTATGAAAATGGTACCATCTTAAAATGAGCATTAATAGCGAGTACCGATTACATGAAGATATGGGTGAAGTGGTCCTTTAAAGGGATAGTTGACCCTCAAAACCTTTTTCAATCATTTGATGACGAGCAGTGGTCCCATATGGAGACACAAGGAGACTCTGTTGTGTCTCCATAGGGAACATTGCTGGTCATCAAATTATTGTCTTGGGAATTAGGAACTAATTTTAATAAAATCACACCCGTGTGAACTGAGTGGTGTAAGGTATTATATAGCCTGATCAGCTCTGATCTGACGTAATGAAATCACACCCGGATGTGATTTCACAACTGGCTTTTTTTGTGCAGAAAAAATGAGCATGGTTGCTACGGTCATCCAGTTCACCCAGGTGTGATTTAATTACGTCAGAAATTATTTTGAACATAGCAACCATGCTCATTTTTTCTGCACACAAAAGCCAGTTGTAGGAGTGGTTTACACCACTCAAAAAACGAAACTAAATACAGAAACTAAACTGAAACTAGCAAACCCCACACTGGAAACTATAACTGAAAGGAAAATGAATTGAACAAAAATGACAAAGTAAATAAAAATGTAGACAAATGCAAAAAGACAATAACACTGTAATGAACTAGACTAGAATACGGTAGATACTTCGCTGTGATTGGCAAAAAGCAGGCTTCACACACACACTTGTCAATGAGGAACAACAAACACACAGGCTACACAGTTTAGATTTCGAACACACAGGATAGCTAATTGCACAAATGCACAAGACAGGACCACACACACGCATCACAGACACATGACAGACACACACACACACACACACACACACACACACACACACACACACACATACACACACACACACACACACACACCCATACACACACACCTGCAATTACAAATAGAATACTCATAAAACCGTAATAATACCACAAGTAGCCCACTGTAACTACCGGTACACACGCCCCTATAGGGCTATGGTTAACGGTTAGCGGCTATAGCTCTTCCTTCACTGACAGGTGAAATCAAAGTCCAGTCAGAAAACAACATAAGTAGAAATCAAAATATATTCTAAGCAATTCTCGCTAATTCCTTTGAAAACCTTAAACGAACATTCATCATTTAAAAAAAATGATCACCCGGCAGTTTAAATAGCCTGCTTCCCGTTAGCATAGCCTGATAGCCTATCCCGGATATACTACTTCTCATCCTAATTTACACCAACAACAATAATAATACATATTTGTTTTACTTTTAATACAAAACAAAAATATATAATAATACACCGAAACTAAATCCGACGCTTGAAATTAAAAACGTCTCTGGAACGTTAAGAAATAAGAAAAATAAAAAATAAATATATCGACACGGGCTGTTTATTTTATTATTTCCCCAATTTTTATAGGTTGAATGACGGGACGATGCGATATATACTTACACGTAGATGATTGACATGAGGTGCATCATCCAGAGGACGCAGAATAACACGACTCCGACGACGGACAGTCCCTGCATAGCGAGCTCCAGGAGAGCCATGGTTCCAGAGGATCGGCCGGGGTGCTGCGGGGCTGAGGGCTCAGCTCTCTGGGCTTGGCAGCCGTCAGCAGACCGGCGGTCATATGGTTTGCTTATGGTCGGGGGGTGGACGGACGGTGTTGCTGTTTCACCGACATCGGTGTCCACAGCGTCTGTCCTCTCGAATCAGGTTACCGCATGGGCGGGTTAGTGGCAAGCGGTTCAGTGTTGCCAGATTCTGTCAGAAGAAGCCACATCGTGAGCGCTTTAATTTGAAAATAGCTTGTGTAGATGCTATTTTCAGAAGATCTTGTCATAATATTTTGACGATTTTGTCATAATATTTTGAAGTTTTTTGTTTTAGAAACAAATAAGCCCCCCCAAAAACGCAAGCAATAACAAGCAACATGTAGAAAAATACACCAATCGCTTATAATAAGTGGACATGGCAACGCTGGCAGTCACAGAATATGATGGGTCACCGATTTCGGCGAAACACCGAGTCCGTCACTGGGTATAAGCACACCTAGAATTCCATACACGGCCAAAAGCCGCGGTCTGCCGGCGTCTCTTCCAGGTTTTTAGACAGATGGTGGATGGAAATTAAGCTCCACCCACGCGGCAGATTGCCGCGTCGGCCAGATTCCCGGAAAAGCTTGCTCCAGCGGTATTCTGCCGCGTGGGTGGAGCTTCATTTCCATTCACCAGATGACTAAAACCAAGAAGAGACGCCGGCAGACAGCGGCTTTTGGCCGCGCGTGAAATCTCAGGTGTGCCTGTGCTGAATGTGAGCCGCACAGGGAGTCTTTTCAAAATAAGAAAATCTCTATGGTCAGAACAGTGTTTATTTTCTGTTAGAGACCGAGTTGCATTAAGTAGCTAATAAACAGTTACTAATACAAAGTAAATAATGACATTTGGGTGAAAGTGAATGAATATATCCATTTGAACAGATTACTTCATGAATTAATGATATATTTATTCTTATTTTAAAGCATCATGGTCACTTTCTACTCCTTTATTTTGAAAGAAAGGCCCATGAAACGGAAGCTGAATGCAAGGTGGGTGAGGCTCATGGGTGAGGCTGCTTCCCCGACGTCACATGATGAGGGTTGTGTCAGAAATCATTCATTCACCCATTCTCATTCTCTCCTCGTTACTCATCTAGAGGCGCAGCCAGGTTTCACTGATTGTGAAATTGATCTCAACCGTCAACGCTGACTAATCGACACTGGGGAACCCGTGACCACTGTTGTTATTCTGAGATTGTAATCTGTTTCCATAATGTTATTTATAACACATGGACCATGGTTTCTCAACCATGGTCCACGGACCACAAGTGGTCCATCATATGTCAGCCTATGTATTTGTTTTAAAATATGATTAAAGCGGTATTTCAGAACCAAATTTAAGAAAATATTTGAATAAATGATGTGTGTGTGTGTGTGTGTGTGTGTGTGTGTGTGTGTGTGTGTGTGTGTGTGTGTGTGTGTTTGTGTGTGTGGGTAGCTTGAAATTAATACATAATGACTGTTAATGGCTTGATATTATAATTTGATGTGCAATAAACGCACAGCGAATTATATCAAGACCTTAATCATTATTTAACTGAAATATTCCTATCCCATATGGTCACCCTTATTCCGTTCTATTACTGTATCCATATGTCTAGGCCTATATTAAACTCATGGTAACTGCATGATACTGATTCGTAAATGATATGAGCACAGACACATGCACAATCCCTAATAATGATGACTCAAACAAGGCAATCCAGTCTTTCTTGAGATTCTAACTTGTGAAAGTTAGAATTGTGAAACTAAGTTTCACAATATTAAACAACCCCAAATTGTCATCTTATGGCACCACTCACCAGGAGGTCAGTAGGCTACACTTTGGTCCATGGACACTCATGCAGAGGCAGTTGTAATGGAAGTTTGTATCTGAAGTTTAGAATCTGGGAGCCGCCTTTTATGCTGTGCAAGTCTAGTGTCACGATGCTGTCACCTTGTGTATATCCATCTTTGGGGTTTCTACATTAATCTGATGTCAGCGCTGGATATCGCCGTTGTCTCCATATATGGGACTATAGGTTATCCCCATATATGGATCTCTAAGTAAAAGCCTTCGCAACAGTTACAGTATAGGTAGGTTTCAAAGACATATCTTGAAGAAACGCAGCATACAGGAATCAATTTCTTCTTTAATAGACGTCCTCATCACAAGTACAGTAAAGACCCTGCTGCCTCATACGAATGTATTCACAGACCTTTTATTTTTTTTTGAACTTTGTTTTTATTTCAAAAAATGAAACACGAACAATGAAACAGAAATCAAACATAAATGTGAATACAAGAAAACAAAAATACATAACAAAAACAGAGACAATAAAAGAAATCAAAGAAAAACAGAAAAACAGCTTGACAAACTTCAAAAATACAGCATTCTTCAGACAGTACAGGACAAGGCAGGGAACAGCAGGAGACATGACTCACAATACAATACAATATACAGCAGATATCCAACATTCGAAGCATTTTTATAGACTCAACAACCCCTACTCAGCACTCTTAGACCTCTACACATACACCGAAACACCAAATACACCAAATACAATATTACAGAAGTCCATTTAAGTATGAAACTTTCCATTTTTAATTGTAACCTTGCCGTCATTTCCTCCATTATATAAACCTGCTTCAGTCTCTGTTTCCATTGGGTTATTCACAGACCTTTTATAATAATACCCTTAACCTTAACAGAAGCGACAAGAAGAATATATGGTCATTCCTTTATGGGAACTCAAGCGTACATCAGTCAGCATCTTTGAATAGGTTTGTAAGGCGGTTGTCAGGGAAGAACAGGTGATGATGTCACCGATCACCTCCCTGCAGAGTAGCAAGCTCCCCAACGTAGACATTGACAAGTCCTACATTAAATTCATCAATCAATGCCATAATGACTCTCATAAGAACTTTGTCCACCACACAGTCTTGTGTAAGTTGTGTCATTTTCTTGCTCTAACTTTGTCCCTTTTTATGATGAATTCCTGTTCTGTCCTTTGTCTATATAGAAGTGTCTATTTGTACGTCTCTAAATGTTTTTGATGAATTGAACATTGTGGACCCTATTGGAAACAAGTGTAATGCTTAATTGGGTCGTCCACTCACAGTTAACAGCCTTTGTATTGAGTTTGTGCTTGAAATGTACTGTAATTCTGCAAACTGTTAATACATTTTTCAATCAATCAATCAATCAAAACACAATTCTTTATATGCCACTGTGGAAATACCACTGTCACAGAGTGGTGAAAAGCTTTTTGCTTTTACTGTAAGCTCTGGGAATTCTCCCTGACAACTCATCCAGAATATTTGTTTCATATAATGAGCCTGTGGACAGAGTCTGTGTACATGTGAATGAGCTTATCGTGTTTTGTAAGCTTTACTGGATTTGAATAAGCCTCCTCAAATGACCACTGATAATGCTGATAATGTCTTTAAGGCCACTGTCTTCGTATCGCACAAATACATAGTTACTATAACAGTTTGCAGAATGGGTACATATATCACATGAAAGCACAACTCAATACAAAGACTGTTATTGTGGACGACACACTGATAAAGCATTATACTTGTTTCCAACAGGGTCCACCTTTTTCAATTCATCAGAACATTTAGAGACATACAAATATTTGTCAAATATACACAAAAAAACAGGAGATCAAGGGGAAAGAATCATATACAGGAAGGGGGAAAGAGGTTGGAGGGGATCCAGATTTTACGCGGGCCAGTTTCGAATTGCAGCCGTCCGTCGGTGGCCTTGGTTTGTTGAACTCTCTCTGGTGTTGTGGGTGTGAACTTTGTTGACATTATAGGAAGTATTTAGAAAGGTAGGCCTACATGGGAATCTTGGTGGTGTAGTGAATCTTGTGGACCAGAACCATTGCAAGATGCTGTACTCTGTCGTCAACCCTAAGCCATTTCAGCCTGTCAAAATGGGCAGGGGTGAGGTGGGTTTGGGGAGTGAGGCCAAGTAGTAGCCTGACCAGTTTGTTTTGGGAACTCTGGAGCCTTGTTTTAAGGGCCTTTTGAGGTTCTGTGGTACCAAGAAACCTTAAAGGGCTCCTGTTAGGGTCTTTAAGGTGTTTTTGTTGACCAGTGAGGAGATCCATAGGAATCTTGTTCTTTGGTTCACTTTTTACTGTGGACACTCTGGAAAAGGTGAATAAAACACAGTTTAATTGTGTATCAAAGGACTCGCTGCTACTTGAGTATTTTGAGTCTTTTTTTAGTATTGAACCATTACCTTCACTCTAGGACAGAGTAGACTGTACTTTAATTTGACACATCACATGCATGCTGAGTATACTTGAGAAAACCATGTAATTTAGTTCCGATTGTTTTAGTTGGTTTCAAATTGAAGTGGCTCAGAGGAATAAAAACAGTAATCACAGCAGTGTTCTTTGTTTTGTCTTTATTTTCAGACCTTAAAGTGGTTGCATGTGTGGATCTATAGGACACTGCATGTCAAACAGTTTAATCAAGGGACATAGATATGGCATATTTTCAGTGTTGGAAATGTTACTATAAAGCTCTCTCTCTCTCTCTCTTCCAACCATGATATAGCCTAGCCCTAGTAGTCTATTTAAAATTGCACAAATCAGTGTATAGTATAGTATAGTATAGTATAGTAAAACTGTCTTTACAAACTTTATTTCTCGAAACTCCCGCACACTGTCTTCAAATGCAGTGAAATAGTTTATTATGGCTTACTTTATTTCTCCAAAATTATTATTCCTAGTATACAATGGGTTGATAGTGAAAGGAGGAATTGGCAAATCATTTAATTTAAGGTGTAATGTGCCTGTAGCATTACAATTAGAGTGGGGAATAAATGTGTCTATGTGTAGTAGGAGTAATGTCCAAACTTCATCATGATTCATGAATCTATATAAATTTGTGCAAATACTACAGCACACTGTGGTTGCCCAACCACACTAATTATTATACTGAAAACTGTACCATGGTTCCAGTTGAGACACTGATATCACACTCCCTCAGATAAATAATGAAAAATGAGGCACAATAAAACAATACATAATATTCCTGGGAAATCTCCCCAACTCACTACTACAATATGTACAGTCTATCAACAGTGCTTATATTAATATAATATGAATGTATTCATATTCAATGTTTTAACTATAAATATTATACAGTCTAGCAACAAAACTGTGAATATATTAATCAATTTGTACAGTCTCAACAGTAATTATATGAATCAATAGTACTCCGGACATAAAACTAAAACAAATCCCAAGACTGAAAATGTTTTTTTTGCAAATCTGCACTGATCTCATTAAATGACCCCTGAAATCCGTCCCCAGGACTGACAACTTTAAGCCCTGAGTACTATTGCCAGAATAATCACACCCGTGTGAAGTGAGGGGCGCTCTTATCATCATACATCATCTCATTCCGTTCATTCCGTCACTTTCATCTTCAATGTTTGTGTTTTCACAATGTTTGTGTTTCCACAAACACTCAAAACTGGCCATTCAAAGTCAATGGCATTCAATGTTTGTGTTAAGACAATGTTAGTGTTTACACAAACCCTCAAAGCTGGACATAGGAGGGGCTAGAGCTCCTCAACACCCAGCCCTCTCAGGCCTCATTCACACGACACACGTACCACAATGCTTTTCCAGTGGGAGTCACATGGTTTGATCAAACATTTGTGTTTGATTGCTGATTGCTCCCCCCTCATCAAACAAAAATGTTTGGTCAAACCATGTGACTCCCATTGAAAATGAATTGGAGCAGCAATCAAACAGCAATCAGACATCACATACAGACCGAACATTTGTTGTGTAGGTGTGTACGAAGCCTCAGGGAGAGAAATCAGATACTCCAGAAACAGAAATCATCAGCCAAGGATTTTATTGGATCATTTAATTTCAACCAATCATGTCCTCATACACCAGTCAATCTCAACAAACATCCAACACGACATCTGAGGCGAAACTAGTCAGTGCCGTTTCTTCTCCGTACTTTCCCATTCCATGTTCATATGTTCACAGAATGGACGGGGGGGACGGCACCGTCTCCTAACGAACCCTGTATCTCTGCGTGAATCCAAGCCACATTTTTACTGCAAGAAAAACGCAATCCCACCACCCAAAACAAACGACACATTTTGAAATGTAATAAATAAACTTGAATTTGAGTTTTACAAAACGACAACTTCTCTCACTCCTTTTTTTTATACAAGATTTCACAGAACACAAGATTCAAGCGGTGATCGGCAGCTTTGCACATGCCGCTGTATCTCTCTGACATCTTTCAGAAGGCGTTACTGAACCTTAGAGTTCAAAGGATTTTACCAGTGTACTGTTATCCATCAACACAGTTGTAAAATAGAGGTTTTCGGGTATCATTTGGTGATGTTTTACGGCCATTCCATCAATTGTTTGATGGAATGGTGATGTTTTACGGTTAACTGGTTTTCTGAGTATGGTGATAACTTTTAATTGTTAATTGCTTTTCTAGTGTTTGCTTAATTTCTACCAGGTATGGTGGCATCTTGTGGTTAACCTTTTCCAATATCGTATCTTTGAATCTTATCTAAAAGGCGCGTGAAACGGATGTTTACAGAGCGAATGACATCTGCATGAACTCGATCCTCCCCATCCCGGTCGTGACCTCTGTGTTCAAACTTTAAAGTCATACTGTGTAACTTTGGCAATTAAACTAAAGTTATTTTTGATATAATCTGTACTGTATGTATATATATTTCACAATAACCATTCCACATACATGTGTTTGACAGCTTCTCAAGCACTAACAGACCTTATTTTTAATCATGAGAGACGGCCTTGATACAATGACGTAGGCACCGGTAATGTACCGGCAATGTATATATTCCTGTATTTTACAGTTAATAAATACCATTTCTGATGACATGTTGTTGCTTTACAAAATATCCGTGGGAGCTAGAACATTGCAGCATTTCCTTTTCAATGCTCCTTCCGTAAAATACAAATGCTGTAATGACAACGGAGCTACAACGGGTGTCGCTAAATTAGACAGAAAAATGTATGCTACACAGTATGACTTTAACCCAAGCAGGTGACGAAGTGATTCGGGGGGGAAAAGTGCAGGAGTGTGGGGGAGTTTGGCGCAAAAAAACAACAAATGCAGACGTGTGAATAGAACCACCTGGCCTGCACAATATCTTTACAGCCAGACGGTAGATGGACGCATTCCGTTAGCCGTCCAGCTCACTGGGTTGCCCTACGCATTGTCCTGTAATAGGGCAGTGTACACCACCTTGGTGACCTGCAGCACAGCCGCGTGCATGGTGTACTGCACCACCAACGCCCCGAAACCCTTGTAGAACCCCAGGGTGCCCTCTTCGCGGCCGATGGCCGCAGCGCAGTCTCTCATCCCCTCGTATTGCGAGTTGATGGGCAGGACCTCGACGCCCAGGTCCGTGTTGTCAATGATGGTGCGCGTGCCCTGGACGCTCAGCCGGTGCAGCACCGTCTCCAGCGGGTAGAGGACAGCGTCGGCCACCAGCCCGGCGGCGAACGACGCCATCAGCTCGGGGAAGTAGGCGTCCAGGACCGTCTGTGGCGGGCGCTGGTCCGGCTGCGGCTTCCTGCGGCTCTGGATGAGCCAGAGGATGAGCTTCTGGACGGCGGAGGACAGCAGGTACCGCAGGAGACCATGGAGGACCGTCGGCCCCGCTAGGGACAAGAGGGGCAGGAGCCTTTTGCTGTGCGGCACGCCTAGTCCCACGACGCGTCCGACGCCCTCGCGCACGCAGTCCAGCACGCCGGGGTTGTCGCGGATGATCTCGCTCTGGAGGGGGAGAGAAAGCAGACATGAGCGGCCTACAGTGAATAATGGGTATAATAGAATAGAATGCAGTGGAATACAGAAGAATACGGTATAGGATACAGTGGAACATGATAGAATGCAGTGGGAATGTAGTGGAATAGAGTAAAATACAGTGGAATATGGTAAGATCACTGGAATTATTTATATCTTCAGAGAGTTTTATGTAACAATTCTTTGCATTTGTTTTGTAAAGATGCTTTAGACAAATGTCATGACAAGTGTATATTTAGACAAACGAGAAACGCCTATTTCTCAACAGAACCAGTAAGCTTACTTTAAATCATATATTTCTTAGTATATGCTTAGCTCTGGTCTATAGCTCTAATGCGTTGCATTTAGAGCTATGTTACTCTCAACTTCCGCCGCTCGCATGAATGCAGACCAGCCTCTCGTCTTTAGCGTAAATAAAAAGAACGTTTTTGCTACTCACCAAAACAAAGGCAGGTTGTGTCATTAGAAAGCCTACTTTCCTTAGTGGGAGCACTCTGAGCCCCCCACCACACGTATAAACGGTACTTTTTGGCCAAAAGGGGATTTTGTTTCCACCGGAAAAAAAATACTTTTAGTTACTCCACTGCGCCTTCTACCGATAATGCCCAGAGAATTGCCTCATAGAGAATATTTTTCCTCCGGTGAAAAAAAATCCCTTTCTGGCCAAAAAGTACCGTTTATACGTGTGGTGGGGTGGCTCAGAGTGTTTCCACTAAGGAAAGTAGGCTTTCTAATGACACAACCCGCCTTTGTTTTGGTGAGTAGAAAAATGTTCTTTTTATTTACGCTAAAGACGAGAGGCTGGTCTGCATTCATGCGAGCGGCGGAAGTCGAGAGTAACATAGCTCTAAATGCGACGCATTAGAGCTATGAACCAGAGCTAGTATATCCTTACATACCGCAATATCGTATGGGCTAGCACCTATCCCTCTCATCTAAAATTACATAATCATATGTTTCAAAAATAATTGTTAGAATGTCAACATGTTCAGATTTCAGGGAACCATCTCCACTTCTATTCTCATATCGGAAAATATAAACTATCTATATTGACATAAACTAACTATAAACATCCTTTACATGTATTTACTAGATTTACAAATTAAATGCCAATTTAACCTCCCAGATCACTTCCAACAATAAAAGAGGAGTTCCACCGCACATCAAACCATTAACAGCAGCATAACTACTAGGCAGGCAAATCATCTACTGTACATGTCTGTAGATGTTACAACACCAGGGGGCAGTTCTGTACCAAATTCAGAGGCGTCTCATCCATCTACCAGGCGGTTCTTTTTTAATTTTTTACTTATACAGGTGAGATAAAAGATTGTATCAAGTTTGGTTCCTAACCCAATTTTGGGCGGGAACCCCTTTTGGTGTTAGCATTATGTTATGCTTTAGCTATTGAAAAATAGCAGATCTACAATATAGATCATAGCGCGCCACGAGCTTGTAGGTCTGCTATTTTTGACATAGAAACATAGCTTTTTCAGAAAACTGTCAGGATGTAGAAGATATTTTTGGAATCTGATCTCAGGTCAAATGGGTAGATACAAGAAGCAATTGGTTCCAACTTGGGTTCGGAACCAATTAATTTTCAGTGGAAACACTCTGAAGCGGTTCTAAATGAGGCTGAGGGATATGAACGGAACCGGTTCCTCTCCGGTGGATACCAGTGAGACCAAACACGAGTGTGCTTGCTGGCTAGCGAGACACCTTATACAAATTAATATTAGAGTAGAATATAATAAATACCTGGACTGTCTCTATTAGACTGGCAGAGTAGAACGGCATAGCTACAACATAGGTCAGACTGAAGAAAGACAGAGAGAGAGAGACAGAGAGAGAGAGAGAGGGAAAGAGACATACAATGAAAGAGTGGGAGAGAGGCAAAGAGAGGCAGAGAAGTGACAGAGAAAGGGTGGGAGAGAGTGCAGAGAGAGACATTAACATAGTATAACAATTAACAAATTGAAAATATTTCTTATTGATTCATACATTTGATATTCAATAGAATAGACAATGTTTCATACACATTTCATATGTCATATCCAACATTGAATATTTACCCCTTAAGAAGCAAATGTCCAGCAACTTGTCTGAGGTTCCATCGATGTGACAGTTCTCTAAAACGCACACAATTATCATTCATAATCATTAGTAGTAGTAGTTAGTAACCCAGTACTATACCAGGTGTAGCCTTGTGGCAGTATTATAATGTTCAGACATCATGTCAGGAAAATGTCCAGGATCAGATCTTTTTCAGTTTTAAAGACACCGAAATCACATTACAGTCGTATTATATTTATAATTATTGGAATGGTGACTTAATGTCAAAACACACTCAATAGGCACGAAACTGTACAGAACATTGATTGATACACTCGAAAACCAGGAGCCAGGGGTGGATGTATGATTGTTCTATACAGGGGCCAAAGAGGGTGGGGGAAGACGGGAAACATTCCTGCATGCGTTTTAAATTGAATACTTGGTTATCATTAACTTGCCCAGTATGGCCACAGTATGACTTTATCAACATTTTAAATGTAATATTAATCTATATATCGTCGCTGTCGGGAGGAAACCACCTAACTCCATTTTGAGGTTTTAGATTTCTCATTTCTCCCCCCCCCCCCCCCCATAAATCAAAGCTATTGAACACCCTTTACATCTGTGGGTTGGTTAAGGGGGGAATATCTATATTTTTTTATTTCCTGAAAAATGACCATTTTGGAGTTATGTGGTTTCTCCCTGACAGCAGAGATATAATATTGAATCAATAATAATATAATAATAATAATGGTGGCCCTTAAAGGGTTAGGCTGTAGGAAATACTTGCTATTAATACAGGTGGTGCAAAGGTATTAATTGATTGATTGCCTGAGTTCCCCCGTGGTGGGGGTTCTGGTCTGGTTTTGGTGAATATTAAGTAGTTCTGGTCATTTGGTGGGGGTCTGGGGGCCACTCATTAAAAATAAATGAACCCAGTTAACTAAACCAGACCAGAACTCCCACCACGGGACTCAGGCAATCAATAAATACCTTTGCAACGACTATATTAATGGCAAGTATATTTCCTACAGATTTAAGTCCAAAATCTGAACTAACCCTTTAATTACATTGTTATATTTTGTAGTTACCGTGGTAACGGAGTACACTCACTGATGATTCCCTCTGTTCCCAGAGTGACTCCCTGAACAACAAAAGTACTCCCCATTCCTTTCCAGAGCGCCTTGGGACCCTGAAAGTATCAAGAAGTACGGCATCAGTACATTTACCACAGAGTACTGTCTCGTAGTTTACCAACATAATAGGATAGACTGACTTCGCGCGCGCGCGCACACACACACACACACACACACACACACACACACACACACACACACACACACACACACACACACACACACACACACACACACACACACACACACACACACACACACACACACACACACACACACACACAGGGAAATAATAAACACAAACATTTGCCAACCGAGCCAATGCCGAGACATGATTGTCTGTGAGCACGCACCTGACTTTTGGTTATGTTGTACATGATGCTGACTGCCGTCAGCGGGGAGAGGTGGTAACAGCGAGCCTGGTAATTCACCTACAACAGATTACACACACAGTTAGTCTTAGTCCTAGATTCAATTTAAATTGTATTCATTTTTCATGAACCAACCAACACACAAGACAAAAGAAAAACAAAAAGTCATCATTTTATCTAAAAAATACAAAATAAAAAAGGGACAAATGCTGTTCTATGAGATTACACACAAAACCAGAACGTTTTTGGTAAAAAAAAAGAAAAGGAAAAGGAGGGAGTAATATAACGGAAGGCGAGAACAATGAAGTATAAAACCAAAAGGGGAGATTTTAGCTTGTTTCATTCTTTCAAACGACCAGTTTAAATATATATATATCATCAGACTACCTTAAAAATGGATTAACGGATTACATGCCATGGATAGATAAAAGATAATTTGTAGATATATATTTTTTAAAGTTTCACATTGACAATTTATGACTGGTTCTTTTAAACTCTTGATGATTTACAGTACATGCTAGGCGGTGAAAAGGAAAGAACAGGCTGGATTCTGTTCTGACGTACCTGGCACTGCCTTCGAAAGACTACACAGGGGTGAGCGAGCACATTTTCTGTGAAAAGACTGGAGAGATAGGTATATCAGTTTATAATACAGAAATACTGTTACTGGTGCTACTACACTACTACTGTACTAAGTATTATTATTACACCAATAATACAATACGACTACATACAAAAACTATTACTACTACTAGTACTCACCTCGCAAGTCCGATTCCAAAACCGGCAAATCTGTTCATTTGTTCTGTGGATGAAAAATGAATCAATTATTAAGACCAAAACACATGTGTTTGTGTGTGTGTGTGTGTGTGCAGGTGTACGTGTGTCTGTATCTGTAATCTGAATCAACTTTAGGTTGTTTACAGGTGTAAAGATTAAAGAAGTGGGTGAAAATATCCATATTTTTTGTTGTTTTGAGAAAGAAGAAAAGAGGGGGGCAGGGAGAGCAAGGAGAGAGAATTAAACCTTAAAGAAAGTCATCTCATACACATAAGTTTAGACATGAGGTGTAGCGTGTGTGGGTGGTGACACTTTGATAGGTCCACATTAATAATCAGGTACATGAGATTAGACATTATGTGCAAAATTAGCTTTCAGCTAATTGCAGGGGGTGAAAAGAGGAGCTGAGCGCTATCCTTCTGTCCATAGACATCCTCTACATCCTCTCCTGCAGTCCTGAGCAGCAGTGAGCCCCAGAGACAACATGGGCAACCGGTGTGTGTGTGTGTGTGTGTGTGGACATGCCCATGCGCCTTTCAACCTGTCGCCTTTCTATGGGAAAATAATATGGGCAGATGCCTGGGGCACCCCATTTAGGTGGGGGGATTGCGCATTAGTCGGTCCATCATTAAGACTAGAGGTTAGGGTTTGGGGTCGGAGTAATGAGCGGTCGGACCAATGGCACGCTACCATACCATCTAGGACGTGAAGGTCACTCAGAGTCTGAACAAATCATCGGTGCCTTTACCAAGTACTTCTACCAACCCCCAGTTGCGACCACCTGGAGCCTATCTTTGCAAATGAAAAGTCAAGAATTATAAGTACTAGAACTACAGCACTATTATTACTGCCAGACCAGAAGCCAATGTCTGCAGGCGATCAGTAGTCAAGGTATCAATATGCACATACTCATACTTTAGTACGACGGTTTCGTATTTTGATCTAAATGGTCTGACTGCTGCTCCCTTTTCTTTTAGTTTTTGTTACTTTGTAGACGGTATCTACATTCTACAACAAGGTTGAAAAGTAACCATAAAAACATGAAAAAGAATCATGATAATATTGTGGATCGTGATACTGCTTGAAAAATAATTGTGATATTGTATTTTTCCATATCGCCCACCCCTAGATGCAAACTGTGTCAAACTTGGGGATTCTACTAGAGATTCAGAAGGCACACACAATCTAATCGATAACATTGATTGATCGCATAAATTCAACAATCAATATTGAGGAGCAAAGGGCGAGAAGATTCAAGAATTCGTTGTATGGGGTAGAGCTAATTTAAATGATTGCACGTGCTAAATTCAGTTACAATGCTGTGTTATTAGTACATGACATGTTGCTACTTTCACAGGTGCAGTTTGATATTAATGTTGTTTGGCTATAGAGGACAGATTATGGTCTGGTGCTCCATGGGCCTAAAATAAACAAATCATATACCGGTAGATATATGATCATGTGTATATTGACATAAGGATGTTGTTTTGTTTGATGCCTCATGCATGTTATTGTATTACTTGGCCTCGAGTTGGCATACAGTACGCATTTCTTATTGGCATCATAATAACTGGCATTATTACCATAAATAATGTAGCCTACATTTTTGTTGTCAAAATCATACTGTCAAAATTGCCCATCCCTGCTTGCAGAGGCTATATTATCGCCTATGACAGCAGCCGTAGTGGTACCTAGTAGCAGTTGATGCATTGAATAAAGGACCACAATGGAAACAAGACCCTCAGGGCTTTTTGTGTTGTCACTTTAGCATTACTGTACTATTCAATCAATCAGTACTACTAGCAGAAGCAGCAGCAGTATGGCAGCCACTGCCAGCCAGTACCACTAGAAGTAAACAGTAGCCTACTACTACAAGTGCGTTCGAATCTCTCACAGGATGAGAGCTACCTGGCGGAGGCTGGGAGGGCGGATCATCTATAAGCCGCCCGGCATCGTCTCCTGAAGGGGTCTTTTCCCCGAAGTGCAGGTTTCGGCTGCCGGGGATGTCGGGCGGGGTGGTGACCCACTGGACGTCCTGCTGGCCGGCCCCGTATGACCTCCCATAGCCGCCCGGTGGGTAGGACGGCTCGCCGCGGTATGATCCCACGAACGCGCCCCCCTCGAAGCTGTCCGGTCGTCGCGAAGTCATCGCCTCGCCGGACCTCGGATCGCTTTCCCGGGATATATAGGTTCGAGTCGCGCACGGGATTATCGCAACCGGGGTTCTATCTCAACGGGGGTGAGAACAACAACCACACGGGAGACTCAGCCTACTCAGGTACTGACTGTTCATTAATGATCACTGTGTGTGGAGTCGTCTCCTTCGCCGCTTGCAAAACAGACACAACTGTCAAGGCTAATACCGGAAGTGCACCATTGTACTTCCGCGTTTCGCCGGGCCTCATGGGATTTGTAGTTCAACTGTTTCAGTGGCAAGGACAAGGTCCAAAATGCAAACATAAACACACTGAACCACATACATTTATTAGGTAATAGTGGACATGATCGTCAGATCACAGTGATTCAAACTCAAATCCACACTGATTATGATCTGTTATGACATGTGAAATGGGACTGATTTTTGTGAGCAACAGCAGCAACCATTAGCCATAGGTGAATTGGATGAATCTGAGTGCAGATTAAAAGGACCCCAATGGGAACAAGCCAATAGGCTTTCTTGGATTCATCCTATTTAGCAGACCCTTTATTGTACCGTACTTCCCTGTGCTTGTCCATGCAAACTGTTAAAGTATTCAAAAGATGTTTTTAAAAAAAGTAAATAAATAAACTGACCACCTGGGAGAGTGTGAGGTCTGTGGCAGGTGTCATCAACTGGCTTGGTCAGGGAAGTGTTAAAGGGGAATTTCTCCCTAAACCTTTTTTTACAAAAGTAAGTTGATAATTATGTATATTGACCAAAAATAAATAAATAAATAAATACAGATATAGGGGAGCTGGGGCTGCAGCTGGAGATGAAGCTGGGGCTGGAGGGGTCTAACGCTAGAACCATTAAATCGTGCAATTGTTTTTTGTTCACATCTGTTCTAGATGATGCGACAGCAACACTCCATGCATTGTTGACACTGCACTCTTCCTGGTCTACGTGAGCTGATGTTAGACCCCCCAGCAGCAGCCCCAGCTCCAGCTCCCCTATATCTTTATTTATTTTTAATATTTATTTTTGGTCAATATACATAATTATCAACTTACTTTTGTAAAAAAAAGGTTTAGGGAGAAATTCCCCTTTAAGTAGTTTGTTCAGGGTGAATTTATTTATTTTAGGCATATTGTTTTGTTTGTTCGTGTCTTACGGACAATATATAAAATAGCTCAAGGCTCTATTGCTGATTACTTAGGTTAGGACCCCCGTAGTGGTGTCCAATTAGAACTTAAACCAGGATGCTTCGACTTCTGCCTTCTCCCTGAAGCCGACCCTTGTTATATATTCTCCGACTACGCTTGTCACGATGACTAAGCCAGTTAGATCTATCCATATATGGTTCTACCACATCTATCTGATATCAGCACTAGGTCGGCTCGGGCCAAATATAGGGGATGTCATACAGTATAGCCCAACGTCCTAGTCAGAGTCTTCGTTACATTATTCTCAACAACCATGGCATGCTTCGGTGGACATCCCAGGCCCGTAAACCATGCAAGAAGCAGAGTGAGCTGCAGTAGTAGCAAAAAAAAACCAAACATCAAGCTAAATCTAAAAGGAAAAAGGGAGATTTGAATTAGGCGGGGAATGAGAGTCTGAAGCTGTGGGTTTTTCAGGAGACAGGGCAAGGGCAAGAGTGGCTTTGATGTGAAGTGGGAATGAGTTCCAAAAGGAGGGTTGCTGCAACTGAGAAAGCCCAATCACCCCAGACCAAGGTCAAGGAGGTAGCCCCTTTCGGGACCCTCGGCTACTTTTTCTGTATTTTGAAAAAATACAGAAAAGGTATTTTTTTCAAAATACAGAAAAGGCTGGTTACATTACAGCCTGTGCACAGTAAAGACTGGGATTCTCCACACAGTAGGAAAAAGAAATCCTGCTCATCCAGGACAATGATTGTGGGCTCTAGGGCTTGAAACTTCATACGAATTACTACTTAATACTTATATTATGTAAATAAGTAACCACAATTGTAGGCAATGAGTTATGTCCTTGAAACAGCTTTTTAATGAGTTCACATATGCATCGTGTGCATTTGCATTATAAGCCGTGCATTTGATGCTGTCCACAAGCAAGTGCAAACAAAGTGAAAGAATTTAACTCTTTTTTTCTTCTTTTTTTTTTTTTTTTACATTCCAGTCATTTCTCTCTTGTCTCCAGCAGCAGAATAATGTTCAGATCCTACATCAGATGACATTACAGTCAACCAACAGCAAAGAGTACAATGATCAGATCCTAGATTAGCAACGTTACAACCAACCAAAAGTATTGTTAAGGAGAATGAGGGTTAGGGGTTGGGATCCAGAACCCGAGGAATCTTATCCAACATTGTGGAAAAGGTAACGGTTCCATCACATTTGGAACCAGTTTTGATCACACTGTCAGAGCTGGCATGTTAAAGAATTGGAAGAGGATTAAGGAACCGGAATTGTTAAAATCCTAACGGATCCCAACCCTAGTTAGGATCCTATATCAGTGACAAGTTCCCGGGAGTAAGGAGAATAAGGATCAGATCCCGGATCAGTGGACACACATCATATTCCTGTGATCCTAGAAAGATCATGGAAGGAGGAAGTGATAGAACCAGAATAGAAACAGGATGAGAAGATGAGGAGGGGGAGGAGAAGAGTGGAATCAGGAGTAGAGAAGTAGAAGGAGGGGGCGTAGGAGAAGAGAGTAGGAGAATAGGTCAAAAGAAAACGTGGGAGAAGAGGAGCAGAGGGAGTAGAAAGGAGAAGGAGCCATACAGCTTTAAGGCTGTTGATCATTTATTTCAATCATAATTATCAAGCTAAATCTCTGGATCTGGGAGGAAAAGCAGAGGGGGCGTGACCTCCGCTGCAAGGTGTGTGGCTTCCGCAAGATGGGGCGTGTCTGAGAGGGGAGTGGGCGGAGTCAAGACATGGCGACACACCGGGCACGTTCCAGACTGAAACAACAAATATGCATGATTATTCAAATGTATTAGTATTATTATTATCTAAATATGAAATATGAGAAATATAGTATGGAAATATATAATATAAAAATATGAGAAATATTAGAATACATTTAAAAATATATTCTGTATTTAATTACAGAAATTACCGAAAGTATGCAAATCATTAATTACAGTAATATTATCATATTCAGCTATTATAAATTGTATAATATGTGACAAATTGACAATCCATCCACTCCACTAGGTGGAAATGTAATAGATTACATTACAGTATATATATATTAATACCAAATGTTTAAAAGTATTAAAGTATTATGTTTTACCTTTTGGAGCCACAAAGCGACACACTGTCTATGGAAACCATGGTTACAAGGCAAATGAGTGGACACCTCCCCTTGGATGTATTCACTACAGCAGATTGGACACGAGTCCTCCACTTGAAAAAGGGGAGACACAGAGTCAATACCAGCAGTAGTACAATCAATAATAAATAATACTATAAACAGTAGTAGTAATCGTAGTTACGTTTCAAACAGTGTTGTTTTCGTCGACTAAAACTGTTCGTCGACTACCTTTTTTCACTGACGAAAACTAAATGGAAACTAAATGAAAACTAAGCTATGTCTGCTATGATGACTAAAACTAAGACTAAATATAGACAATTTCGTCAACAAATAAAAACTAGACTAAAATGTTAGGGAGGTACTAGTGGACAAGATATCCAGTATAAGTCATTTTACACTTGGTTGCATGCTGTAAATAGCAGATCTTTGTAGATTAGCTATTTTCAGAAAGTGTAAAATCAGCCATTACGACAGGCATCAAGGCCCGCCAAAATACATTTTAGTCGACTAAATCAACTGTAGATTTAGTCGACTAAAACTAGACAAACACAAAAACATTCCAGGTGACTAAAACTAAATGTAAACTATTCAAAAGACTGACTAAAACTAAAATTTGCTGCCAAAAACAACAAAGTGCTACACAAGATGCAGATACAGAAATAGACATATATAGCCTATATTCAGCTGTTAGTGTACATTTCCGTCCTACACAAACATTAAATTCCCATAGACAATGAATGGAGAATCTTTCGTCAAAGTGTATGAGCAAATCGGCATAGTGACTATTTTTGTCATTAAATTAAATTCCAATTGGGAATGAATTGAGAATTTTACACCATAGTGTCTGAGCAAATACGCATAGTGTCTATTTTACGTCATGATGATGTATGATGATAAGAGTGCCCCTCACTTCACACGGGTGTCATGTCCAATCCGGCTAATCACTTGTGGTGTCCTCAATTTTCTGTCCTCACTTTTTAATCCTAATACGTACATTGCTCAGCCAATCAAATCATCGCTATGGGGTGCTCAGCCAATCAAATCATCACTATGGGGTGCTCAGCCAATCAAATCATCACTATGGGGTGCTCAGCCAATCAAATCATCGCTATGGGGTACACACAAACACACAAAGCTGGGCATAGTAGGGGCTGGCGCCTCTCAAAGATCAGCACTTGCACAGGAGACGTGCGTTCCAATCTGGGGTAACAGTAAAGTTACATAGTGTAGCTTTCAGTTGGATAAAAAATAATAAAAATAAATAAATACATTTAAATGACAGCAGTATCATCACGTACCAGTATCTTCCACAGTAATATGTGGCAGACAGTTTATTAGATGCTGATTGGCTGGTGGAGACGCTTGGTCAAACTCAACAGCCAAAGATTCCAGGTTAGCGAGTGCCTGCAAAAAAATAATAAGGTAAACATCACATACAATATCAAAATACTGCGTTCTGTGGTACTGAGTAAAACTGTGTGGTATATGGTAAACTGTGATATTTAACTAGTATATTCTTCTAGGGCTGTAGTAGTATTTATAAGGATTTATTCAGTATTTACCTCCATGGCCTGTGCCAACCTCTCCTCCAGAGCCATGTATGTCAGGAGTTGAGGTCCGACGTACGATATCGGCATGGAAACGCCTTCCGACAGATCGTCCAATAACCTAAATACACAACAATAAATAAATACATACAACAATTTGCAACAACAAGTAACTTTCCAGAATGCCTGATCAGACGATCTAACCGATCGCACCTCCACTCCAGTTCCAGGTCCTCGTCGCTGTCACTGGACTCGTCATCCTCGTCGTCCATGTCGTCCCCTAGGAAGAACAGCCCCGGCTGGACAAAATGGCCACCGCCATCCTCCGACTCCTCACTGCTGCTGCTGTCTGCGTCCCGGTGGCTGAACGTGAGCCAGGGCAACTCGCCGTCTTCCAGCGGCGGAGGAGCAGGGACCACTGCGGCTGGTGACCTGGAACTAGAGGGCAGAAGATCGCAGCCAATCGATTGTAAGGGCTGTCACGATCATGGTATTTTACTTGACGATTAATTGCGATTAACGTGCGTTTCTGTCGTTGAACATTTCTGAATACGTTTGGCTTTCAGGCTTCTAAATAAAAAGGTGCACCGGGCAGATATGACAAATAACAAGCATAATTCAATAACTTTATAGTATATATGAATAGTTGAAATGGCAGATCTACAAGCTCAAAACGCGTCTCATCGTTACGTGGGAACGGAAACGTACCCTTCCTCTGGATCTGGGTCCCAGACTAGCTCCTCCTGTTCCTCGCCTTGATCGAGTCCCGACAGTGTCTCCCAGCTGCTGCTGCGTCTCTCCGATGTCGAACCCTCCCCGTCACTGATGTCGGCACTTAAAGAAAAAACACAAACGTTTAAGCAGTGACGGCCTTGAATTCGGACCACGAAAAACTCCCAGATCCTTCTGGGATTCGTTTAACACTCTCTTAGAAAACATGCAAATGCTCCTTCCAGACCCCCATTGAGGAGAATGCAACCCAGGGAGAGGGAGGTGTTACCTTGTGAATTCGCTAAATCTTTTTGGAGATTTGGACAGCAGTGTCCAGGATTTGGGCCTTACAATATTGTCCATGAGGAAGACAGGCAGATATGACAAGGAACTGAGCAGGGGCGAGCTCTGGGTGCTCTGGATCCATACGGTTCCAGCAACTGGACCTTGTAGGGGCCTTCCATTCCATCATCAGTCTCCGACTGGTGATGAGGCAGTTTAATGTGGGAAATTTGCAGCTCTGCTGGTAATTTTTCAAACAGACAGTCAGAGTAACGAGGTGCTGCAGGAATGGTCATCATTCAAGTAGCGGATATTAGTTGGGGCGTTCAAAGTATCATGACATTAAGGAGTTGTCTGGCCTAGATTGATGTTTTGTTTAACCGGGAAAGCGCCTGTGTCATTAATTGTTTAAGCTAAAAAGCATACTTTGTCTATTCAAAAATAGCAGATATACAAGCTACGAGCTTAGATTCACTATTTCTTTTTAAATTTTAGATTATCTGTGCTAACATTTTAAACTCAAATCTTTGCTAGTGAGGGTCCCTGGAACAAAATATTTTGAGATGGGGGTCGGCGGCCAAATACATGTAATTTTGGGGGTCCTTGAGATGAAACGTTTGAGAACGACTGATAGACATGGGTAGAATCAGCCCCGGGTCTTAATGGGTTAATGTGTTTCAGGACATGAATCAACAGCACCTGCTCTGCCAACATAGGCGGGTGAAAGTGGGTAGCTCACTGAACAAGTTGGCTGTGAACAATGAACAGGGCAGCATACAAAATCTCTCCCCCATGGGCCCCAGATCCATTCATTCGTCATTATTTTTGTGTTATTCATAGGTTAGGACGGACTAAGATCGACAGATCAAATACTTTCAGGCAGGATTGCCAACTCTGTCACCACTAACGTTTTGTTTTTTTCTGTATATTGGTGGTGTTTTTTGTTAGTGGTGCAACCACTCCTATAGACAGCTGTGTGTGGCTGTGTCCCTGGGTCCCTGTGTCCGAGCACGAAAATAGCGTTATAGCGTTTGTTCACCACCAAGTGTCACTGTTGCACAGCCTAACACACAGGCACAGACACACACAGGCAAGGGAGGGTAGTACGGTACAGTACACTACAGTACACTACACTACACTACAGCACCACTCACTTCAGACAGGTCTGGTTTTCTTGTAAACAAATAAATAATTCTGTCTCTAGCTGGCATTCAGAAAATTCTCGGCTCGGTGCAGGTTATCATGTGAAGCTACCATTTGATTACCTTTCGCATACTGACAATGACAGCAGCTGTATCATAAACAATAAATAAAAATACCGGTCCTCCCGTTGAGGCATCTTGCAGCTCCGACTGCTGAGAACATTTTTTGCTACTCTTCGTCACACATAACACTGTATATGTACACATCGGCGTCTGTTGCTATTTTTAAGCTCATGTACATACTTGTTACTATATCTCTGCTGTCAGGGAGAAACCACAACTCCAAAATGTAAATCTTTCAGGAAATGGAAAATATATTTTCAGGAAATGAAGAAAACCTTATATTTGTTTTAAAACATTGCAATACTGAAAAAAAAATCATCAAAGTTGGTGTTGTCACTTTATATATTGTCAATTACTTGCATGAGTGGGGAAGAGGTGGTGGAGTTAGCTGTTTTAGCAGACAGTTTGAGGGTCCAATGGAGTTAAGAGTTTTTGTCCTAAGTGCTTTTTAATACTTTTCATCGGTTCAATATTTCTTTTTAACCAACACACAAAGCATTGATTTAAATATATTTTTGAGGGGAGCTAACCCTTCCAATACATGTCTTTTAAAGATTACGTCATATGGCAGCCAAGTCTATGGGATTTTTAATGTTTGTTTAGGGCACTAAATGACAACGTATGACGTCATGTGGACGATATAAATACAAAAGCGAAAAGGCACCCCTCACTTTCACTCTACTCAATCCAGGAACATTAGATTTTTGCCCTGTTACTATCGTCCTTTTCTCAGCTCTTGTTTCCTGAAAACTACAACTTCTTGAACAAAAACTGATTTCATCCACTTCTTTACCCCTGCAAACATGACAATAAAGCTGATTGTGATTCTATAAACCAAAGTCCAGTTCAGGTGGAAGTTCTGTCCGGTTCGGTCACCTGTTTGTATACGACGGGGCGGATGCCTCCTCTCGACTCCTCCCACTCTCCTCCTCCGCCTCCTCCTCCTCGCCATGCCTTCGATCCAGTCTGGTAGAGCTCGACTGACTCCGGGAGTGCTTCCGGGTCTTGGGTCTCACCACCGCAGGCTCGCTGTTCGGGACAGTGTTCGGAGTGCTAACGTTGCTACCGCTTGCGCTAAGGCTACAGCTGGCACCATCCTCGGGCTCGTCTGTACAAGGACACAAACGGGTCCCTTCCTCAGGGTCCCTGGCACCGGAATGCGGAACGTCAACAGTCCGAGTACCGCCGATCCGGAGGGCCAAGCGCTCCAGCTCAGGGTCCGACCAGTCCTCACCCTCACTGGGCTCGTATGAGTCGATGCGGACGAACCCGCCTAGTGGTGGGTGAGGTCCCGGAGGCGAGGAGCCAAAGAAGTCGTCCCCTCGCCCGACACAGTCTTCAGCCGTGGAGCAGGAGGTGCTCCCACAGGAATCACAGGATTCCTGTAGGCGGGGATTAAATGAGGTGGATTAGGACACTGTTTCCCAAAGACTGGGTCGGGACCCATGTTCGGCTTGCAGATCAATTTGTATGGGTTGCAAGTAAAAATTTCAGGACTTTCATAATCAATAAATATAATCAATCAAAAGGATTTCATCAGTAACAAAAATAATAAAAGTAAAAAATACAAAAAATAAGTAGTGACAATAGCCAATCTAAAAGCTTGTAGATGAGCTATTTTCACGTTTCACTATAGCTGGGGGCGAACTCGTAAGAAATGGCTTTTAGTGAAAAAGCTGTGCAAACGTGTTGGGTGCGCCCCCTAGTGGGCTGTTTGCACAGACTCAAATATTAGATACCTATGGTTATAAACCAAAATACGTTTGCACAGCTTTTTGAAATCATTATACCCATACACACCACGCTAAAATTCAAAAACTAGTCACCAAAAGCCAAATCTTTACAAGTGCGCCCCCAGCTACTATTTTTACCAGGGAGACAAATTTCTCTTTTGCGTCTCGAGCTAAAAGTTTAGGGAATCACTGGGTTAGGAATAAACCATGACATTTCTATTGTCTATTAAATTGTCAACACACAGTCAACACTCAACACTAGCACGTGGCTACTGGATTCTGCTGTCAACAGGCATCAGCACTGACTCGCTGACTGACCTCGCTGCTCCTCTGTGACCTTTGCTCATCGTGCTGTCGTAGGACACAGTTCAGGGAAGGATCCATCCGCCTCATCTCTGTTTGGACGTTCACTCGCTCGCTCCCCAGGCGATGATTGGATATGTGTTTCTTGGCCCCGCCTTCTCTAACTTTCGAATAAATAAATGGATGGACAGACGGATATTGGTGAAAACGAATAACTGGCCTGCAATGTGATCTACAAATGTACAGATCGAACGAGTCCCAGAATGCCATTACTGTAATGATGGTCATGTATTGGTCATTATTACCAGTCACCTGTGGAGGTACTACAACTACTATACTGAAACCCATCTACCAGATAACAACTGTTTATGAGGGTTCAAATTAAAAATACTTAAATGTATATATTTTTACTTGTTTGTGCCTCCATCAAATCACAGGTGTCCATCGGTGCTGGGCTGCCACAGAGACTTACCGATACCTAGGATGGAAGGAAAGAAGTACAGTATTTCTATATTTTTTTTAAGTGTGAAAATGTATATCACCCAGCAATGATGACATTGACACTACCTTGTTGGCGGGTCTGAAACCAACGCGGGCGTGTCGTCTCCCGTAGCGGCGGCCGGTTGCCGTTGAGTATCCGATGGCAGGGCGGGGCCACGCCCCCTGACCCATAGAACTACAAATGAACAGAAAATATTCAATGATATATAGTGCCCTATATCCAAAGCGCTTTACAATAGAGATGTACCGATACCATGTATTCCGACTTGTGTATCGGTCGATATACTGAATGAGTATCGATCCGATACAAATCTAGGACAGTGGTTCTCAAGGTGGGGTCCTTGAGAGGGTTCCAAAAGGACCCTTACAGGTCTGTAATTCTGAGTGTACAAATGGAACCAACACTCTCAAGAGTTATGGGGGCCCTTGAAATTAAGGTTTGAGAACCACCGATCTAGGAATAAATGAAAATATATAAAACAGTAGTGCAACATCAAATGACGCATTATTTCAAAATACAAAATAATTGAAGACTGTAATTATTCATCATCATCATGTGATAAATGATGTGGTATGGGTTTGGCATAGACTAGCATACTCACCGATGAGTATGCTAAAACAGCATTTTAGGCAGTATTGGCAGCTTTTCCGATACTGATATCAGAACAACTCCAGACTACTTTAGTATGTGCATTACACATTCACAAATTCACACACCGACGGAGGTGTGGGGGTCAAGTTAGGGGTCAAGTGTCTAGCTCAAGGACAGCTCAAGGACACTTTGACACTAATTCAGGGGTCGAACGGGGAGCCTTCCGATTCCCAAGCAGCCCAGCCACCCCTTATAATTAATTACATCCCCTTTAGTTGTTGTTGTGGTATTTGCCAAATATACTTGCACTGGAATTCTTCCAATGCATTTAGCCATCCTAACTAACTAGTCTATTTCTATTTAAGTCATTACAACTGAATGGTATCAGTGCCTTTATCCAAGGTGCTTTACAAAGTGCAATGTATTCATCCCGGCACCAACAGAAGTGGCTCATTGGAAGGGGTTCAGTCCAGTGCTTTGCTCAAGGACATTTCAACACCAATCCAAGGGAGGGGGAATTGGGATCCATCGAACCAGGAACCCTCCACATCCAAGACTGAGCTACCTACCTCCACCCCCAGAGCTATGAGCAGAGTAGGACCAACAACATGTACGAGAAAGTACACTAATAGTACTAGTTAGTATTACTATTATAAGCAGTAGTAATAGTAACAGAAATTATAGAAATAGTAGTATCAATAGTATTAGTATAACCAAACCTCTGGTAATACTACTTCAAGTACTATGAGGGGTGAGGGGAATCCCTTTAAAACATTAACGTTAATCCAGGATATTGTTAGCATGCTAACACACCTAATTCAGCTTAGCTGAGGCTTTAGCATGTGGCTAACGTTAGCCAGGAGGACCCTATACTCCCTGTATTCTTCACGTATTGATTTCAATAACTTCATAGTATTGTTTTCAAACATTATTTAAATTTAATTATGTTCTCCCCCCTACCCCCCACCTCTCTGAATACTTCCTCTTCGTTGGCTATTAAACTCGCTAGCTTAGCCACTCGGGCCAACGACAAACATTATAATAAAGAAATAAATATGTGACATTAACGTCAAAATCACCCGAATGTGGAAAAGTGTACACACTAAAATATATATGAATGTGTTCATGAATGGAGGTAATAAATTACCCGTTGATTGTTGATATTTCCAGAATGTTTTCAACAAGCTTTGGCCGTTTGTTAGTGTTTGTCGCCTGACTGATGACGTCTCCTTCCCCTGCTGTTTAGTTTGATCACAAAAAACAGCTGGCATCCATTTACGTTGCATCACCGCCATCTACTGGATTATAACAGCTTTGTTCATAGTGCAGAACTAATATCGTATTATGTACGGTCCACTAGTATTGTACAACAGTGTCACCCAAAGTGAGACCCATCCCATTCACTACATTATGCATTCTGAACCAATAATTGTCTGACTTAATTCCACAATAATCTATAAATAAATATTAATTAAATAAAATGTCCTGGCTGTGTCTAGTAACATCTTAATTATCTGATTTATCTTGTATTTTACCAGCACAGTTTATTGGATGGGCCTGGTTTAATCTCCCTGAAAGACAGATACATAATTGCTGGATTATGATAATATCATTGTACTGGAGATGTAATTGTTATAATGGAGAGAGAGTCAGGGGCATAGTTTAGGGTAGAGAGGATCATCTACCAGGTACGGACTACAGACTTGATAACCACAACCTCCACATTGAAATGGCACCTTTCATTAGAACAGAACTGAGCATGTTGTGGTCTCTGGCAGCACTTGATTGACCACCTGTTACAGTAAGAGACACCATTAAAAACAATAGAATAACCTATTTATCTGTGTGCAATGAAATCAACTAAATCATCAATTAGTTGGTTTCAAATGCATTTCATAATTCATATACATGCAGGTATATTGGTTGGTGGTATAAGTTGTTTTCATTAGAGCACTTTGAGTTGAACGAGCAAGATGGTTTATATTGGCAAGAATAAACTTTAGTTTATAATGGAGAAAAGAGAGCCAGTCACATATATAAATGCATTTATGAGTAAATGTGTTTGATACAAAGACATTGACATTTTGACAGCGATTAGTGTTTTGGAAAAAAACATTAAAAAACAAAACATAAAAACCATGAAACATTGAAAACATGTACAAGTATTTACAAAATGTGATACCAGTACTTCCTGTATGTTGTAAAGGTCAGAGATCCATTCCACAACTAGGGTTCAGAGTTCATATCAAAAATAATTCCACCATGATTGTTACCAAACTTGTTGATGGTACTATTGCAGTAGTAGTGTATGGAGGTACTGTAACTGTTGATAGTAATTCTGCAGTGCTAGTACAGCTAGTCAGCTACCTTTACTGTTAATCGTACAGTTAAGGTCCTTAAACACCTGGAGCGAGACGAATAAACAATACGAAAATGTGACTGAATATTTCACATTCAAACACTATTAATTTGTTTATGCTGGTTGCTTTTATTCACCCCTCGCTTGGAAAATGAATCACTTCGCTCTATCGCCATGTAATATTTGCGTTGTGTGTTTATGTACTCATGACACAAACAGCAGTTTGAAGTAATGCAAATTAATCGAACATAATACATGCTCCCAGTGTAAGGACCTTCATTGTTAATAGTACTACAGCAGTACAAGCAGTTACTGTTACTAGTACTACTGAAGTACTAGCACAGCTACCTTTACAGTTAATTGTACTATTGCAGCACTAGTAGTTACTATTGCAGCACTAGTAGTTACTATTGCAAGTACTAATGTTTATAGAACTACAACAACAGTTGTTGAAAGTGCCAACTACAGTATAAGGGGCCGTGTCCACAGTCCCATAAAGCGTTTGAGGTGCTTTTGGAGATCATGTCCATAGCGCTCACATGCAGTGTTTATTGACACAGATGAACCGTTGCTGTGCTTGAATGTCATCTGCGTCATCGGCACAAATAGCTTAGCTGAAACGGTAAAAATTGACTTCTCATAGTTGTGATAACGGTTCAAAAGTTGAACTATTGTCCGTTTGAAGCGCCCAGGGCGCTGCGCCCCCCAAAACACCAGATGCCGAGAGCGCTGTAGCGTGATGCCAGGGTGCTGGGAAGAGGAGCGCATCAGCGCGTCTCTACCATAGAAATGCATGTCAGCTCAAAAAATAACAATTTGTGTGGACACAGTCCCTAATATTACAGTAAATGTTCATATTACACTAATACAGTCGCTGTTGATAGTGATCAGTATTAAAGCGGTACTAGCAAGTACTGTTGATAGTGCCATTACAGGACTAGTACAGGTGTTGTTCAAAGTACTACTGTAGATAGTGCTACTGCAGTATCTATTATAGGTGATATTGACAGTACTACTGACTGTAGATAGTGCTACTGAGTATTGTACTAGTACATTTACTGTTGAAAGTACTACTGCAGTAGAAGTACAGGTGGTGTTGTTGTTGATAGTACTGGTACAGGAGGTATGTAGGACAGACATGCAATAATACAAAGTAGCACCTCGTCACAGGAAAGTCGCCCCCCAAATAGAGTTTAAAAGCAGTCAACTTTACAAAGGAATTTGAACGCTACAACGTTAATAAATACACACCCTTCATTACTAAAATACTTATTTTTTTCAGGGGCAGAGCTCGCATTTATCCTATTCTACCCGGCAACGGTGAACAGAGGAGCCTCACTTGGCTCTCACCAAATGAACATGTTCAAGTGAGTCGGAAGGTCACGTAATACTGTGACTACCAGACTATGAAGCGCTGATGGATAATGGGAAATGTAGTGTTGTTCGATGTCTCAGCCCATTTATATCTTCCAAAATGGCCTACTTGTAGTTCTTTGGGCTGGGAATGTAGTCCTTGGCAACAACGCTAATGGCACATTTAGCAAAAGGTCGGGCCAACATTTAGCTAGCCAGTTAGCTGGTCAGGAAGTCAGTTGATTTGTTAACTAGTCGGTCGGTCGGTCGGTCGGTCGGTCAGTCAGTCATAATATCAAAGGCAGTAAACCAGCTGTCCGTTCATTTCTTCTTAACAGCAGCCAGGTCTTTCTGAATGTCAGAGAAGTTGGGTCTGTTCTCAGGCTTGTAATCCCAACAGTGGGTCATCACCTTGAAGACGTCGTCCGGACAACGCTGAGGACAGGACATCCTGTAACCTGAGAACAGGACAGGGGGTGGGGCCATGTGACAGTGGGAGGGGTCAAACAAACCACGCAACTAGCAAATGGCAATGATGTGTTCCTATCTGCGCTATTAGCACAACAAAGAATCTAAAGTAACTTTGAGTACAAAAAAAGCACTATATAAATCAGAGGTAATATTATTGTTGCTACCTTTTTCCACCTGCTCACGGGCTTGCTGATTTGTCATTCCCGGGTAAGGACACACCCCCAGGCTGAAGGTCTCCCACAGAAGGATTCCGTAACTCCAAACGTCACTTTCTGAACTGTATCTCCCTGAAAAACAACAAATAAAAAATGGTGCTCACCAGAAACGTACTGTATAAGTCCATAATGTTAAAATAGTTAAAAGGTGCTCCTGGATCAGTCGGGATAAAACATCTAAAAAGGAGGGGCACTCAGAGTTAAAAAGTGTTTAATTCAAAATGACAATACAATCCTATCAACAATTAGTACTACTACAAGCAGTTATGGCAGAGGGCAGAAGATCAGGGCATATGACATTGGACCGGAAGTGGGTGTGATTAATCCTCCGTTTCAAGAATTATGTCCCAGTTGTGTGAAAAACGTTTGGACACTCCTTGTTTTGAGTATCACAGGTGCATGCGTATGATCTGTTATTGCAGTGGTTCTCAAACCTTTTCATGTCAAGGAACCCCAAAATGATACTCATTAGCCTGCGGACCCCCCATTTGAAAATATATGCCAAGATCCCCCATAAGAGAAGATCTTTACGGCTCTAGCAGTGATTTTCAACCATTTTCATTTCAAGGGCCCCCGGTTTGACCTGAATTAGGCTACGGTCCCGTATTTAATGGCATTTCTATCTCTGGCACCCCAATGTATATTGTAAAATCAAAGATAATTTAACTCAGAGTGTACAAATGTAACCAAATGGACCCGTTTTGTACACTCTTGAGTTACAGACCCACAAGGATCCATTTGGTTCCTAACTATCATTTAGCTGAGGAGCCCCTGGGACTCCCTCAAGGACCCCTGGGGGTCCCCGGACCACTGTGTTATTGAACTCTACTGATGCTGGAGTGAACGTCCAAGCTATGCCAAGACCTGTACATAAATAGGGTTGTCAGAAAAGAAAGGAGAAGACAAAGAAAGCTGTCAAGGGCTTTTAAGGCCAAATAAACATGTAATTACCAACTTAAGTAACGGTTTGACTCATGTCATAACATTTCAAACGTCGCCAGGGCTGGTTGGTGACAACATGTTTCTCAATAATAAACACAAAGCAAATCAACTCATCACAACTCTTCTCAAGGGAGGAGAATGTTGGAGAACTGGAGATAGCTCTAGTGAATATACAAAAAGATTGAAATGTCACCCCCCCCCCCCCCGTTATGCAGAGAATAGTGGAGAACTGGAGATAGCTCTAGTGAATATACAAAAAGATTGAAATGTCCCCCCCCCCCCCGTTATGCAGAGAATGGTGGAGAACTGGAGATAGCTCTAGTGAATATACAAAAAGACTGAAATGTCCCCCCCCCCCCGATATGCAGAGAATGGTGGAGAACTGGAGATAGCTCTAGTGAATATACAAAAATATTGAAATGTCCCCCCCCCCCCCCCCCCGATATGCAGAGAATGGTGGAGAACTGGAGATAGCTCTAGTGAATATACAAAAAGATTGAAATGTTTCCCCCCCCCGATACATGCAATCTGTGCTCATGTACACAACCCCTGTCATGTGAAACAGCATAAACATAAAGGCTGTGAAAGGCTATGTTAGAGTGAATGGTCAGCTATATGGTCGGTCAGTCAATACAATCAGCAGTGTCAGTAGTGTCCAACAGGCTACATTCACAATTTCCCCAAGTAAGGGAAAGTTCAAATTAAATGTGAACGTAAGGTTGAGGGAATACATATATTCCCTTATTCATTTATTTTCTTACCATAATTCAAGGCCTCCGGCGCCGTCCACTTGATGGGAATCTGCTTCAATCCCGAAGAGGAATAGATGCCATCATCTTCCTGACGACTCATCCCAAAATCGCTGATCTTTAACATGTTATTATCACTCACCAGACAGTTCCTGGCTGCCAGGTCTCTGTAGAAACAGGCATAAGTAATCCCATTAATGGCACTAATGACATCTAGTAAAACTAGCACTGAACCATACTTATTACAAGTACAGAGTCAGACTGATGGAGCAGTAGAGTGTTCAGTTCCCATTCACACTACCAACTGTAGTAGTTGTAGTAGTCAAAAATACAATACAATAAAATCTCACAACTGAAAATGCGTATGACCTAATGTGCGATTTGATAAACAGTGTGAAAGGAGCCCCCCACACCGGCGCTGATTCCAAAACAATTACCGTAACATGATATTGATATGTACATATATCATGATTTTCTACTAATATTCTTCCTGCAGTTCTACGTACATACGGTACTGCAAACCAGGTGAAGAAATCACAGTTTTATTGCTTGCTTTGAAATATCTGAGACTATCAAGATTTTGTGGAAGATGCTTACAATTTACAATCTAGGCTGTATATTGTATATTGAAACTACACAACCTATATTTTTGCCTTTTGTCTGATATATTATTATTATTATTATTATTATTATAGGATGAACAAGAACAATGACCTGACATCGGTCTAAATAACATTGAGGCCCACTCACTCTGGTTTTAAAACATTGTTTTTGTCCTAAGCTTTTAATCCAGAGTGAGTTTTACTTTTAGGAGTTTTATTTATGTTGCTTGAGTCCATATGTTATGTTTGTGTTTTTATTTCTGACTTATGTGCTTCTTGTACTCTTTTTGGGTCTCTTTGACATTTTCTGTAAAGCACTTTGGTTAACACGTTGTGCTCCATAACATGAATACAGTTGGATAGTATTGGATTGGAACATGCTATCTAAATTAAAATGTAGCCTTTGCATAAGCCCTGTGGTCGTCAAGGCTAGGGCAAATGCTAGGGCTTTTGACCATGTTGCTAGTTTGACCACTTCAAATGCTCTAATCTTAAAATCACGACATAAAATAGGAATAGGCAGAGA
The DNA here is from genome assembly GCF_951216825.1 of Electrona antarctica. Classification (NCBI taxonomy): domain Eukaryota; kingdom Metazoa; phylum Chordata; class Actinopteri; order Myctophiformes; family Myctophidae; genus Electrona; species Electrona antarctica. The sequence goes on from NC_136797.1 coordinate 28,749,361, forward strand.
AATAACTCGTAGATAGGCTATTTTCACTGTGCAACATGCTTCCATAGAAGACATGGTGGCTTCTATTGAATCCAAATGACTGAAATCAGTTGTGGCGACTGAGAACTTTAAGAGTAGTAGTAGTAGTAGTGCCAGTACTCACCTGTGTATACAGTTGTTACTTTCCAGGTATGCCATGCCATTAGCAGCGTCCAATGCAAACTTCACCAGCTGTTTGGTTTTCAAGTCCTCTTTTCTCTTCCTCAGAAATGACAAGAAATCACCTCCTAAAAGAATGAAGATAGTAAAGTAGAAGATAATAGTTCAAATTGATGGAAAAAAAGATTTCACAAGGAAGCCACATTGAGATGGATATATTTCTGGGGATTAATGAATGAATAAATTAACCAACATACAGTACCTGGTACTAGTTCCATCACAATATATATGGGCTGTCTCTGGGTACAAACTCCTATCAGCTTTACAATATTTGCATGGTCGTATTGCTTCAGAATCCTACAACAAAATCAGACATCATTTTATTAGCACTATATTTTAACTGATTTAATGGCAATAAGAATAGAAATGTATAGTTTTACATGCCTGGCTTCCGACAGAAACTTGATTTTCAGCTCTTGCGGTAAATCCTCTTTGCAGGTTTTGACAGCGACTGGGGTTTTATCCCGTAATGTCCCTTTAAAAACCTCTCCAAAGTTACCCTGACAGACAGACAGACAGAGTTTAATCACCAAATATATGACAACAAGACTTAAGAATCTAATGACACTCATCGGCTGAAATTCTATCATTGAGCGTCTGTGGCCGGTAATTGTCTGCAGTTTTTTGGCGTCCTGTTGGTGGTAGTTGGGCACAGAGTACTGCAGGATTGAGTCCTAAAACCCCGGGAAACATGTTAAAATCTTCACCCATCTCCAAGTTGATGGGGCTTTGAATCAATCTATTCAAAAATTATTTTAGGCCTCGTTGGGCCTCCGCAGAGACCGGGGCTTGAGTCATTTCACTTTCAGCCAAAACAACAAGGCTGCCTCTTCTTCGCTCATGTTGCAAATTCGGCTGGCACCTGCTACATAAAGCATCTACCGCCCCTGGTGTCCAAGGAGTTAAAATAACCAGTAATACTAGAACTACTAACCTTCCCCAACAGTTCTCCTAGAATCACATCCTCATGGAGTAAGATCCACTTCTTGTCCTGTACAATCAAAACGTGAACAGTTATTAAATGTATCAATTAACAATGACAAGTTATATTGTCATATTCTCTATGAAATCAATAAGTTACCTTGACAACAGGGTTGAGTAGAACCACACCAGACTTCTTGGTGATGACATGTTTGGAAGTGTAGTGATGCTCTATCAACTGCGGGATTGTTGGAAATCCAGTACCTTCAAACCGATACTGATTCTGTCTCACACACAAAGAGAGAGAGGTAGAAATAGAGACTGTACTTTAGTATAATTGCTTGCTAGTAATACCATTACAGCTACCTTTATTGTGTCCTTTTTACCCCCTTTTCTCAACCAGTCGGTATGCCCGGCTTAGCGCTCGCAATGGAAGCTATTAAATGTGTAATAGCCCGTTCAGTAAATAAGGGACTGCATCAGATGTACTCGTGTAAGTGTTGGTACCAGATGAAAATCATCTTCTGTCCAGTCAGTCAGTCAGTGTGTTCATACGGGTAGTCCATCAATGTCCCTGATTTTTCTGAGGCAACGCTCTTTTTCCTCATTGTTCAGCTTGTCCTTGTACGGTATGTTGAGCCTGAGTTTTGCTCCATCCATCCAGTTTTCCATTATAGTGAATGGATGGTTGGCAAAAAACTAGTCATTGTTACTGTATACCAACACTTGATCCCCCCCCCCCCCCCCCCCTACCCATCACCCACTGATGTCAACGTTACCACTCACTAGTATAGATATTCAAACCCACAACCGCCGTGGAGAGCAGGCACTTGACCGGGCAAGCCAAGCGACCCATCACAGCTAATACTGCTAATGCTACTATAGTACTACTACCGTAGCGGTACAAGTACTCACATCGGCGTACTGGATGATGAAGTGGCGCCTCTGACTGTCAGAGTACACCGACAGCACGTACTCCCCTGGTTTTCCGTGACTCTCTCGTACCAGGAAGTCTCCCTGCTGCCGGAGGAGCTCCTGAGCCTCGGTGCGAGGGATGGCTCCGTGGTACCACTCCTGGTCCGACAGCGGACGCTCGCTGGTTGCAATGACGTCAAAGAACTGCTGAGAGAGCGGAATAAAGCAAAATACAATCTCAAGACTGAAAATGTAATGATGTTTTAGGCCGACCAGCTGAAGAAATCTGATTTGAGGCATTAAGGTTGCATTTATGACATTTCTGAGACCATTCATAGCACCATTTCTAGAAGATCCTTCTAAACTTGTATTCATTCTATTGCTAGTTTGATCACTTCAAATACTCTTTCATCCTAAAATAATTAGGCTAATGACCGAAAATAGCCCATCTACAAGCTCATGAGCTTGTAGATCTGCTATTTTCGGTGCACAGCATGCTTTCACAGAAGACACGCTGACTTCTATGGAATCCAAATGACTGAAATCAGTCGTGGCGACTGAGAACTTGAATTTAAAGTGAAAGAGGGAAGGAGAGAGAGAGGGTAGGGAGGGCAAGGGGAATAGGGAGGAAGAGGGTGGGTGGAGAAACAATTATTCAACATTGTTTTGATGTCGGAGAGCAATAGATGGAGATGGGGAAAAATGGATCATTGAGGCTTACCGAAGACGAACCCAACATGGATTTAGGAGATCTGATAATTCCAGCGATGGAGTGACGCAACGTATCAAACTTGCTAGATACTTTATGACTTTTATCCTGAAAAGCCAAACACACAAGAAATATTTTACCCACAATGTATTCTACACCTGCTATGATTTCTACAGTACCTACTGCTTCTAGAAATATACTTCAATTAGTTTTATCGATTTCAAAATACAATAACTATTTCTACCTCTACAACTCAAACTAGTGTAGTGCTACTACTGCTACTACCATGGAGTTAACGGAGCGAGCGTCGTCTTCGTAGTTGACGACGACGACAGAGTCGGTCATTTTGTTCTCCAGTAGGCTCTTCTGGCTGGAGAGTTTGGCTTCAGAGCAGCGCAGCGATTGGACGGTCTGCCGGAGCTCCTCCAATGACTGCTTCTGGCTGAGCAACAGGACCACACTGGGAGAGCCAATCACAACGTGTCTATTATTATAATAATAAATTCATCACAAGAGTGACATTTTATTATATTAAAGCAAGCACTATGTAACTTTCCTCTTCTTTCGTCTTCTACCCCAGTTTCCTGCGCAAGTGCTGATATTTTTACGACTGAGCCAATAGAGCCTGCCTGCTTGCTCTGGAAATAAATTGAATCTTGACCATCAGGTCAAAATCGGTGTCAGATCCTGTGTCTAGGTGAGACGTGACCTTTGACACGATCTAAATGTCTCAATAGAAGAGCAGGGAGACAAAATACAACCACCCCAATTGTATACAGTTATATTGTATTAACAAACTCTACGATACAGATTGGACAAAATTACATTTTATTCATTAAAAAAAGGAATAAAGCAAAATACAATTTCAAGACTGAAAATGTAATGATGATGTTTTAGGCCGACCAGCTGAATAAATCCTTTTTTTTTAGGAGCGCCAGCCCCTCCTATACACAGGTTTAATGTGTGTCTTTAGTTCAATGTTTGTTTTGTAAACGCATCCATGCACATCATTTATACCCACTCTGATTTCTTAAGGCAGGTTTTAGACGACTCCTCCAGTTTGGCCTCCAGGTCGCTGACCAGCTCCTCCTTGCTCTTCAGTGTCTGCTGAATCAGCATTAATTCTTCTGCTGTCGACTTCAACCTGAAATACAGCCAAGATAACCATTCAATTAATCCTGTTTTATTTTATTTTATATTCATTATCGTTAGGATATATATTAAATTCACTGCCAGGTATTAATTAATAATTCCTTCCAAGATCACCAGCTTTTTTCAGTCAAACCCTTATTTTGAAGGTGTGTGTGTGTGTGTGTGTGTGTGTGTGTCTCGAAAAATGGTCAGCCAAATGAAAGTGCAGTGTTGGGTGTGAAATCGGTTGTGTGTGTGTGTGTGTGTGTGTGTGTGTGTGTGTGTGTGTGTGTGTGTGTGTGTGTGTGTGTACATCATTCTGTAATTCACATATTTTGAGAACCGCTCAACCAATGGCCTTCACAAAAATGTAAATTGCCGACACCACAGGGAAGTGCAGTGTCGAGTATGAAGTCTGTGTTATCCAGAATCATCACAAGCTCACAGTGCGTCACTTTGTGTCGGGCTGCAAGCTTGTACATCTGCTATGAACAGTTTACAAAACAAATCGTGAAAGTATGAGAACTACTGATTTAGAAGGCATTTGTGGAATCGGCCTCGGGTCTTAAAGCGTTAAAGAGGATGGACCTTTCTTTGTGTGGAAACTATGCGGTGAAAATTAGCGTTTATTACTCGAAGGGCAGACAACGGACGTTTACTCACACGGCCTGCAGGCTGTCAGCTGTCAGGTTGTTCCACAGGATCTCATTGGCTGGCAGGTTTTCAGTCTCCTCCAATAGGGAGGCGTCGAACTCCACGCTGGGCTCTGACATCTCCGGAGACCTGTTGAGGGAGGACGATGGTTGGATTAACGGCCAATTACTACTCAATAACAGTTGATTATTCAGCTTAAAGGGATTGTGAAAGTTTGTGAGCTCAATTGCACCCAAAGAGATCTGAACTTTTAACCAATCTACTGCCTCCGGGTGGACGCAGAGCCAACCGCAGCCGTTTGTAATGTAACACACACTGGACTGTTTGGGCGGCCATCTTAGATGCTAAATAAATAGAGTCAATGCTAGCGAGCTAAAATGAAGACATCCTTGCTCTAGAAAGCGTCAATGTTCCCATCTAGACCACCGGATAATCAGCAAAGACCTCCGAACATCGTCGTTTTATCCAAACCATGGAGAGCTCCGTAGATTTCGAGTTATTCAGCTTTTTAGTCAGCCTGTATAAAGGGAGGTGAACTGCAGCGCCGTTGCGCAATCTGGTCTAGGATCGCCAAAGAAGGAAAGGCCAAGCCAAAAAAGAAAAGAAAAAAAAGAAATCAGCGATCCGGTTTAATATCAATAATAAAGCTTATCAGACGGAACATTACGCCAGAAGCAGTTGCCGGTTGGATTCCAACTGGCGGATCCTTCCGTCAGAAGCAGTGAATTTGTTAACGTTCAGTAGATTTTCTGTGGTCTGGCTCAAACAAGTGCTCTGTTTTCCTGCTGTTTGTGATGTCACAGCCTGCACATCCCATATATATCAATGGGATTTGCCAGCAGATGTTACTGTTTTCAATGTTTTGCCTGTTGTCATTGCAGCTTAAAAGGCTTCCAAACCCCATAGAAAACTCCAGCCCACAGAAGGTCCACTGAATGTTCAAAGTTCAGATTTTTTTGGATGTAATTGAGGTTATAAAACTGAAAAGAAAAACGAAAAATAAATGAAAGTTAATGTCATGAAACCTTTAACATAAGAGGCTCAGGGTTCAAAGTTAAAAACAAAACGTTTCACGCCAGCAATGATGATGCATACCCTTTTTCAGTTCCCAGTACTACATGTCATGTCCCTCCAGACAATGGAATCTAAATTACAACTACCAGTCCCCTCCAGACAATGGGAGTTAGACTATCATCTAGCCAAAGCCAAAAATTCTTAGGATTTTTTACGGTGTGGTTCTTCAGGAGGCTAGCTATCCATAAGCGTGTGTGTGTGTGTGTGTGTGTGTGTGGGGGTGATCTACACGGTCCACTATGCAATTACAACGGAACCCGTCGCTCAGAGTCCAGACCATGAGATCTACACTATCATCTATAGTAGGAATAATACTAACAGGGCCTGGATTTCAGTCACAGCCCAAATATAGCCAACAGCAAGCTTACAATGTTCTGCGTGTTTGTGACGCATTCCCTCTCTGTAAATTCTTTTTTTTAAAGACCAGATCAATGAGTATAGGCTACTACTTGTTTTCATTTCCTCTTCTCCAAATCTCTGTACTGACTGTTTACTTCCCCCTTCTGCATTGTGTTTGTCTGCCTGGTTCTTTAGTTCCTATCTGGCCAGTTCCTATCTGGCCAATTCCCATCTATCTCTGTTTCTGTGAAGTGAAAGTGTTTTTTTTCTTCTTTTTTCAAATTATGATTATTACATTACCTACTGTAAACTAACAACTGTCTACAGGCCTAATTCTACAGATATTTTAAATTCATTAAAACTGCCCATACTGTACTAAATTGAGCCCGATCTCACGCAAACATGGTGAAATAACACGGATTGGCAATTGACTCAATCGGACTTCGCAACGTTCGACAACTCGCTCGGTGGTGGCTCTCCTTGCTCATGTTCCCTTGAGACGGCGCCCTTCCGTTGCAGTCTATGGGGAGGATTACAGTGTAATATGTACGGATTTCAATCTGTTATTTCACCGTCTTTGGGTGAGTGTTATATGTACGGATTTAGGGAAGTACGGAATTGACTAAATTATATACTATCTGTCCATCTCTTGTCTCTAGTAGTAGTGGTAGCAGTAACAATAGTATAGTAGCAAAAGTAATAATTGTACTTACTTGTGTACTTCTATAAACTGTTCATACTCAGTCACAGAGTCAATGCTGTAGATTGACGTGTTAATTTCTTTGTGAACTTTAACGATTTCGTCCGTCAGCAGACTGGTGATGTCACTGTAGTCCTCCAGTATGCCTTTCCTGTAGATAAACACAAACACATTATATCAGGGGTGTCCAAAACCTTTTTCAAAGGGGGCCAGATTTAAGAGTAGAAGAGGGAAGGCCAAAGAGGAGGTTCATGGATGCGGTGAGAGAGGACATGCAGGTGGCAGGAGTTGCCGAGGAAGACACAGAAAAGTGAAACCAGATGGAATCCGACGATCCACTGTGGCGACCCTGCCTGGGAATTAACCGAAAGAAGAGTGCAATTTAAAAAGAACATGTTATACAAGTAGTAGTGAGCGCCTCTTACAGCGCGCTGGTCATGTCCTCCTCCATCCTCTGGAGGGAGTCGAGGAGGCGCGGCAGCGTGTGCTCCTGGTACTCGTCCTGGTGGAGGCGCGCGTTCCGGACAGCCATCACGTACTGGTTGTGCAGGTTGTGGAGTTTGGTCGTGGCTTTGTCATAACGCTCCTTCGCTTTCTCCGGTTCCTTGCCTGCCACAGGGAGACGAAGTCTGTTATTCCGGTACTCTGTCAGTCCGTTATCTTGCCCTTTAATTTATTTATTGCTTTACTTATTTACATTCATTCATTCATTCAGACCTGTGCTCCGAGGAGCACGTTTTCTAGATATGCATCACCCATTCCAAAACCGGTTATTTTTTAATAATGAAATAAAACGAAAATATTTCATATTTTATAATAAGCCACATGCAGTTGAATGCAGCAGTGCACCTGTGCCCCCCACCCCCCCTCCTTCAGCAACTTCCCTCTATCCCAATCTTCTGTTTATTAGGCCTGTAGTCCGCTAATTGCTTGTTAGCTAACCTGAGTAGGATTATAACTAGGATTACATAACTACCAATGTTTTCTTCCGACATTAAAGTCATGTTTTGATTTGCAACAGGTTAATCTGAACATAGCCACAGTATTTTTTTTAGGAATGTAATATTGACTTTAACTGATGGGCGCAATCTATTTTTTTAAACTGACAAGATGGTTATAAAGTAATGAATGTAGGCCAATATTGATTTTAACTGATACACTTGAACACTTGTGTTATGAAAACTTATGTGATATGATTTGCTATTTTAATACGTAACAATGTCCAAATTGCCCAAATACTTCAACCCATTTAGGACGGGAACGCCTTTTGGTGTTTTTAGTACCCTTTAAGACTTTTGGGGTTCTTGTTGCTACTGTATGTACAGTATATAGCAGCATAATATTTTGTGATTTTTGAATAAATATTTGATTTAAGTTTTTCAGGATTTAGAAGGCGTTTTTAGAATCGGCCTCAGTCCAACTACCGTAAATGGATTAAGATAACCCATTACTTTCCAGCTATGATACATTGTATTTTTGTAGATTGTAATACAATATTATTTGGACATACCATTGTTTGGATACAACACATGTTATGTCGTTAACAAATAGGCCTGTAAGATTACACATTTGACCTTTAATGATTGATTGATTCTTTATTTAAGTGTCATGCTTCCGAAGAAAGCCCATCCCATATGGACTTACAGGACACTTTTTACAGTTCAGTTACAGTACATAAACAATGACAATAAACCTTTCATCTTTTCAGGAGCATTAACCAAAATATTATGGCGCAACCTCTGCACCTGGATCATCCATGTGCAGTGTGTGTGCGTGTGCGTGCGTGCATGCTCAATTTCGTGGTTGTGGCCACCAGAATCCTAGGGTTGCCAAAAGGTCGCCCCAGAATAGGGAAGCTTCAAGTGGTTAACTAAACTAGACCTGTACGTGCCCGTTGGCCACCGGCCTACCTGGGACTTGCAACTTGGGAACCTAGTAATACCCGTTGTCACCCATTTTAACTGTCTGTCTGTGTCCCACATGGAGATCTCTGTGTCTGCCTGAGTGTGAAGAGTACAAACTGACTGTGAAAAGTGGACTGGTGACCATCTATTTGTTGTGCTGCGTCATCAACAAGGTATAAAACAAAGTGCTATACTAACAAAAAAGAAAATGATAAAACAGACATATTACCTTTAGCCATGGCTTCCCTGTATTTCTCTTTAGCACAGACAGTGTCTTTCGTCAGTTGCCGATATGTTACTTTTAGCTTCTCCAAGTCGCTCTTGGTCACCTACAAGTAATAATTATACAATTATTAACAGAAGCCAATACAATAGGAAATCGAAATCGAAATCGAAATATTCTCATTATGAGTAGACTAGTTAGTGGAAAAACTGCAAAACTGATGGCCAAAATTCTATAATAAAACTAACATAACAGCAAATGAGGAGGTGATGTCAACATCACGTCCAGTTAGTACCCTATTAAATGAGAAAATGACCACATTTACTGCATTTGCATGCAGGGAGACCCCAGGTTCAAATCTAGGTGGGTTTGCCTACAAAAAAACTTCAATACTAAAACTAAAACTCCCCTCCAAAAGCCCACCTTGTTCATGTCGCTCTCGAGCTGCTGATGAAGACACTGGTAGCTCTTCTTCAGCTGCTGTTTGTCCTTGATCATCATGGTAAGGCGATGGAGTGGACCGGAATTCAGGTCCTCTGCATGAGTCTTCATTATCTTACTCAACTGATCTGTCTGCTGGACGATCTGACACCAAGACTGAGAGAGAGCAATGGAACCGAGAATGAGAAATAATTTTAATGTTTCTTGCACTGACTCTACAAAGCATTAATATCTATGTTAATGCACTACTAACTAAGCTTTTCAGACTAGCACTCGCTGAAAACAGGTTTGACGCAGGACACACTACAGGGACAGCAAAAGAATATTTGAGGGGTATAAGATATTGCTGTAAGCTGTTGCTTTGGGCAGTTTAGGATATAGTCTGATTGAAACAATTGCTTTTTGAGGGCCTCCTATGTCCAGCTTTGAGGGTGTGTGTAAACACAAACATTGTCCGACTCCGTTCCATTGACAGTGAATGGCCAGCTTTGAGTGTTTGTGTAAACACAAACATTGAAGACGAAGGTGAGGACGTAAATTCTGATTTGCCGGAATGAGATGATGTATGATGATGTACGATGATAATAGCGCCCCTCACTTCACACGGGTGTGATTTTTAATTACTTGCTTTCGGTTGAAGACCCTCTGCTACGCCTCGGGTCTCACTACGCCTCTCAAAATACACGGTAAACCTGAGACCAAAAAGAAAAAAAGCTATACGCAATATACACTATAAGTAATAGAGAGGCGTGATGACCCACGGTTGTCCAGAGACCAGAACCGCCACAAAATACCTCTGCCCGGGCTCTGGACAGGGCCCCTGCCCAGGGTCCATATATGGAGCTGGCCTGTTCTGACATATTCAAGGGACTGACTAAAACTAAAATCAAAATTTGCTGTCAAAATCAACACTGGTTTGAGAACCACTGTACCAACGAGGTATCATTGAAGCACGTACCTTGCTGACGGTGCTGACGTAGTCCAGCTGAGGCGTGTTGTCGTGGCGTTCAGCCTGCTGCGAGATGTTGAGCAGCAGGGAGGCGTACTCCTTCTCACTCTTCACTCGGAGCGTCATGAAACGCTTCACAGATTCCAACAACTGGAAACACAAAGTTTATTAAATATTCATGTTATTATTAGCCCGCTCAAGGCAGGATAATGTTTAAGTGTGTGTGTGTGTGTGTGTGTGTGTGTGTGTGTGTGTGTGTGTGTGTGTGTGTGTCTTGCATGTAGGTCCTCCCGGTTCGAATGCCATTAATGCACTGAATGGGAAATTATCACATTTATAATGGTCTCAGTACTAGTCAGTAGCCGTCTACTGACCTACCAAGATCTCAGAAACTGCATTCTGTGTGTTGAATCCCAGAATGACGAGATTTTATTAATTCGAAATCTCAGATTCCAGAGATTGGTGGAATTCCATACTTGGACTACAATATGACATCATACTGATGATGTTGATTGCACAGAGTGCACCTTTCTGGTGAATACAGCAGTTTCAGCATTCTGCAGCTACGGTCAAAGGTCACGGTTACTATAAGTAGTAGCAAAGATGGTTGATTTAGAAAGATAGACCATCCCAATTGGAGCCCCTAGAGGCGAAATGGTACACAAATCCTACAAATGGTCTCCAAAGTGGGCACCGTCTGACGGCAGATCTCGGGAACCGTACGTCCTGTTTACTTGTGAAAGAGTGTGCTGCTGGGACAGAGAAAGGTTGATAATAAATAAAGTTGATTTTCTCCTGATTTGTCTCTCTGGAAAAAAAATACATTTTAGTATGAAATTCTTGTTGCTTGTGACGATTGAGTCAAATGTTTAGTTTGGTGGCCAATGTGGGGCAAAAGAATATTTCAGAAGCTGTGTTCACGGTCACCCTTACAAATAAATGGACTCCAACCTGCTTCCGGTGGCCACCTACTTCACGCAGGGAAGTATGAATGTCTTTCTAGTTTATTTTTCTTTGGTAGTAGTTCTGTTACTATAAGTAGTAATAGAAATACCTTTAGTTCCCAGTCTTGAAGCTTCAGGAGTCCTTCGTGGGAGTTGCGTAGGTCTCGACCGAACCCCATCATGGACACAACATACATACACCCCAACACACTACACACACGCGCGCACACACACGCACTAATACATGCTAACACACATACATTAACACACACTGGACACTAATTCATAACACACAAACATGTTAATACCACACAGGCACACACATGCCCACATCAAGTTGACATGATGATGACCTGTCAGAGAGATTTAAAAAAAAAAAACGTTACATTTAATAATAGTTGTATAACTGACTTATCAAATGTGACACACACACACCTTATTTAGTAAATTGTATTTACTATTATTTAGAAGAAAATTAGTGGTATTAGCAGGGAATCGTATTGCAGAGATATGGTGTGTGTGTGTGTATATATATATATATTATATATATATATATATATATATATATATATATATATATATATATATATATATATATATATATAGTCATTTTCAGGTTGAATTTAATTGCAGTTTAGTTTAATTTAGGTTAATTGCACAGTACAACACTGTTCATTACCAGAATCCTAGCTCTGGTCCATACCAGAATCCCAACCACTGGAGCATAGTTCAGTTCAATCAACAAACTTACTACACTTCAACAAACCTGAAGAGAAGTATAGACCTCAAAGAGGAACTTGACATTATATTCACATTATTCCGAAAGGAGAAGTGTCAAATTCACCTTAACACAATTGTGTTTTTGTTTGGTCACGTAAGTCTGAGGAAAAATGTTCTCTTGTACTCTGACATCACAGTGATGTCACGTCGGGAATACAGTATGCTGTTGGTCGAGGTTTGTTTGTTGTTGTCAAATAAAGTTATATTACCCTTTAAGTTAAACCGGTTTGTTAGGTTTAATTCTTTAAAAACCCCTCTTTCACTCCAAGTCACCGTGTTTTCTTACCCGTAAAGTTTACCAAAACTTTGTTTTTATTTTAGGAACCAGTTAGCTTCCATGCTAAACTAGCCTTCCCTGCTAAGTCCGGGTGGTCCCGGCCGGGGAATCGGTCCCTATAATAATAATGAATAATGATAATTATAATGACATTATTAGTTAGTAATAGCACCTCTAATCTACTTGACACATGGTTAGGACCAGTGAGGGTCCAACGAACCGGACCAGTTTAAGATGAGAGCAGGCTATCCTGGGAAGATCCACACCCTCCTCCCAACACTGCATTCACTGCCTTTTTTCCCCTTTCCCACTAAACACCACCATTCGAGAAACCGGGGGTTCGCCATTGGCCCATGTCAGACGGGACGTTGCGTTAAAAGACCCCGATCCAGGTACTGGGGAATGATCGGGGTCTTTAACGTCTGCCCGACCCGTCCTTCCTGGGTTTGTTGTCGGCTCTGAGGGAAAGTAGGAGGACTGGAGGGGAGGGGGGGACGAAAAACCAGGCCCCTGACTCCACTGAAACCGTCCGAACTGAAGTGAAAACCAGTGGAGATCCAAAACTGACGTGAGGAGGGGTACTTCACTCACCGGTCGGTTCCGAAGAAGAGGTCTCGGTTCTCTTGTAGATTCTTCTGGTGGTTTGGTTTGGAAGTGAAATCCGTGTCTCCTGAAAAACGTCAAGTTAATTCCTCCTCCGCTCCACTCGTTTCTTCTCTCTCTCTCTCACGGTCTCTCTCTCTCTCTCTCTCTACTAGTCCCAACAACCGGGAGGGGCTTCCGCTGAGGCTGTGTGTGTGTGTGTGTGTGTGTGTGTGTGTGTGTGTGTGCGTGTGTGTGTGTGAAAAATAATACTGGTGATATTATAAATATATATATAGAGAGAGTAGACTTCATCTTAATTTACCCTAATTTTGTGTCATTATCTTATCATTTTGCACTTCACCAGATACATCTGGTGAAGGTGTATTTAGTCACCATGGTCCCACTCTGGAGATTATGAGGGTCGTATTCCTAATCCCATATTCATAAAATGTGTATTCATATCTGTAACATAGCGGGGGACTACTAGGTAAACCAGATATAGCATAATACAAAATCCTCCCCGATATGAGCATAATGGAGTCGATATCATTTTTGAGACGTACAAGATTTGTTCATATCTTAAAGTAATTTCCCAAATTTACACTGGTACTTTAAAGCAGGTGGCTTGGTGTATCAGGGAGATGGTATAATTTAACCAAATGAGCCCCATAACATTTGATGCTCAAGATTATGTCAACAAATATTTCATCCAGATACTATAGACACATCAGATAATGTTCTGCAAACAGACCATACATATAGAGCAGCCCTAGGTTCTACACCTTATACTTTGGAAAAAATTATCAAATATAAAGGTTGATCTCTTCCTAGCAAAGTTCAGTCAGGAGGCCTCCGGGAATGTTAATTTGTCTGCGTTTTAAGTCAAAACATGTTTATTACCATATTTAGTGTAAGTGATATTTCTGGTTTATTCGCCTCAATTTTATAGTGTTCCAGTTACCATTTTGTCTGATTTCTGTGTCATCAGTATCATCACTTAATCTATATCCTGTGTGAGTTCTCTGATTGGATACAATTGGTATCCCGATCTGAAAATGCATGTCCTGTTACTAAAGAGCTGGCGAGAGATGGAGACTACTGATGCTAAACAGACAGTCTATACTAGCAATGAGTACTATCAGAATATAGAACTATTTATCACTTTAACAAAACAATATCACTTACACTACCTTTAATGCATGTATTGTACATGCACTGCAAATAAGAACATCACGTGCTTGTATGTCTGTGTACATAGATGTGTACTGGCATGCGTCAAATGTCCATACAGGACACCTGACAAATACTAGAAATAAGAACAACATTTCACTTAATCATTTAACATTTAATATGATTTTCCCACTGAATATTTCAGAGCGCACAATACCATAGCAATTAGCAACATATCATACAGGGTCCGACATTAAGTTTTGACCTACTTACCCTGCAGGGCAAGTACTTCTTCTTGCCCCATCCAAATCTCTACTTGCCCTGCCTAGGGGGTATCATTGCCAGTGGTGCAGTGCACATTTCTGATAATATACAATTCCATTGCCTGTTGCCGACAAAAGCAATATGGCAGAAACTGAACCATGATCAATTAAGATGCCCCAGGCAAGCGGGTATAGTCCTTATTGTCGGACCTCGTCATAACAAATATAATCCAATACAGTAAGACTCAAATAACAATTTCACAAAGTAGCCATGGCGCTGGCAAGGGAATGAAAACAAGCATTATCAGTCGTACCATAAATAATCAAAAGCACCTTCCAAATACAAACACACACAAGCGACAGATGGGTGTCATTTTCTCAAGAGCTACAGAACATCGGGTAGGAACCGAACCCTAGGATGGGCTGATTGGGCCGGCAGAATTTATGTCCCTTTTAACCAGCGACCCTGTAGTTCACGTGGATCTCAGGACGGATGTCGCAGACGGCCGCCAGCAGAGACGCCAGCACAGGTTCGCGGTTCTGCCCGAAGCCGCTCTGGATCTGGGCCATTCTGACTACAGTCTCACGATCCACCTCCACCGCACTGTTACCATGGGAGCCCAGGGCCTGAATGAAGAGACGGTTACATTATTTCATTTGTTTTTATTCATTTATTTTATTAAGAAGAATCAAATACTACGTTGGAATTTAACATTTTCGTTAAAAAAAAAAACCCAAAAAGTTTAAAGTTCACATGTCCCTGACGAGAACACGAATTGACATCTTTGATAATCAAAGACGTCATATAAGAGTGTTTTACTTAACAATCATTCATCATCAATCATTTGCCGGGATGAAGGCATTAAATATTATACTCTAACATCTTTGTTGATTTCCCTCAATGTAGGCATTGAGAAAAATACTGCTTTGCTTGCTTGCTTGCTAGTAGTACTTACAGCAGCTTCTTTGCTTTTAAACTCCTTTTCTCTCTGGAGTCGATATTGTTCGATTTCAGCCTGAGCTTCCTCTTTGGCCTGTTTCAGACGACGGTTTTTACCTAAAACACAAAGAAAGGTACAAGTTCATATCCGATTTACATTAT
This sequence comes from Electrona antarctica, assembly GCF_951216825.1. Taxonomy (NCBI): domain Eukaryota; kingdom Metazoa; phylum Chordata; class Actinopteri; order Myctophiformes; family Myctophidae; genus Electrona; species Electrona antarctica. Next base: position 28,764,640 of record NC_136797.1, read on the forward strand.
ACATCTCACTATACAATACCGCTAAGTAGTTACTACTACTAGTAGTATTACAACTTTGTTTATGTGCAATAAATTAAGCTGTGACTGGCTCGACATTTACCAAAAAAAAGTGGACGTGCGCACTACTAAAGCAGTAAAAGAACAGACCTCAGCTGACTGCACAAAAATACAGTAGATTTGCCCCAACAATAACAATGTATTAAATTGTTTTTGTGTATGTTCTATACACATTAGATCAGTTTGGAATATAATTCTACTTTCCCCAGTGGACGCATTCTGAGCCCCCCACCACATGTATAAAATGCACTTTTTGGTCAGAAAGGAAAATATTTCACCGGAAGGAAAAGTCTGGTGAATGCGGTTTTTGAAAGCGCAGTGGAGTAACTAAAAACATATTTTTTTCTTCCGGTGAAATATTTTCTTTTCTGGCCAAAAAGTGCATTTTATGTTTATGTTCATGTTGTGAGGGGCTCAGACTACCTCAGAGTGTGTTCACTAGGGAAAGTAGACTTTCTTTGCCACAAAAACGTCATCTAGAGTAGCGAAATCATCTTTAGATTTTTTGCAGACATCGACAGGCTGTGCAGTCTTCATGAGATGGCAGGAAATGGACAGTAACAGCCTTAAGGAGAAGTCCTTAAGGCTATGGACCAGAGCTACTTCCCACCTATACTGCTCAGTGACACTGCATAAAATAAAGTAAGCTGTTTATGGAAAAACAACAACACTATTTGAAATGATGATAGACAGTCAACCATATCAATGTTATCCTGTCTATTAGATGCTTCTATCAAAGTAACGGACGAGGGGCAGTAAAAACTTTTGTCAAATTGTCTCTTTATTTTTTAAGGCGTACCTTGTTCTCTCAAGGTGAAGTGTACTAGTCATTTCGTTTGGAATATTAGAAAAAATAATCATTTTCACAACACAAATCTTCTATGGGGGTTCCTGGCAAATTAATTCCGTTTTAGCATACATGCCAATTGTGAGCATAAAAGCGGCTTCCATAAATATATGGTAATGTGTTTTCAATTTATTTCATCAGTATATTTTCGTCATTATGAGGGTAAAATAATTTGACAGTTATTTGTGAATTGTTCCTGGGCCTGTGGTTAAAATGGCAATTACCTTGGAGAGAGGGAGACATTTTTAAAATAATAATCACTTAAAGCTTGATTCTATGAATGAAACATTTCAAAGAATCTGCATGCAATCTGCAGCAATTGCAGCAATCTGCAATTGCTGCACCTCTGCAGTAGAGGTGGTCTACTCGTCAGCTAAGATTCAGAGCCACCTACTGACTGACTTGACAAGTAGTTTGCACAATATACTGTATATATAATATACCCTGCCTGGACAAGTGGGGGATTCCATCATGAAAGAGTAGTAGAATTTTGGCATCTCATGTGGCAGACCCGGGTTCAAATCATGGGTAGGACATAGAAGTTACGTACTGCAGCTTTAATGTCACAACTGCTTACAACTTAACACGAGACTGGAAAATTCCATTTGACTTTGTCAGCTGACTGTGACACACACACACACACACACACACACAGGTTCACTGTAACGGAATACAATTTGACATATAATCATTGTACCATACTATACCGTAGTAGTATACTATACACTGATACTACAACCCTGACTGTGTATACATTGTAATGACAGGTGTTGAAAATCAGCACTTGTGATTGTGATATCCATGTCAAATAAAATAAAAAACTAATACTATAATCCATAAAACAAATGGTACTCCATACTATAATCTGATACTATGCTCTACTACAATCCCCAATGTACTATAAAGTGTTATGACAGGTCATACTATAATCTATCTTGACATGTGGTATATATACACACAAGAGTGTACTTTGATACTAGGCCTACTAAAATATATATACATGTATAGTGTATTACATGTAGTATAGTAGTCACTGTAACATTTGCAGTACTAGTTCGAGTACTAGGAGTATTAGTAGTAACTGAAAATAGCAGTAGTACTAGCTCTAGTCTATAGCCTTAAAGACTATAGTACCAACGGCAATATTATCTAAACCGCAGCATTAACAGTAGCTGCAGACATACGTTACCAAAGTGAGTTCAGGGACCCTCAGGGCCAAATGTACCCTTACATGTCTGTAACTCCACACACAATCGGAGTTGTGGAGGTTCTTGAAATATATAAAAAATGTTTGACAGCTACCGACTTAGCTATAGGCTAAGCACGACTTTGCTCAATCAATTCGTTAAGGCTCGACAGTGAGTGACACGGACAGCCAAACACACCCATCGTTGCGGCAGTTTAATACGATTTTACATCATTCATTACTTTACCTATAAAGTAAAAAAAAGTAAGACATTGGATAGGTAACGTAAACGTTCTGCTCGGTTACTTACGCTTGCGGGCCTCGGCCACCTTCTCTGCGGCTCGTTTCTCGGCCTGCAGCAGCTGTTGGATGCCCTGGGACTGACTCGCCATGTTTTCGTATTCTTCTCGTCTCAAAAAAGGCCCAAAACAACAACGAGTTGTACAACAACAGTACAATGAAACAATAAATGAACGAGTTTTTAGATGTAAAAAACAGAGGATGAGAGATGGGCTCGTGAAGGTCGGGAGGAGGAAACAGGAATGATGATGCTAAGGCAAGTCAGCTGACGCCGTGGTGCTTAATCATGTCACGTGACACGTCAACGCGCAGGGTGATACATATTATATTATTATGATGAATTGATGATTACTGTTGTTGTTGCTGATGTTATTTTGTTGTTGTTGTTAGTATAGTAGTAGTATTGCAATAATTTTATGAATACATTATCAACAAATAAGTCAGCTGACCTCGTATGGAGAATAAAAAGTCACGTGAAGTACGTGGGTCTTGTAGCCTATTTACATATCCGTTAAAACTAAAACTAAAAATGTTAAAGACAGTCAGCTGACTCTGGGCCCTGGGTACTCTCATGTAGCCTGGTTAATAAACCAGACCGAATCAGCCGTTGGCAAAAAAAAGTTGCCTACCAGCGGATAGTGTTGTGTGATATTAGTCTGGCTTACTCTCATGTAACAAACTGTGGGTGTTCGTTTTGTGAGACGGGCCGGCGGGGCGGGCGGCCTCGAGCAAAGCAGCGCTTGTAAGGCGGGTCTATGGGTGGGATATTAACCTCGCTTCAGTGGGATATGGATTCATATTTTTTGCCCCGAAAAATGAAAGCCGGGGTATCACGCTGTACTGCCACCTCCTGGCTGATAGGTGGCAGCAATGCGTTCTGAAACAGGAAGAGTGTATGAGCGGCGCGCGCGCTTCTGGCAGTGTTGCCATGTCCGCTTATTATAAGTGACTTTGGGCTTGTTTCTCTGTAAAGTTGCTTGTAAATATTTGTAGTTGCGGGTTGCGGTTTTTTGGTCTTGTTTCCTAATGTTGTTACATTTTCAATTCATGGACCCCCAAATTAATATATATAATTGTCTGAAGTGCGGACCCCCATCTGAAAACATGTTATGCCAGGAACCCCCAATCCCCCATACAAGATTTGTGTCTTAATCAGGGGTCTGCGACCTTCTTTAAATGAAGTGCCATGTTTTTATTTTCTAGATCGTCAGTGTGCCATATCAACATTAATTAATTGTAATGACACCACGTGAAAAACATATTTTGATTGTCCACAAATATAAAGTTTCTTCTTCTTTTTAAATATTTTCTTTCACATTGTTATAATGATCATTAGACTCAGAGCAATAACAGAGTTCAGTTTTAATGAATGTAGAATGCAGGATGTAATTTACACACAAATGTGAGGGACTTCATTTATTTGACTGCATAGTTTAAAATAGTTTATTTTAAACCAAAAATACTCTCTCACACACTTGCCAGTGTGTCAGTGATCACCCTCCTTTGTGCCAATGTTGGCACTGGTGCCTAAGGTAAAAGGTTGCCTACCCGGGCCCTGGTCTAAATTATTAATATTCCACATTTTTCAAGACCTGGTTGCTTGTTTCTCTCACACAATCTGGCAAACCTGGCTTCTGGCCGTTGCGTTAGGCGGTTTATTCAACAGAACTGCAGCCCGAGTCCCGACGACAACAACACACTGAACTAAACAGGTAATGTTGTTGTTGAATAAACGTTAAATTAGCAGGGAAGGGATGGGAACTGCGTGGGACACTCGTATCGTACATTTCTTGATCATGTCCTCTGTACCGGTATAAGTAAATACATAGCCGGGGACTGTCCGTAATGTTCCATCAATCAACAAATAACATTAGCCACGTCTTTCGTAGCTAGCAGTCTACTAACCTCGCCTCACCAGGCTTTCATATTTTTTTATTTAAGTAAAAGTAGAAATACCACAATTGAAAGCACTCTGATGGTTGCAAGTTACAAGGCTTGTGTTCAAAAATGTACTTGAGTAAAAGTACAAAAGTATTGGCATCAAAATATACAAATACAATACTAAAGTACTAAATAGCATATGTATAAAAGGTCTAAAACATGCAATGTTGTATGTTTTATAATACTCATTTATAATTTATATCTGCAAAGTAACTATAGTAGTGTAGTGGTTCTCAAACCTTTTAATGGACCCTTACATGTGCATTTGGTTCCATTTGTACACCAAGTTGCCTAATTCTAATTCTAATCAACACTGTTGCGCAGATCTGGTTTGCGTACTTGTTTATTATGTTTTATTTCTTCATTTTCTTAGTCACTTGTAATAATAACCTCCAGGGTTTTCATTCTGTACATAGTATAGCACAATATTTCTACAGCAGTAGCCTCCTTAATTGACTTGTTCCTACCAAAGCGATCTGTAAGAATAATGAAGTCAAGAAAAGTTTAGCTTTTTGCGAATTTAACCCACTGACAGTGAGATGGGTTACCAAGAATGATAACTAATTATGTGAGCATTATGAATTATGACATTCTGTAGGCCTACACAATAGAGAATTTGATTGCCCGTTAGAGTTTGTTCCCCAGCTTTTTCCCAGTGCCACCTGCCACGGAGAAAATAATTTGGAACACTCAAGGAACCCTGGGGGTCCCTGGACCACACTTTGATAACTAGTAGGGATTCCAACTAAATATTACTGTCAAGTATTACAGAGATTGTCATACAATAGTCTTTATTTATTGTCCATCAGACAGTTCAGATCTTTGGACTGTGTCACGTCGAACAGAGATTGTCCAGAAGACGCCGATTCCACCATGGTTAGTAGGCCAATCAGAGGCAGGCGCAGGCAGGTCTTTGCACAACAGTGTTGTACATTCGAATGACACGCCTCAGAGTTACACACCTGTACGTGGCCATTTGGAACCCACTCAAGGACACTTTGATTCCCACTGGTGTAGCAGAGTGTTTCCAGTGAGCCAACATGCACAATAGCAGCACCCTGGCTCTGTTTGACCAGAATAATATCATTGGTAACACCTGTGAAGTAGGAAGAGTTATTTCCAAAATGGTGCAATTTGCATAGAGCCTAACACAGTTACTGTTTTCCCTTTGTACAGCGACCACAAGGGAGCCATGGAGGCCACAGAGAGCCGGTATGCTCACTTATTAAAACCGATCCGTGAGCTCACCCAAAACTGGGAAATTGACGTTGCGTCTGAACTCAATGATTATTTGGAGGAGGTATGAATGCTAAATTCACAAATTCTGAAGTTGTATGTTTCACACATTTATAAGTGCAAGCATGAATGGTGTCATGGATTGATGATCCCTACTTCTGCCCTGGTAGCTGGAGGAAATGAGCATCACTATTGATGGTGGCCAAATCACGCTGAATTTTGCGGAAGCAGCGTTGCTCATTCAAGGATCGGCTTGCATATACAGCAAGAAGGTTTGTATGTATGGCTGCAACGGGAAACATACTAAACACCATTTCCATGATAACTTCCAACTAACTTCCATGAGAATGTCCCCATCTTACTCTTAACCAATAAAGACCTGAGGCCGATTCTACAAAATGTCTTTCTAAATCAGCACACACACACACACATTCCCGGTTTTAATGGGCTAATGATTTCTATTTGTATTTCAGGTGGAGCTTCTTCACAGTCTGGTATACCAGACTCTGGAATACATCAATGACAGAAACAAGAAGTGAGCAACTCTCTTATTGAAGTTCACATTAGCAGTGTTATTGTATGTTGAAAGCAGAAGTTGCATTTTTGTTTGCCTTGTGTAAACTAACAAACTTGACCTTTTGGAGCACTATTGCACATACAAATAAAAAATAAAAACACAGAATGAGGTCAGATAGATACTATGGTGTTTACATAACGAAATAATTTGAATCATTGAGGTAGGTGACCTACTTTACAACCTTCTCCGGCTAAATCAGGCTAAAACATTAACTTGCTATATTAGTCATGCTATTGCCTTAGGTTGAAGGTACTTTACTGTTGCTTATTTTGTACATATGCATATTATAACAGTAAAAATACTAAGTTAAGATTTAACGGTTATTGTACAATGTACCTGTTGCTATATTTCTTTCATGTCGCAACGTGAACATTTGACATATTTCTGAGTCACATGATTCCGGTTAAACTGGATCAATAATCTTATGAATTTAAGTGAATCTCACTGGTTCAGGTCACAGAAAGGTTCCATGGCAAAACCTTGCTCTCATGTACCCATACAAAAGATGTAACCATAAAGAAACCTTGAACCTCTAAACAGAAATAAATGCCAACCAAGCGATCTTTTATCTCGCACCACCAAGCCACTTCAGTCTTCATGTGAGCAATCTCTTCTGTGTTGTGTGCTCCTGACAGGCGCACCAAGCAGGCGGCGACATCTGCAGAGGATGGAGAGGACCAGGCAGAATCCAATCAAGACAAGGAGGAGGACTCTGCAGTAAGGAGAGAAGCAATCAAGCAACATCACCTATATCAGTGGTTCTCAAACATTTTCATGTTTGGAGGACCCCCAAATTTATCTCTATTTTCCCCACATACATACTCCTTTTTGAACGGATTTGTGCCAAGGACCCTCCTAAGAGATTTGTTAACATTTTCCAAAATGGCTAATTTACCAGCTCGTAGCGCATTGTGAGAATATGGGTTTTAAGCTTTTAAACTGTTCCTCATTTTGCTCGAGAGGGGACCCTTTGGAACCCTCTCAAGGAACCCCAGGGGTCCCTGGACCACACTTTGAGAACTAGGGACCCAAGTAACTAAATATTACTGTCATGTGTTACAGAGATTGTCATACAATAGTTTTTGTTTATTGTCCTTCAGTTCAAATCATTGGACTGTGTCACGTCGAACAAAGATTGCCCAGAAGACGCCGATTCCAACACGGTTAGTACCCTTACCCCTTAAAAAACGCACAGGTTTGAGCAGGAAATCTTGACCATGTGCTCTCCCAACTGAATAATGGTGTGTATCTTCTATTGCAGAATGTGTATGTGCCACCTCTCCCTCCTGAGGCTCTCATTCCTTTTGAGCCCCGTGAGAAGCAGAAAGCACCCCTCATCAGGTGAGTGCCGACAACATTTCAGATGACCAAAATATTGCGAAATTAGCACTAGGTTTCAATTTCAATACTGTTTTCAATATGTAGCCTATAGCACCACAATTCACTTTGGTACAATCTGATTGCAAATATATAAATGATATCCATTTATTGACAATTTATGAACCTCACAGACTGTAATGTATTTTTGTTTGCTTGCCTTAGCCTGAAAGGTGAGGATTTAGGCAGCTGGAGGGACTTTCGGATAAACAACTACATCCCAGATGCTGAAAATTTCATCGACATCCGCTTCAAACTAGACACGGTGTGGTCCAAAGCAATTGGGGAGAATTGGCGCAATGACCAATGGTCCCTTTCTCAGCACCAAGGTGAGTCAGAAAAGGAATCACAATGCCATAGAAAAGTGGGAAAAGAATGTTTAGGCCAGCATTGATAAATGTAATTTGTAGTCCTAGGGGAACAATACACATATTGCCTTTGGTATAACAGTTTCTATCTAGAGGCCACAAATCTAAATTATCTTTTGCATAAGTGTAGTGCACTGAAAGTTTACTTTACTTGCAAGCAGATCGTCTGTGTTGGTAGCCACTGATGGGACTATACTATAGTCCTCTGGCTCTGTTAAATGGTGTACCTGTGTTTTAGGGCCAGGTGGGCCAGTTGAAGCACCATGGAATGTTGTCATGGGTGCTGCCAACGATGACGCGGGCGCCGGCGACAATGGAGGCGGGAGCTTCCTTCATCTGGAGGACAATGGCATGGAGATGGATGTAGAAGGAGAAGTCTCACGGGAGCACATTGAACGAAACCAGGTACCACATCACACTCCGTACACAAAGGTTGGATATAGAATATAATACAAGCGTATGGACCTAAACCTTTTTTTTCTCACTTCAACCCGGTGTCCTAATTTCGAGGGGGAAAACAATACCAGAATAGATCTGCAAGCTCAAAGTGCATCACAATGTGAGACATTGTGAGCTTGTAGATCTGCTATTTTCACTATTGATCATACACCCTAGCATATAGGCCTGACTTTTGTTCTGTGTAAAATCCCAGGCGGCTGGTGAAGGCAGAGTGCTTCGAGAGAGACACGTCCAGCCCTCAGAGGAAGAGCAGAAACGGAAGGAGGAGGAGGTGGCGGCAAGGAAGCATGTATGTACAATGCCTTACTGGTTCCATTTACAGTCTTAATGATGCTCGTAGCAGAGTAGCCCCAGAAGCCAAAGGGTATGTTCACACCATCTGCCTTAACAAAAAACAGAAATGAGAAGGCACTCCCATTCAAACCTATGAGAAATGACCAAAAGCCATAGCAGCTCAGTGTGCTATTTTGGCTAAGCAGAAGGCTTTCAATAGTTGAGGGGGCCAGGCGAATATCGCAACCTCATGCAGGAGCTTCATCTCGGGGTGGAGCAGCATATAACGTCTTTCATTTTCAACAGAAAGTGTTCTAGTAAGCAGTACTTTTCATATATTGTATCTCAATTGGCCAGGGGGATTCCTCTTTGGCTGAGCAGTAAATTCTTGATTTCCAATGGGAGAGACACGGGTTCAATACCAGTCTGCAACATACCCTCTCTGAGTCAAACTGTCCAGTTTACTGGCTTGCTTTGTTTATAGGCAGACATTTGGAAGTTGCTTGACCCCTATGAAGAAATCGGGGAGAATAAGCCTCTAAAACCAGGTAAGAATTGGCATTCAAGTACGTCAAATGTCACAAGAAATCATTTTTGAATGTTTGCACCAACCTGAAGGAAATACTTGAGGATTTTTATAGCAGCTACATTGGGAAATGACCACGGTGGCAATAAAACAACTTATCATAGTTTGCACTAGAACACTCAATACTTTCTTTAAAAGGATCCCTGGCTAATAAGCCTTGTTATATGCCTTAATACATTATAATATATATAGTTTATAATGTAACTAAAATGATTCAATAGGGACCGCTCCTGTCGCAAGTTGATGATGTAATTTGTCCAGGTGTGGTACAGCCCTATGGAATGCATGCGCTAGTAACAATAACGTAATACTTAATAAGGTTAACGAAGCAATGTGGAAATACGTTTTTATTAGAACATGCATTCCATGATGCATTCCATAGGGCTGAACCACACATTGACAAATGACATCAACTTGCCACAGGAGTTGTCCCTTATTGAGTGAAAGATGAACTCTTTCTATGATTTTTGATTTTTATTTTAGTTAGGCAATTATAATGTATCAAGGCTTATTAGCCAGGGATCCTCTTAAAAAGTGTCTTTATTTTATTATGATTTCTTTTTTCAAAGGGAAATGTTACTCTGTCCCTGCGGGTCTTGATGGGGGCAAGAGAAAAAGGAAAGGCGACGCTCAACTTGAAGACTTCCGTATCTTCCTCAGTGGGATGTGTAAGAGACTGTGATCATACCTATCAGTGTTGATTTTGACAGCAAAATTTGGTTTTAGTCATAGACTTTTGAATAGTTTTCATTTAGTTTTAGTCACCTGGAATGTTTTAGTGCTTTTAGTCCACTAAATATCATAAGATTTTAGTTGACTAAATCTGCAGTTGATTTAGTTGACTAAAATGTGTTTTGGCGGGCCTTGATGCCGTAATGGCTGATTTTACACTTGCAGAAAATAGCCGATCTACAAGCTCACAATGCGTCGCAGCACGGCGCGTTGTGAGCTTGTAGAACTGCTATTTTCAGCATGCAACCAAGTGTAAAATGACTTCTGTCTTATCGGATCTCTTGTCCACTAGTCCCTTCCTAACATTTTAGTCTAGTTTTTATTGACGAAATTGTCAATATATTTAGTCTTAGTTTTAGTCATCATAGCTTAGTTTTCATTTAGTTTTGTCAGTGGAAAAAGGCAGTGGACGAACATTTTTCGTCATAGTATTAGTCGAGGAAATCAACACTGATACCTATTCTAATGTGTTTCACTGCACAGGATGCTATTAATGGCCAAAGGCTGTCCTCATTTGAAAAATTAAAAAAATATGTTTTTGTTTTGTTAATGCAGGTGGCCCACCCGAACAGAAGTTACGAAATGGGCCCACGTTCACAGGTAATGCCCCTGCCACAAACGGTCGACACATAAAATACATTTGTCAACACATACATGGATTAAGAGATATTTATTAGACTGGTGGTTGTGTTGCAGATCTCAACTACATTTATGTCGGCAAGATCAAAGAGAAGCTGAACACACGAAAGAGGAACTTGAGAAGAGCGGTAAGGAGTGTACTGTACATTAAATGTATGCGTAGAGCTGCTGTGGTGTTGGTCCTTTTTGTGAGAATGAGAACAGTGTGACACTATAGCTAGGACTGTCACGATCATGACATTTTACTTGACGATTAATTGCAATTAGAATAATTGCGATTTAAAAACATGTGTGTTATTGAACATTGGTACATACTGGTAATATAAGTTGGCCTTTCGGCCATGTGTTAAATTATGGAAATAGCCACTCTCGCAACGCGTTGTGAGACTGTCGCGATCTAGTCGAGTGTGACTTGTAGATCGACTATTTTCACTTAAAATCTATGAAGAATTAATAAATGGAAATTGTTATTCTTATGCAAAAATAACTCTTTTTATTATTTCAAATACTTGCCATTAGGTGATTATGTAATATATAATGGTGTCCTCTTGCAGGGTGTCGTGGTTTCTGACCAAGTGCTCGAAGAGGAATTTGCAAAAACATACCTGCAGCCAGAGGTAGCAGCGCAAGGGGAGAATGAGGAGGCGCTTCATCTCCCAGACCTTCCCGGTAATTTGATCCACCCCCCTTCCGCTTGTTGTTAATGTTGTCGTTGCGGAGCGTCCACCCCCTCCTCCCCTCCCCGGTAGAAAACGGCGACGGCCCTCTGCACTGTTATTAGTTAGCGAAAGGACGTGGCCTTCCTATGCCAGATTTGTGCCCCCCAAAAATGAAATTTAGAGAGTGGTTATGTTGGGAGCTGAATTGAATGACTCATTCTACTATATCCCTCTTTGAAGGTGGTGATGATGATCAGAACTCTGATGGTGAACATGAAGCCCTGCCTGATTTTGATATACCATTACCAGGTAAATGATGGGCTTTAAGTTTGATGCCAGACCCACCAGATGGTGATGTCCATTAGAATGTAAACTATTCCTAATCCTAATCCTCGATCGGCACAAATCAAATGCAATTTGATTATTACAAATTTTGATTATTAAAATGAAGATTGAATTATTGGTTCAGTGATGTTTCGTATCATGTAAACATTGGAAAAATAATACAAACACAATTTAAAAGACAAAGCCTTGCTTCTTTCATTGAACTGTGATTTGCAGTGATTGGCGGTTTTCGATGGGCGGTGATTAACTTTTTAATTTTGTCCCGTTGATTCCAGGAAGCCAGACAGAGGGAGCGAGCTATGAGGACCTTGTGCAGAAACATGTGGTATGCATTCAGTGTCTCTCTGGCACAAAGGCCACTCTTGCCGTTGACTGATCAATTTCCTTCAAAGTCACACAGCATGGAATCTGATGGTAAACCCTGTCTTCTGTAAACCTCTCCAGGAACGGTTCCTTAAAAATACTCAAGGTTATGCACAAGTGACGGAACTGTCGCGCAGAGTCGAAGAATGGGAGGAGAAAATCCGCCCCGTGCTGGAAATGCAGGTACGACGGACACTACCTGAAGTTTCACCAGACATAATCCATAGCATTTTAAAAAGAATAATGTCCGTACACTGGTTCTCAGCGCCACTTGTTTTGTTTTTAATCAAAAGATCTTCATCAGGAATTACAAATGCCATCAATTTCCTAATGGAGATCTTGTGAAACGGTGAACGGCAATAAACAAGTGGAGCTGAGAACCAACACCAAAACACTAATTTGGATGTATGCATTCTCTATTTTGCCATAAAGTAATCTTCATTAGCTATTAGCTGTACAACCATTGGTTGTCAGAATGCGTTGGTTCACTCTCTGGCCCCTTTTCCACCGGTTGGTTCTTTTTGGTTCTTAGTCCATGAGCCAGAGCTCCAAAATTGGAACATGAATTGAGTGGGCAAAACCATTAGATTAGCACCATGACACTTCCCCCAATTGATTACTTACACAAAGACAATGATTTATTGTATTACAAATTTTACATTTTTAAATATGCAAATGAGGCATTATGTAGGAAAATATGAAAAATAGAAAATATGAAAAAGCTACTACTGTGGAAGGGTTATCATGTATTCATTTACATGTATTGATCCTATAAACAATTTAATATAGGTCTAGTTTTTCCCACCAATTTTGGAGCTCTGGCTCATGGACTAAGAACCAAAAAGAACTGAACCGGTTCCCATTGGGAACCAACCGGTGGAAAGGGGGTCTCTGTGTCACATACCACATACTCTCTCTGCCTGTATTTATCTCTCTACCTAGGAGACACGTGCCGTATTTGACATCCACAAGTATGGTGACAAGATTGTGGAAAGTTTAGGCAGCGTGAAGCATAGGAAGTCCTTCGCCTCTATTGTGTGTGGCCTGGACAACTTCGAAGCGTGCAAATACATGCTGGCATCCCTCCAGCTGGTGAGCAGTCACACGTTTTAACTACTTCAAATTAAGCTGAGCTCTTTGATTTGGACTGACTGAAGTGCATCACACCTGGCGTGAATGTTGTCTTTCTGTCGTCGTTACCAGGCCAACGATAACACGGTGGAGATCGACCAGGCTGAGGGCCTGGAGGGAAGCCTGGACACCATGGCACTGACCCTTCTCTGCAAGGACAGGGCTACTGACCGCTTTAAAAACCTCCAAAGCAGCCAATGATTCCCAGGTGCTCCTGGCTGTGTCAGTGTCCAAAGTTTCCTCTACCATGAGTGTGTGAATGTTGTAAAGCGCGTTGGAGAAAACATTTTAAGGTTCCGAGTTTGGAGAAAGACTATTTAAAGTTCTGGACGAGTGTTCTTTTTTTTACAGTCATGCATGCATCTCTAGTCTAGTAAAGTCTAAACACCATACGAAAGATTTGTAATGGAACAGACATCATTGCATTTTTTAGTTGTGGTTGTATATATGTTATACTGTATATGTTATATATCTGTTCCATTTATGTCAATGACTAAACCTCATTAAAGTTGAGGGTCACGGCGAGTGCCCAATCATCTCTGAGAGTTGCCTATATGTATATCTGTATGATGTGCTCTGCACTGCATTGAAACAATTGGTGTTTGTAAATATCCTGCAGGTGGCGGCAAAACCAATAATTTAGAAAAAGCAGCTTAATTCCATCATTCTGGGACTTTTAACTGATTGAGATTAATTACAGAAACAATAGCGCAATTAAAAAATTAACACATTTTAATCGTGCCTAGTTTTTGCACCACAGAACCTTTCTTACTGGACGAATTGCAGGCGTAGCGATCATACTGATGCACACGATGGGAGAAGAAGCCCATCTGACCGCTTTGCTTGGCCCAGTGGATGGGAAAGTTAGATTTACTCATTGATTCACCAAAATCTGTTTTAATTGACCAAAAAACGCTTCTCAGGTCAAATATTTATATGCGATTAATTACAATGCTTCTAATTAATTCGATTTTTTTTAAATCGAGTCCAGCCCTAATAATTACATAAGCCATAAATAATGAATAATAGAATTGGTTATGGATCACCACTATGTTATTGTTTGTCATAGGTGGTCAATTATTTACCACATTTTGATGAGTTAAGTAAAGTTGTTTTTCAGAACCACATGCACATGGCAATCTACCAGACAGATTTTCCATTCAGTTGATCAGTTCAATGGATTTAAATGGTGCATTTATATAGTGGCGCTTTACATAGATGCATTAACTGGCCCCCGTAAAATCTGAATCCCCCCCACCGCCCCCCCCCCCCCCTTTTTCCCTCACTGTATATGTTTCTTTTCCCTTTTTACCTCCATTATGATGAATTCCTGTACTGTTCCTTGCCTATATAGAAGTGTCTATTTGTACGTCTCTAAATGTTTTGATGATTTGAACATGGTGGACCCTGTTGTAAACAAGTGTAATGCTTAATTGGGTCGTCCACTCACAGTTAACAGCCTTTGTGCTTGAAATGTACTGTAATTCTGCAAACTGTTAATAAAATTTTCAATCAATCAATCAAACATTCACCCATTCACACACACATTCATACACCGATTGCGGCGGAAGCCATGCAAGGTACCAACCGGCAACCAGCACATCGGGAGCAATTTGGGGTTCACTGTCTTGCCCAGGGACACTTCGACATGTAGACGGGAGGAGCCGGGATTCGAACCGCCGACCCATGGATCATTGGATGACCTGCTCTACCTCCTGAGCCACAGCCGATTGAAGACTACGACTGTTGCTCCCTGACTTGGAGCACACACTGATCTAACCTTCATTCTGTCATTGGCAAACAACATACTACGGTCTTTTCAGACGGGGAGTGACTGACACGCCTAGTCATTTTCAATGAGGTGTGTGTTTATTTTGGACATGCGGAGAAGTTGAGGGGCGACAACGCACTCAACCATTTTTGTCATCTGCCAGACTGCCACTTGAATTAAGGTGATTTGATTGACTTCAAAAGGAGCCTGTCATCTCAAACCCACAATGCAATAGGCCTGCTTTCTTGAGTGTTGCGCACAAACGTGAGTAGCATTACAAAGTTATTATAAAAAAACAAAGAAAACCCTACCAATTCAAAATGTCCTTCTCTATTTGTTCCCATTCCATGTGCATTAATCTTATACTGTACACAGTGTACAGTATGTCACACCAGCGCCGCTATTCCAAAGCCCCATCAGGTACATTTTTCTTTTACAATTTCCAGCAATGGTATAATATTTTTTGGGTGGGTAGATCTTGTTGAGCCGGTCATTTTGAAAGTAGAAGTAAAAAAAAAAAAAGTGGGCACCCCTGATCTTGAGTGTACAGGGATTGATGAGGCCCCAGGTTGGGCCGGGCCTTAATTTTTGGGCCTGTTGAGAACTCTAGTTTTCACCGGCTGCACTAATAACTTTGGGGCAGTCAAAAGGGAGACATCGAAGAGGAAGGATGGATGGGGAAGGATCAACATATGGAATTTCAGAACAGGTTCTGACATATATCCATATATGGAGATCTAAGGGTTTGAGGTTTGAGGTCAGCTGTAGAGTTGCTGGCCAATATTGATGACATCAGGGATCTCCATATATGGGCAAAATTGCGACAGCAGGTCGCATTTACAGGGATCTCCATCCCTGATGATGTCATGAGACCTGGGCACCATATATGGGGGTTTTCCCATGCATGGGGATTTTGAGTGATACACTGATTGACGGACAAAAACGTACGATTTCATACTTCATAGCCTGCGCTAACGTGTTGGGTTTCTGGTCTAGAGGTGGCGGCTGAGATTTGCGCACGCCCTGATTGGATCTTTCCGATCTGTCCGTCAGCCCCGGCCCCTCCTCTCCCCCCTAGTGCAGCGCTATGTCACATCATTTGGAGCGACGCCCACCCGGAAGGGTTGACTCCCATCATCATAATATTCCGACCGCGGTCGAGATCATGGATTTCACAATGCCATGCCAGACTTCCCGGTCCTTCATTGCCATCCCCGGTTCCTGCTTACTGATGCATGTGTCCCTAGCGATGACACTTCTAGACCAGAGCGGCCAATGCGTTCAATGCGTTCAATTTTTGCGCCGACGAAAATGAAAGCCTGGGTATCGAGGCTACATACTTCATAGTAAATGCAACCTGCAGTCGCAACAAAATGCACCAAAAGCATGAGCATCCTGCTTGCTCGATGCAGGAATGAGTAAAATCACAGTATTTAACTGTCTGATTCACCAGTAGTGTAGAGCCTCGCCAATAGGTCCTACAGCAAGGGGCAATAGTATTGGCTTAAGTTTGACGCGTGCCGTGCACATAAAGATTCAATGTCCAGAGAGTTGTATCATTTTTCGATATGTCAATCCATTTATTCACATGAAGCCATAGATAAACTCACTTGATATAAACAGGACATGAACGCCGCCAGCAACAAACAGCACAGTGTCACGGTCGAAAACTGTTTGGCTTCACCTATTGCACACCTGAGTGCCATCACCCAACTGACAGGTAATAATGGGTTACCAAGGTAACCACCCACCCTCTGACTGACAGATGAGTGACATGACATCATTAATTAGCAATTTCATTAATTTAAATAAACAAAACAAAATGAAATAGGAAGGCAATTTGGCTCCAACAAGTAGTATACATCCATACAATAACTACAGGCTACAAGGCTACAGTATCCATGCACAAGAATGTCATGGGTATCATATTGTCATTAATATTACATTACAACTATCATTACACCCAGATAAAACTGAATCCATTCTTTTTTTGCGTCCAGAATCAACAGGCTAACCTATCAGAGATAACCTTTCTGGTGATAAAATAGAAAACAAAAGTCAACCAAAGACTGTAATTTTGACTATGCATGCACCGCCTGGTACGTACTCTAGCACCTCAAAGGCACTTAATCAATACTATACAGACTCAGTACAGACCTCTCAAAACAAACTAGTCAGACTACTACTACTAGAACTCACACGTAGGTCTCACCCCTCTATATATTTAGAGGACAGAGTACAGCAACTTGCAATGGGCCTTGATACTCAAGGGACCAGTGCCCATGTACCTGTCTAACTACTTCAAAAGACTGAGTAACATTCTCATTCATGATCTCATCACCCTATTCCCCCCAAACATGATTTACAGGACTTTTACATGGCTGAGATTTCAGTTGGCTAGAAAAATCTTGTAAAATGTGTTGTGGTTGTTTGAAAGTGTCTTTATCAAGTTTTCTTTCTTTACTATCACATCGTGGTTGTTGATTAGACAAAATTAAAATGCATACGTAAAATACTAATAAATTACATCACTTGTTTCATGTTTGTACACATTCTTTTTATTGACTGAAGAAG
The DNA here is from genome assembly GCF_951216825.1 of Electrona antarctica. NCBI lineage: Eukaryota > Metazoa > Chordata > Actinopteri > Myctophiformes > Myctophidae > Electrona > Electrona antarctica. The sequence continues at coordinate 28,782,061 of NC_136797.1, forward strand.
TCTTGACTGTCCTGTTGACAGGGTAACAGTCCCCATCAGATAAGAGGTCTTTAGTATCTAGGTCAGAAAGACCTGGCACATAGTAGGGCAATGCCATTTGCCATAGGCCCTACCGTCGTGAGGCCCGATAAGCAACTTTTAATGACTGCATGACTCATTTAATTTGCACTGGTACAAGGGGTCATTTACATATTATGTAAGCGAGTATGTGTTTTGGGTTATTCCAATTGGCTAATTAAAAAAGTTCCCTTTTCCAATCACAATGTATGCCTTTGGCTCATAAACCTAAACTGTACCGCATTGTAGCACTTTGAGACAACTTCAACTTCATCACGATGATGATTTATCGTTTTATTTGACCGTGACAGCATTCCTCAGGGTTTGAGGATAATAAAAGGTATGCCCACCCCACCACCCCCTGTCATGCTGAGGTCAGGTCTTTGGTCAATATTCAACGCAACACACACTTTGAGCCCTCCTCCATGGGCAGGGAAAGTGGGCTCTTAATAGTAACGTCTTAAAGTCTGCACACTGGTTAATTCTCATCTCCACTTTTTTAGTTTTTCCGCTTTCAACGCTTCGATCAGGAATTTAAGATATTTTGGCTCTTTTCTCAGCAGTGAAGTGAGTGGAGAATAATCATGTCTAGGTTGTGGAGTGTTGTGCTGCTGTGGAGCTTTGTCTCTCTTACTTGACTTAATCCTCTTTACCCCGTCGAGGGGCATAGGGTGTCCACCAGAGCTCTCCATCTCACTCTCTTCTGGGCCTGCGCTTTTGCTTCCTGCCAGCTCATTCCAATGTCCTTTAGGTCCTGGAGAGTGGAACGTCTCCAGGTGTGTCTTGGCCTACCCTGTTTCCTCTTCCCCTGTGGGTTGTAGTCCAGGGCCTGTCTTATGGTGTTATCTGTGTCCTTTCTAAGGGTGTGGCCTATCCAGTTCCACTTTCTCCTTTTGATGGTACTAGCTATACTGTCCTGTTTTGTGATCCTCCATAACTCCTCATTTGTGGTTTTGATGGGCCACCATAGCTTGAGGATGTACCGCAGGCATTTGTTTACAAACACCTGGAGCTTGTTTATTAGGCCCTCGGTGGTCTTCCATGTTTCAGAGCCATAGAGCTTGACGGTCTTCACATTGGAGCTTTGTCTCTCAGCGAGGCCCAATTGGAGCTTTGGTTGATGCCGATGATGCTGCTGCCATGCAGGTAACAATACTGCTTCTCTTTCTGCTATTTTGTAGTGTAATTTACTAGATTGGTGCCTGTTGGCGATGCATGCCCCACCAATACCCGTTGTACCCTATTAGAGACCTGTTGTGTCTGTCTGTCTGTCTGTCTGTCTGACTCCGTCCCATAATCATGGAGATCTCTGATCTGTCTCCTGGCACTGCTGTATTGGCCATATCAGTATACCCATCTGTCCTTATATGGAGATTCCTGATATACTGTATGAGCATATATGGAATATCGGTCAAATCGTTAGGTGGTTCATCTGGACAACCGGATCTCCGTCCCCGTCCTCTGCCCCTGTGGGCATATTAGTCGTGGTATGAACCAGAGTGTAGATAGTCTCGCTTTACTTAGCCAGACAACTATTCCACAATCTCCGAATGTATGACGGAAGCATTTGGAAATTGTGAGAGGCAACGGTCTAGCAACCTAAGAGTGTATGAACCACCTGCAAAGGTGGTCTGTTACCAAGTGGGATTGTGTATCAGCTGTTTGTCAGTGGAAAAACAGGCCTGGATAACATAAATGAAAAAACTGGACAACTAAAAGGCAACTCAAACAAACAACTTAAACAGAGAGACACAGGTGTCAACCTCTCCCCATGGCAGCCTACACTCAACTGAACCATTTCCCCTTTATATAGATTACCGACTCCACCCCTGGCTAAGTAATCAGCAAATCACAATATACTAGCAATCCACCCAAGATGCTCCCCATAATGTAATCAATCAGCTCTTCAACAGATGAGAAATGGTTCAAACAATGCAAAGACGCGTTGTGAGTTGATTTGGAGCAGCTACATGTATCATTGCGCCTTTGCAACGTCATGTCACTGGCTTCTATTGACAATGAATGGTAGACTGCATCGTTTAATGAACACAACATAAGCCTGGGACCGAGGCTAGCTCTGGCCTATAGGCTATGGTCGAATATGACATCAAGGCATTTAATAGCAACTTAATAAGTTGCTAACCCCGCCCCGTCCCACTTGCCCCACAAAAGTGATATTTCTGTCCCTCAAATGAACAGTTTGGATCTGGTCAGTGGTCCCCCTACTGCCTACTGGGACCCCATATAAAATATAAAATCACTGTTAATTTAACTCTGAGAGTGTACAAATGGAATCAAATGGACTCTGAGTTACAGACCCATATAAAGGTCCATTTGGTTCCTAACTGTCTATATCCCTAATTGGGGTCATCCCTATGTTCCCCAGGTTCTATGTTCCCCACTCCTCTCGCTCCCCAAAAAATTCTATGTTCCCCGCTCAACCATAGGAGGTGGCTGTGGACAGTTTAGATGTCCGCCTACCAGGAGGTTCTCACCTCTAATTTAGTGTAATAGACAGTACTGTATTGTGGAACAAGAAGGCTATTGTTCATTATGGTTTGTTTTTGGAGAACAACCTGTCCCTGCATATCAAAGCGGAAAGGACATTTTTAGACTGGGATTGTTATTGTTGTTAAAGGGTCATTTTTAAGGGGGGGAGTTTGAACTTTGGGTGTGGGGTTGCACTGGGAACTACCGTAGAAGGTAGTTTTTGAGTTTTCAAATTTCTGGAAAAAAAGTTTAGGAAATGTGCCTTTTTTGCATTAACCCCGCCTAATTCCACTGGCTGTGGACAGTTTAGATGTGAATTAATGATAAAATTAGTATAAATAATTATGGTATTTGTAAAGACATGATCATAATGAACATAAAAAACATTAGTTTTTTTAATTTTACTAAAAGTACATACAAGTTACATCCCTTGGACTTCAAAACTCCCGCAATTTGATATTGACCCTAGAATACAAATCAAGTGTTGTAGTGTTTGTTGCATTGTTCTCACCTAATTTAGCTTTTCGACATGTCGGGGTGAGTTGTCTGTACTTTCCGCTGGGGCGAGTTGGGCGAGAAAGTACGGACAGCTCACCCCGGAAAGTGAAGACATCTCACCCCGGTTAGATGTCTTCACTTTCCGGGGTGAGCTGTCCGTACTTTCTGACATTGCGGGGTGAGTGGTCTGTACTTTCCGTGGCACCCATTACAGTAGGCATAATTCAATTTCGGATCTAACTATCGGTTCCTACAGACGTGCGCAGTCACGGCTAATTATTTATTTATTTAACAGTAAAATCCGGTGAAACACTTGTAAGGAGTAGAGCGTCTCTCTCTCTCTCTCTCTCTCTCTCTCTATGCAGCATTGAGGGGGGGGGGGGGGTCGTTTGTGGATAATGTTTGCGCTTCAAAGGCAGGCTGTACAAAGTTGCTAATTAGACGCACAACGGACGCATGATCAATCAATCACAGTTCTAATAGGCCTATACTGACTGAATTACATCTGAATAGCAAAGCAATATCGATGATGATCTGGCTACTGCTAGTTACATTAGCATGTGAGAAAAGTGACAGCCATCTGGAGTAACCAAATTGAGGGTTCAGTTCACATTTCTTCAGAAGTTTGCACACACACACACACACACACACACACACACACACACACACACACACACACACACACACACACACACACACACACACAAGCCTTGAATTCATGGTGATCTTTTGTTTAAAGACATTTTCAACAATTTAAGATCTCCATTTTGGCAGGAATATGCTTGGAAGATGGAAACAATGTTGCACATTCATCTAATCATATGGGTAGGCTACTGGGTAGCCTACATACAAACAATAATGTTTGTATTTGTAAGGTTTATTATGCATTTGACCTTGACATACTTAAAGGCGAATTCGACATTTTACTGTGTCATAAATATATTTACATCTGTAGCCTGTATTGTATTGTGATTGTGCTATCATGCCTTGACTTAATTATACTTATATATTGTAGAAATTGTTGTTGTTGTTGTAAAGTTCTGAAAATAGACTACTTCAATATCCAATAGGAACTATTAGAGCACCCACTAGGGAAGAATGCTGGCATATAAGATCTGCACACAGCACAACTTTTGACCAAAATGGGACAGCACACTGCACTGCACACAGCACAACTTTAGCACAACTTTTGACCAAAATGGGACAGCACACTGCACACTGCACTGCACACAGCACAACTTTTTTCTTCTATCACTGAAACAGTGTTTTTGTAGATATGACAACTTTTTAGTGTTTTTGTAGCAAACTGATGTTTTTAGATATGACAACTTTTTACTATATTTTTTAGTTTACATTTTTTTTTAAAGGTTTCTCTTGGTGAGGTGACACCCTGAATTAATTTTGGGAGGACCCCCTGTTGAAGACGCACGGGCAGGTTGTCCAGTAAACACTCAGCCCTGTCTTCACAGCCGTATCAATACAGACATCTGGGGGCTCGGCCACTTCATTCACAAAGACAATACCCAGTGGGATGAGGTATAGGTTCAATCAAAGCACTGCTGCTGTTGTTGTGGTGGTGGTGTCGCCACTTTGAGATAGGATCTCATTGATTGTTGCGTATGTGTAGAAAGAAAGAAAGAAAGAAAGAAAGAAAGAAAGAAAGAAAGAAAAGAACAACAGGAAAAAAAATAACTGCTAAAGAAATACCGAAATAAAGAGAAAAATAACAAAAAGGCTTGTTTCAATTGAGAGGACTGGAATGAAAAACAGCAATAAGAAGCACAGTTTATATTTAGAAAATGATAACATACAGTACCCTTGACCAGTGCACAGATTTGCCTTTAGGCTTGACTTAATATTACATCACTGAGAAAGAGAGGTCGTGCAGCATGGCTGTTGAACTCTGTCATGATGCCATGCTTTCACCAGCAATGGCATCCAACACAGTGCATTTGTCAAGTGTTTTTATAAAAAACAATCAAGTTAAATTGGGCTATATCTTGCGCCACCCCTTAATCCTTATCCCTAAACTTATTTGCCATTTTTTACTATTTAAAAAAACCTTTTAAAATAGTTCAAATAGCTGATCTACAAGATCACAACGTGTAGATGTAGATCGGCTAGTTGAACTATTTTAAAATGATTTTCAAAATAGTAAAAAATGGCAAATAAGTTTAGGGATAAGGGATAAGGGTGGCGCAAGATGGAGCCCACAGTCTATACAAAGGTATAAATATGCATTGTGCTGACTCACGCGTGTTAGACTCCTTGGTCTGTGTTTCAAGACGGGTCTGTTGGGTAGCTGACATTGTCACCGACCCCTAGCGCCAGGTGTATGAGGGCCGTTCCCCGCCCGGGCGGCGCAACGCGGTCAGGGGGGCGAGGTCGCGTGCACGCATCCGCCTCGTTGACCGCAGACTGCTGAGTGAGCGCTGGCGCTTTGGCATGGGGGGTCAGATCAACATGGAATGAATTCTGTACTTCCCATATAAGGAGCATGTCTTGAGTGTACAGGGTTTGATTAGGTCAGATCAACATATGGAATGTCAGAACAGGTCAGCTCCATACAGTATGTGGAGATCTAAGTGATAAATGGTAAAAAATGGTAAATGGTGCATTTATATAGCGCCTTTATCCAAGGCGATTTACATAGATTGTGCATTACATTCACCCATTCATACACTGATTGCGGCGGAAGCCATGCAAGGTACCAACCAGCACATCGGGAGCAATTTGGGGTTCAGTGTCTTGCCCAAGGACACTTCGACATGTAGACAGGAGGAGCCGGGATTCGAACCGCCGACCCATGGATCATTGGACGACCTGCTCTACCTCCTGAGCCACAGTCGCCCCGGTGGTGGTAGCGGGGACATTCTCTTGAGCGTACAGGGTTTGATGAGGGCCCAGGTAGGGCCGGGCCTTCATTTTCGGCCTGTTGAGAACTCTAGTGTTCGCCGGCTGCCGGGTGCGGCTGCATTAATAACTTTGGGGCAGGCCCGTCTACAGTTTGAATGGACACTTGGACAGGTATAAGTAAAAAGGGAGACATCGAAGAGGAATGATGGATGGGGAAGGATCAACATATAGAATGGAATGTCAGAAGAGGTCCTGACATAATCCATATATAGAGATCTAAGGGTTTGAGGTCAGATGAGTTTCTGGCCAATATTGATGACATCAGGGATCTCCATATATGGGCTTAACTGCGACAGCAGGTCGCATTTACTACGTATCCATCCCTGATGTCACGTGATGTCACAATGACCTGGGCACCATATATGGGGGCTGATCATGTGATGTCACGATGACCTGCACCTGGGGGCTTGCCTGGGGTGACCAGGGGGCTGCTGTCAAGTGATGTGATCTCACGATGACCTGGGGGCTTGCCTGGGGTGACCAACCAACCAAAACACACACACTGATGGGAAATGCTAGATTCCATAGTTAACTGTGGCCTGAGGTCGCAATAAGAGTTGTGAAGCCAGGTGTCTGTGGGAGAGAGAATGGCTTGGAGGCTTTGATATGCGGCAGGTGTTGCTATTGTCTTAACTGATTTACAGTGGTTGTCAAAGTGGGGTCCAGGGACCCTCAGGGTTCCTTCTAAAATGGACCCTTACAGGTCTGAAACTCTGAGAGTGGAGAGTGAACTCTAAAATGGACTCTTACAGTTCTGAAACTCTGAGAGTGGAGAGTGAACTCTGAAATGGACCCTTATGGGTCTGAAACTCTGAGGCGCCGTTCACACCTAGCAGCCGTCTTATCAAAGTCTTATCAAACACGGAGCGGTAGAACAGATCCAATTCATTTCCAATGGGAGTCACGTGGTTTGATGAGACAAACTTGTTACATGGGGGGAGGGCAAGACACAAGGCATGAAGCAAGCTGTAGGCCAAACATTGAAAGACCTGGGTGGGACTTCAGACAAGACAAAAAGGGTTGGGTTTACCCGCCAGAGAAGGTCCGTTTGTTACGCTACACTGGGCGGTCTTTTCACACTTTTCACATAGTCTGGATTTTCGGTGGTGAGGTGACCACCGGAGCTGAAATAACGTTGAACGGTGGTGAGTAAAAACAGAGCGAAGAGCGGTGGCGGTGGTTTGCTCTTCACCGCGGCTCGTGACGTCATGTTGTAGTTCGGTGGTCACCCCACCACCGAAAATCCAGACTATGTATGAGCCTTTAGGGTCTGTTTCCTCCAATATTATCCTATAATAAGATAATACAAATATAAAATACAAATCAATCCAAAAATCTAAAATATAACCTTATTCAGAATAATTGAATTAATAAATACAACATTTTACAAAGGCCATCAATATAAATGTTTTAACGCATTCTGGACGGGAACCCCATTTGGTGTTTTAAGCATTATGTTATACTTTAGCTATTGAAAAATAGCAGATCTACAAGCTTGTAGATCTGCTATTTTTTAAAGATCGTGTCTCAAATTTTTTAATATATAGTCTTTCAGAGCGAACGCTTTTAACTCAAATCTTTGCTTCTGTGGGGTCCCTGGAACATATTTTCAGATGGGGTCGGCTGCCAATTACATATAGTTGTTGGGGACCTTGACATGAAAAACGTTGAGAACCGCTGACATAGAAACATTTCTGAAAACTGTCAAAACATTTGTAGAATCGTCCTCAGGTCTAAATGGGTTAATACTGTATGTAATTATAAAGAATAAGGCATTTGGTGCATGGTGTTAGCTGGCTTTCTTCCTGATGCGTAGCCGTCACATGCGATGGCCCAATTGTCGTCCATCTCCCATCTCTCCTGCATCAGCTCCTGCTGGGAGAGGTTTTTTCATTTAAAATTAAGCATTCAAAAAAGTTACATGAAGTCCCCGCCCTCACATTTATACATCAGTGGTTCCCAGTGTTGATTCCGTCGACTAAAACTAAGACGAACAATGATCATCGACTACCTTTTACCACTGACAAACTAAATGGAAATGAAATAAAACCTAAGCTATGATGACTAAAACTAAGACTAAATATACTGACAATTTCATCAACAAATAAAAACTAGACTAAAATGTTAGGAAGGGACTAGTGGACAAGAGATCCAGTATAAGTCATTTTACAATGAGGTGCATGCTGAAAATAGCCGATCTACAAGCCCACAACGCGTCGCTGCGGTGCGTTGTGGGCTTGTAGATCAGCTATTTTCAGCAAGTGTAAAAACAGTCATTACGACGGCATCAAGGCCCGCCAAAATACATTTTGTTCGACTAAATCAACTGTAGATGTAGGTGACTAAAATGTGACTAAAACTAAATGAAAACTATTCAAGAGACTATGACTAAAACTAAAATCTAAATTTCCTTCCTTGAGGGAGTGCCAGGGGGTCCGCCGCTAAATGATAGATTGGAACCAAATGGACCCTTATGGGTCTGTAACTTAGTGTACAAATGGAACTTTGGCCCCTAGCCTCAGTTGGACATATTTGATTTCGATGTGGTGACAAATTTGACAATTAAACATAATGTTGATCTGGCACACTATCAAGAAAATTAAAACATGGCTCTTTAATGTAAAAAAAGGTTGCCGTCGTCAGCCGGATTTGCCTGTCTCCAGCCAGGAGGTCTCCGGTGATCCAAGTCAGTGGTTCTCAAACTGTGGGTCCACACATGTTTGGGAGGGTCCCCACTCCCCAGGTCACGGTAACAGTAAAGTGATGATTTAAGGACTTTTAAGACCTTTGTAATACCTGCAAAAAGAAAAAAAAGACCATTACTGCATTATGCCCGTAGCCTCGGCGACCTTACAGGCGTATGCAAAGGCTCAACTTATGTAACTTAGATAGCATTTTATGTAGATATAGCACCCTATTGTACACGTTTCATTATATAGATATTCCACTGTTAGGTTCTTAGCATAGCGTATGTCTGATTCTTGATTACTTTTATCATGAATTTGATATATTACCATGTTTGATTATTGCTTACTGTAAATCGCTCTAGATTAAGAGCATCTGCTAAATGCCTAAATTGTATATTGTAAAAATAATCAACAAGCCTACTATAAAACGAAATTCATAGTAGTTGGGTTTCCTTGACATGAAAAGGTTTGAGAACCGCTGCTTTACAGTATGCATGTGGTACATGCATTACATTCACAGATGTGTGACAATGAAGGAGGAGGCTGCAGTCTACCCCTAGGGGTCCCGGCCGGACCCCACTTGAGCACCAATGTGTCCACCCCTTCACGATACGTCAGACGCCGCGGCGTCGTGACGTCAGTCACTTCAGTGTCACGAGCACGAGCGCGTCACTCAGTCGTGGCAGGTTGCTGTGTGTCTGTCGTGTGATTTTAAAGTTCCAAACAGACAGGCTTTCAAAGCAGATGCAAGTGTTTGACACTCCGACTAAACATCTCTGTCTACCGTCACTGAACTCAGTGCAGGATCACGGCCACGGATAGAAGGCAATAACACACGGTACGTTCTGCTTCTGTGTGACCTCCACCTATGCTAACAGTTAGCGCTTACATGCACAGAAAAGACAATAAATAGAATAAAGTTCATAAGGCGACAAGACGCAAAGGACAAATACCCGGATTTTAAACCGTTTACACGTAGCTTTTTTGTTGTTGGAGTGGTACTTTGTTAGTGATGTTTTAGTACGGGTATGTGTGTATTTATTCAGCTGTATTTCGTGTGTGTGTGTGTGTGTGTGTGTGTGTATGTGTGTGTTTGCGCGTGCGTGCGTGCGTGAGTAATAAATGGAGGTCAGTGTGGATGTATTTGTGTGGGGACTAGTGAATGTGAGGAATGTCTGGAAGTGGAACTGTGGAACAGGACTGTTAATTGCAAGTATTGTACTACTTTTCTTGCACAGTAATTAGTACAAGTAATAGAATTATAGCACAAGTATAATAGTTGTTAGCTGTACAAGTATTATAGTATAACAGAGTCAATTATTATAGTGTACTGTACAGTACAAGTATTGTGGAACAAGCAGGCTATTGTTCACTATGGTTTGTGTGGAGAACAATCTGACCCTGCATATCAAAGCGGAACAAAGGACATTTTTAGACTTTGTGGGGTTGTTATTGTTGTTAAAGGGTCATTTTTAAGGGAGGGTGTGTGGTTGCACTGGGAACTACCGTAGAAGGTTATACTTATATTATGTAATTTTTAATTTATTTTTCTGGAAATAACTTTTGTAAATACATTTTCAATAATGCTTCTATACGGGTGTTAGTTCTAAGGGTGTTATAACATGTTCTGTTGTTACGGTTTGCATTCCTAATACAAATCAAATCAAGTGTTGTAGTGTTATCATCAAATGTGGCTAAAATAATACAATGACTGGTGAGGTTTCTGCATGGAAGAAATAGTCATGAAGACTTTTGATTGGACTTACTGACTATTGTTTTGAACATTACACCAATTCATCAAATCAACTCACTCCATCATGGAGTACTAAAACCTGGAACTAGGGGGCGAGCATCCGGTTACCGCTACTACTAGTACTAAACTACATTGGGCGCATCTCTAATCCTTAAATTAGATCCTTGTTTCCCTCACTTGCATCCTTTCCGTGTGTCTTAGTCCCTCCCACCAAGAATGTGTGGAGAAAAACAAGGTGAGGAGAGAGGAAACGAAGAAGTGTTGTTTCGAGAAGTGGACCGTAAATTCCTCATTCCATCATGGCACAAACTGTTTCTGATGACGACAATGACACAACTTCAAGACTCTGTTTAGACACATAATACAACCTGCTGGCATTGAAAGAACAGTTTTAACTTGCGCCACAATTGTTCCAGAACAGGTTCACATCAGCATTTCCTGTGACACCGACAACATGCATGCGTGCACACACACATTACATAATATTGCAATAGCGTCATGCTGTTCAACTTGGAAAGTTGTCCTGGTAGGACAACATTTTCTTCCAGCGTCAGTATATTTATATTTCAGCCTTTAGCAGGTGGAGGTATAGGTCATGGGTGTCATAAATTATGGGTGTCATAAATTACACTCATCTCTTTAAGTAGCCTCGCCATTCTCCTCAGCCAATCAGAAGGGCAGTTAGATTAGTCAAACCTGCCCCTGTCTCCTCTTTGGTCATGTTTGTATTGGCGAGGGTCATTGAACATTGATCGAGTTGTGTATACATTTTTTGGGCTGGTGCCTGGTGAACATGACCTTTGGGCAAGTAGAACATGAGATGCTTTTTGAGACCTTCTATATTATTACCTGATTGGCTTTAAACACACACGAGCAAACTGTCCCAACACTCACTCTCTGTCTCGCACGCACACGCATGCGCACACGCAAAACAGGTACAAGATACTTATTACCTAGCCTCGGAAACCCAGATGTTTTTATTTCACATATTATCATTTTAATCTATTTGTGACTATAGATAATTGTGTTCATCATCATTATACCTGTTATGATGGCCTTTATCTGCTTGACCCGCATGCGGTCAATCACTCTACGTAAGCATAATTGATACCCTATGATATGATATGATATGATATGATATAACCATCTAACTTCCAACTACTTTATCTGATAGACTGCGGCGTCTGTGCACAATGGTATGAGTTGCATGTTCTATTCCTATCTCCTTGTCTCATATCTTCTGCTCACGTCATGTGTTCAATACTGTACATTATATATTCTCTGTGTGTATTAAACTTCAGAAATTACCATGTGATACTGCCTGGTGTCACCGTGTTCTGCACGCACGCGATTCAACTGAAACTCTCCACCCTTAGTTAGATGGAGAATCTTAAGGGACCACATGGTTGGCCAACCGAAATCACAACAACAATAGTACCCTACATTCATATTCGTATAACCTTTTATCCTTTGCAGATTGCAGTTTTTGTTGTTACTATCGTCTTAACACAAAATTGACTCAAATATCTGGGGCAGAGGAGTAGTAGTTAGTAGTTACCTCTTTTTGGTGTGCACCACATGCACAACATTACACAAACATAAAAGCGGTGTTCGAGTGTTTAGCTTGAACAATGAGTCCACCTCATGGACCTCATGGACAATGAGTCCATGAGGCCATCACCATTGAGTGTAATTAGGGATGTTATTAGTTAATCGATTAATCGCTGTTAAGAAATTCTTCAATTTAACTTGACAGTTAACAATGGCAGCGGTTGGCGGTTTTCGTGCGACCAAGGAACGAGGATGTGGGCCAATTAAAAAAAAAGTTCCCCCCACCTTGGTGAAGTTGGTAGCCACCACAGAAACATCTCTGCTTTTTCATGTGCTGTGACAGACAAGACACTGCACTGCACTTTTCATTTCATGTTATTCCTCATACCAAGATGCCATTGCCCTGTATCTCTAATGGTCAAATAAATATGCCTTTTGTATTATTTCTGTATATCAGCAAAATGTGAAGGATATTAAGATTCTCAGATTTAAGAAAGAAAAGCCGCTTATCAACTAACCGGTTAATCAATTTTTTGAATTAATCGATAATTCCCACCCTTAATCTATATTGATCACAGTATGTTGTATAGAGCCCACATGTAGTAGGCTGCAATGTAGTGCTGTTTCTGAAAAGCAGAAGTGCCCACTGGTAGCTACTGATAAATGCTGAATGGTGTATATAATATGCTTGCTAGTGTTAGTGATACGCGATCCAGCTGTGAACCGCAAGTCCTGCAGGGTTAACCCACGGGTTGAGTGGGTTTAGGTAAGCTTCAGACTCGATTATTTGAGGTGTGGGCGGGCGGGTCAACACGTGCAAAAACAAAAGATCAAAACAAAAAAAACAGCAACATTGTGGTAGCTTTCTCTCTCTCCTATTCCTCTGTCTCTTCTCCTCCTGGAATCGATCTAAGCTTGTGTTCAATGTGTTATTTTATTGCTTTGATTAAGTTATGTGCAGCTGTGTCTGTCACTGTCCCCTTGCTGTACAGCCATGTGGTGGTGTCGACTAAAGTGCAAAGAGAAATGTGTATTTCTTGAGATTGTATTACCTTGTGTTTTCCTTGCTTACTGTAAATCGCTCTGGATTAAGAGCGTCTGCTAAATGCCTAAATTATGTGTGCTCACTGTGCTGGCCACCGCCGTGGTGCTGAACCATTCAGCAATTGATCATGCGTGTAGGCAAGATCTACGTGGATATTTAATGTTCCAGTGCAGGGCTGTGTGGCTCTGGTTTCGGATTCTCTCATGTACACTATTTTTTACAAGGATATGATATCCAGGATATCAGCCATCAGATTTTGTAGATCACAGAGAAATTTGAATGACAGAAATCTGTTTAGAGTTGACCGGGGACATGCTGGTGTGCACATACTGTATAAACATAAAGCAGTAGACCATGACTCTGTGACCCATCATGTTGCGTAGCATATAGGCTAATAATAAACCATCCGTCTTATTTACACAGATTCCATGTCAGGACCAATCTCTTCTTTACAAAACACAATATTACTAAATAGGTGTACATGCACACGCACACATCGATATTGCTTAATTCTTGACCTGACGATGCGGCACCCGACTGTTATTGCCTATGCTGCTGTCTGAAGAAAGACAAACAGAAAATAAGTTTTACCTGTACACAACTTATACTTATACACTTATACAAAATAAAGAACAACCTTGAACCTTGAGCCTTTACTGAGCTCACATTTTTCTGTAAATATTTGTAGGTAAATTACGTGGAATATTGATAAAGGTGATGGTGTGTGTACTGTACGACTGTACTTCCAGCGTGTTTGTACACGCTGGAAGTTCACGATTGTTCTATGTTTGACAAGTTCATTTTGATCTAAAATGACAATATTTGTACTATTAAATAATACAGCTATTGCTAATATACAGTACTACTAAGCTACTGTATGGGCTACTGCTATGACAACACATAATAATACAGCTACAACACAACTACTACAACCTCTGATACGGCTGGTACTAGTACTATTGGTACTTATTTAAACAACAATTATTGATACTACTACTGCCTTTTTAGTTTTATCCTTTTGACTTATGTATACAAATAATATATTTAAAATGCAATCAATTAGTATTACTAGTTTTACAATAGTATTAGATTAGTATATTGGCTCCATTACTAACAGTAGTAATAGTGTTAGTACTATTTAGTAGTATTAGCACGGTGTATGTTTCGGGAAAGAACAAGCCGCCTTAAAACAAATGATAATCACAGACAGAAAACAGACGTTTGTCACCTGCGGCAACCACTAACGTCCTTAATTGTAATTGGCCACAGCCCTGACCTTTTGTCATCTGATGTACTTACCCACTGATTGGCTGATAACGCCCAGAGCTCATTTCTGATTGGGTTAAATGGGATGGAGACCTTTGACATTAGATTAGAGAGAGAGGGAGAGACAGAGTGACTGAATGGAAGGCACAAAGAATATACATTTGTACTTTACACACACGCATGCACGCACGCATACGCATGACAGACGAAGACTGAATAAATCCCTATCCTTGAATGTGCTGTACTGTTCACGTGCAGCATCTCGTATGGGATTATCCCCTGGACTCAGATACGTAATACTTCTGTATGTACAGTACACCAGGAGAAACATAAAACATACTAGACGTTTTGTGAAATCACCAATATAGGCCTACTGTACATCCTGAAATCTCCTGAAAATGACACAACCTCCGGAAATCACACCTAAAAAATCTCAAGCTGCCTCTTAAAGTGGCTTAAATATACAGCGCCTCCTGAAACTGTTCAATGGACTTCATGCTGAAACCCTACATAAAGACTAAAACTAATGTATTATTATTATTATTCCAGATGGACCACAGCAGTCACGACCACAGCCAGATGGACCACAGCCACCACGACCATGCCATGATGCATGCGACCACCGCCACTCCAGTCCACGCGGCAGAGGACCATGCTGCCCACGCAGTAGACCATTCTGGCCATGCGGGGCACGGGGCAGACGCCAAGTGTGGGATGGTAATACTACCACTAAATACAATATACGTAATAGTACTTTATACCAGTCGTGGTTCCCAAACTTTTTCATGTCAAGGACCCCCATCTTGACACGACACCCTGTGGACCCCCATTTGAAGAGACATGCCAGGGACCAGCCATTTTACGGCTCTAGCAGTGATTCTCAACCATTTTCATTTCAAGCACCCCCCAGTTTGACATGCAGTAGTCTACAGACCCCCGTTTAATGGCATTTCTATCTCTAGGACCCCCAGTTTATATTGTAAAATCAATGTTAATTTAACTCAGTGTACAAATGGAACCAAATGGTTCCATTTGCTACACTCAGAGTTACAGATCCACAAGTGTCCATTTGGTTCCAAACTATCATTTAGCTGGGGACCCCCTGGAACTCCCTCAAGGACCCCTGGGGTTCCCCGGACCTCACTTTGGGAACCACTGCTTTATACTACTACCTACTTCTACTACTGGTGTGTCAATACTACTGTTACTATTGTACTATTAGTACTGTTAATAACTACTTAATACTACTACTAGTACTACTACTACTACTGTTAATACAAGTAGTAATTACAGTGTTGTTTTTCCCAGGCGATGTCATTCTACTTTGGCTACAACGGCATTGAACTTCTGTTCCCAGGAGTAGTGATCAACACACCTGGAGGTAAAAACACTGACACACCCAATAACATGCTAATTATATGTCAGGATTTACTTTGAATCCAAACAAGTATGACTTCACATCTCTTTTATATCTTCCGATTCACTTTTAGCTTTTATCTCATGCTTCACTTCCTTTATGCAATTTTTATCCAAAGTTTGTTACTTTATATCTCACAATGAACCTTTAATCCAACAACTGTGACCACACAGAGATGGTGGGGGCGTGTTTTGCCATGTTCATATTGGCCATCCTGTACGAGGGTCTGAAGATGGGCCGGGAGTACCTCCTGCGGAGGAACCTGGTGAACGTGCGCTACAACTCCATGGCGGTTCCAGGGGGCGACGGGACGGTGATGATGGAGACACACAAAACCGTTGGGTAATACATCCAGTCGCCGACGCTAATTATCTATCTATCTATCTATCTATCTATCTATCTATCTATCTATCTATCTACCTTTTTTTTAAGCCAACATTTCTAACTGAAATCATTGCTTCTGGGGGTCTGTGGGAGTCTGAGACCAAATACATAGTATAACTTTGGGGGTCCTTGACATGAAAGGTTTTGAGGACCACTGCAACATAAGTTTATCAGAAAACTGTTAGGATTTAGAAGACATGTTTTAGTATCGGCATCAGATCTTCTTACTGGTTTAACTAACATGACTGCATGTGATGATGGAGCCACTGCTAGCGTGCTAATGTCCCTCCCCCACTTCTCCCATGCAGGGCGAAGATGTGCAGCCTCTCCCACTTCTTCCAGACGTTACTCCAAGTGGTCCAGGTGGTCGTGAGCTACTTACTCATGCTCGTCTTCATGACCTACAACGGATACCTGTGCATCGCCGTGGCACTAGGCTCCGGTGCAGGCTACTTCCTGTTCAGCTGGAAGAAGGCGGTGGTGGTGGACATCACAGAGCACTGCCACTAGGGGGGCATTCACAAACGTGCTTAGAACCTTAGATTTGTTTAAATTTCTTTTTGGATCATTATTATAGCTTTAATTTATAATTTAGTTCGCAAACGGTCAAAGTCGTTCTTTCGGAACGACGCTTTAGACTGGGGTCATCTCGGTACGGAAGCGGATCGGGCTTGTTTTGGTACATTAGCAGTGATGTCAAAGGGAAAAGTTGAAGGGTTGATCTGCCTTCCTCGAGACTTCCCCGGCTGATGGAGCGAACTAGCCTTTTATTTTATTTCAGTTTTTTTTTTTTAGAATGGAAGCCGTTCATCTCGATAACTCTAAGGTAATTACAAAACTGGCCCCCCTTTAATGGAATGCCTCATTGGAAGGAAAAAAAGAAATCACAGAAGCGAGCAAGTGATCATAGCCTGGGACCAAATAGACATTGGGGGGGATGGGGGCGAAGCCGGGCAAACCTTAACAATAATGCCTTAATGAGTAATGACTATATCTACTGATGTACAGACCAGTGACAAATTAAAGGAAACCCCTGAATAAATACAGGTGGACTGCATGACTCAATTAAATAAAGTCACAAAGTCTGCACTACTGGCTTATAGGAACAGTGACATCTGCATTTCCATCCATGGCAAAGACATCAGTAAATAGAGTCAGAAATTGTGGTCGGCTCGGCAACAAGTGCACATTCAATGACCATGATACTTGTGCAATGTGCATTAGTGTGATATGTAAAGAACAATAGAGTAACACTGTGTTACTCTAACACTTACTCGGGTGACTGACAATGACAATGTGGGACATGATCACACTGTGCCAGCAAGAAACAGTCTGTCAACAACTACATACTGTGGGATGATATAGTGTTGCAGTGCATAAACCCTTCATTATGAAGGCAAAATGCACATTTGAGAGTTCAGTGGTGGAACAAAACCACAGGCACTGTTCTACAGAGATGTGGGGGGGGAATGTAATATGGTCAGGAGTCATCATCCTTCATATTCTCCACGAGTGCACTTGTGGCATACACCAAGAAAACCAAGAGGGGGCTGTATGCGTGACCTCAACAGTGAAGTAGTCTGATGGCTCTTATTCTGTGGGGGCATTGTTTGGGTTCAATTCTCCCCTTAAAGGAGAATTCCATACTAAAAGGCTTTCTTACCTTTATTTGTAGTGGTTATGTCCCCACCAAAGAGGTCCAGGTGTTATTTTGTGCAAAAGCTCCTTATTGGCTATTTCCCCTACCATAAGCCCTCAATTAATTGCATTGAATTGAATGGGAATTGAATGGGGCTATGGGGTGTTGTGCTAATTCGCTTATTGCCATCGCTCAAAATTATAATTTTTTTGTATATATCCTCTCTTCATAATGTAAATAATATCCCAAGCGGCACACTTTACTACTTATTTCGATGGAAATAAGCGAATTAGCACAACACCCCATAGCCCCATTCAATTCCCATTCAATTCAATGCAATTCATTGAGGGCTTATGGTAGGGGAAATAGCCAATAAGGAGTTTTTGCACAAAAAAACACCTGGACCTCTTTGGTGGGGACGTAACCACTACAAAGAAAGGTAAGAAAGCCTTCTAGTATGGAATTCTCCTTTAAGAGGGAAGAGTCAATACACAAGTGCACATTCTGAGTGATCACCTTTATCCTCTGATCATGTAATGGCTAATAGTATGAAAATGATGTGAATCAAATGCTATGGCCTTCGCAGTCACCAGATTTCTATCCCGTTGAACACTAACATTAGACTACTAGACACTTAAAGAGCACTCTCCACCGGCATTATCACAACACCCGATGAGTAATATATTTTGTTAGAATGTCGTTCAGTCGCTCAGTAGTTTCAGAGACTTTTACGTTGTGTGATCTATGCCAAGGTGCATTGAAGCTGTTTGAAGGATTTTTTTGTCACTTGTCTGTGTATATGAACTGAATATACTGTACGCACACATACACACATCTACATGTCCCAATTCAAGGGAGATCATAGGGTAAGAAACACCATAGATGTAGCATTATGAAGAGATTTGTTGCCATCTGACAGTATTTTGTTTTTGTTTACGCCAAACCCCGCCGTGAACTTCAGTTGGAGTTTGGTTGTTTGCAGTCTAATTTCTTTTCATTTTTGTTGTAAACAAGATGACGTATTCTAAACTTTTGTACTCTATGCTGGAATCGTTTGTTGAAGACAATGAATAAAATAGATGTTTATCAAATGCCGGTTTGCCCAATGCATTTGTAGGTAAATGTTAGTCTATATGCTAATATTAAAATACTAAATAAAAAACTTGATGTTAGTTCCATTGATCCAAGAACACAAACGTGCTCTGAATACAGCCAATAAATGGGTGGGCCAGTTGAGACTGAGTCTCTAGCTGTACTAGAATGTTTCACAGGTAAGAAATATTCCTGTACTGTAATATATCAGAAGTAACAATTTGTCTACTAGAATAATGAATCAGAGGTAACATATCCCTGTGTCTACCAAAATATTAAGGTATCGGAGATAACTATTAGAATAATGTATCAGAGGTAACAAATATAGGCTCTGCATTACTGCAGTCCTGGTTTCCCAAAGATGGCATACCAGTGTCCATCTGATTCAGTTCCCTGTAATTTAATTTGATGTGGCAACTAAAGCACATGCGTATTATGTACGTTTCCAGTTGAATTTGATGCTTATTGCCTAGCGGCCTAGCCAATCAAGCAAATCTTTGGGAAACGGAACTGGACAGGTATAGCACCTTCAGGAACCTGGGTCAATAGTTATTAGTTAGTAGATATAGATATTGGACATTAGAATAATGTCAGAGCTAACAAATATTCCTGTCTAGGACAATGTTCTAGAAAAGAATAACCATAATAACAATGGTAGAAAAAC
This sequence comes from Electrona antarctica, assembly GCF_951216825.1. Taxonomy (NCBI): domain Eukaryota; kingdom Metazoa; phylum Chordata; class Actinopteri; order Myctophiformes; family Myctophidae; genus Electrona; species Electrona antarctica. Next base: position 28,801,520 of record NC_136797.1, read on the forward strand.
TTTATTTTTACATTACAAAACAAATATACAATCACAGATTGTTTTCACAATATATCACACAACTCAGTTATCCATTGTAAATAATTTGTCATTGGTCCAACAGTGACAACTTAGAACTGCAGGTTGCCAAATAAGGACGGCAGTGTGTTGGGCTTTGGGTGGGGCTTGTAGCCAATTCGCTCGTTCACCGCCTGCTCCCGTGTCTTGCCCACGTCTCCGGTGGCAGATGTCCCTCCATCACTGGCCCCGCCCATGGCATCAGCATCCTCGCACTGCTTCCTGCGATTCTGACAATTAAGAAATTGATACCTGAGACCAGATTCTACAAATGTCTTCTAAATCCTGGACAGTTTTCTGAAAAACCTATGCTTCTATATCAATGGTTCTCAAACTATTTCATGTAAACTATTTCAGGACCCAGATGCAAAGATAAGTTAAGAACGTTCACTGTGAAAGAAAATACATTGAAAGCGCCACATTTTCATAAGTTTTCAAAAATAGCAGATCTGCAAGCTCGTAACGTGGTTATGACCTGAGTAGATTTGCTATTTTTCAACAGCTAAAGTTTCAAATAGTGGTTAAAGGCTAAGGCAACACAGATGCGTCCTCAGGTCTAAATGGGTTAAGAAATTGTTATTAGGCGGCTGCTAGGTGGATACTATACTAGGTATGACAGTTATGTTGATGCTACAGTTCTACCTCCAGCTCCTTCTTGATGGTTTCAAACTCCTCCGTGTCATCCATTTTAAGCTCCAGCCTAGTTGGCTTTCGTCTCAACATGGCCGCTGCTGATGAAAATAAATAAATTAATATAAATATCTAAATTTGTATGCTAATACAAATGTTTTATATTTCTTTCACACACATCACATGTATATAAATATAATTGTTTAAATATAGCCACAAAGAGGTGATTTGGGAGTTAATTCCACCACAGACTATTAGAGGTTGAATGCTGTGTCTAGGCCTGATACTTTCCCACACCAGTATTAAAAGAAATAACAGATTGGACACATGCTCATTTATTTACAGACAAATAAGTGCAAAGCAATGCCATCACCTCTACTCTTCAGTCTGTAAAACATGATTTGGAGATGTTTCAACAGCTTAAACAAATAAATATACGGCTATCCACTTAGTTAAAGCAGAAGGTGAGTTCCAACCTCGCCTCTAGCCTATGGAAGGCCAGTCTGGTGCATCTCAGAGGCCTCTAGCCTATGGAAGGCCAGTCTGGTGCATCTCAGAGGCCTCTAGCCTATGGAAGGCCAGTCTGGTGCATCTCAGAGGCCTCTAGCCTATGGAAGGCCAGTCTGGTGCATCTCAGAGGCCTCTAGCCTATGGAAGGCCAGTCTGGTGCATCTCAGAGGCAGGACAGGTTACAGGAGGAAAGGAGGCACATGGAGCAACTCAGACAGTTTAAGCCCTTATTTTATTATCAGGGTGCAAGTAGAAAAGCAAAACATTTCGATGTTTCAGTTACATCTTCATCAGGTCATCTCATTCATGAACCTGACGTAAATGTAACTGAAACATCGAAACGTTGTCGCTTTTTTACTTGCTTAAACTGTGAGTTGCTCCAGTGCCTCCTTTCCTCCCATATCCACTTAGTTACTCAAAGTCGGTGTGTGTGTGTGTGTGTGTGTGTGTGTGTGTGTGTGTGTGTGTGTGTGTGTGTGTGTGTGTGTGTGTGTGTGTGTGTGCACGCACGCTATAAGATAGTTTTTTTTATAAAACTATAAAAACAAGAGTTGAGATCAGAGTCAAGTCGGAAAAGCAATTCTAAACAGGAGGGTTTTCAGGGCGGTTTTGAAGGAAGGAAGGGAGGGATGGGGCATCTCTCTGATGTGTTTGGGGAGTATTGTGATGAATGGCCCAATGGTTGCTGTTATGTTCTCCATGCCCTTTTGAAGTTCATTGGTCAATAAATATCTTCAAATTAAATCAGATGTCAAGATGAATATTGAATACCAAGGAGTAAAGGACCATAATGGAAACAAGCCCCTGTAGGGCTTTCTGGGTTAACCTTTTAACAATCATTGTAAACCATACCATGTACAAATTGCAAACTGTTAATAAAGTATTCAATCAATCAAAAAGTAAACAAGCTGTATGTACAGTGTTGATGAGCTTGGTCAACAATGTTCTAAAGAAAATTCTATCAACTGGACCTAATGTTTGGGGGATGTCATAATGTGTTATTCAAAAAGTTTTAAACGACATTTGTTTTAGAAGCATTCATATATTTGAAATGTGAATCAATAGATGAGTATTCATATAACTAATATTCTATAATTCATGACTAATATAAAACATAATTATATAACTCATTGTGACATTATGACAGAAAGCTATTGAGGAACAGTTCATATTAGATGTTTTTAAATCACTTTAAACGTGTTGTATGTGATTTATTATTAGATGTTATTATGTTAGCATTTAGCATCACAGCCGAAGAGGCAGACAGACAACGTTTTAACGCTCTTTGACTATTCTCAACATATTGTTGTTGCTAATTATTATTATAACTTCAACTTACCGAACTAAATGGACGTTTTAAGGTGTATTATTATTGTTGTTATTGTTTTGTTTTAAGTCAGTAGCCAAAGCTCTGTCGATAGCGCGTCATCATGTAAAGCTATACTAATGCTTCCGGTCTTTCTTCGAATGTACACTGAAAAGCGCAATGCTGCCCTCCACAGGCTTGTACAGGAAATCTATGGAGAATACAGGATCAACCTCAAACTAATTGCAAAAAAACCATACTCAGCTGATTTTGCATCTTCAATATATCCTGAATAACAGAAAAAAGGGTATGGCTAAATTTGGCCATAGCAACGTGCCCAAATGTGCTGCACATTTGTCAAGACGGCTATGGCCGTTTTTAGCCCAAGGAGTTTTTTTGTGCAAAACTATAATGCTTGGAATGGATTCAGCATCATGAAAACCCCCTAGTTTGACATGTCACGTGTCACATGCTACTTAAAGCATAAGGAAATTTAGAAAATATTGCCTTATAATAGGATGTCAATGGTGGCCATACTGTACAAGCCATTTTCAACACTTTCCCCTCAGACAATTCCAGGCAACCTTTTTTTCTGTTATTCAATATTGAAGATGCAAAATCAGCTGAGTCTGTTTTTTTTGCAATTAGCTTGAGGTCAAATAGCATTATTACTGGACTAAGGCTTGTATATGAGAGAGAGCACATTGAAGATGACTGGTACCGCTTTATTCTAAATTAGATTTTTATTTTGTTACTCTGTGCCTGCGTCTCCCTTTCTCGTGAGTCAGTTTTTTTTAACAACATATAGGTGCAATGTTTGTTTAGAAGAGACAGTTTTAACTACATTAAAAAGCCTGAAACCTGAACTGTACCTACTACCCAATATGAATATAATAAAGACAAATACATTATATCTAATATCCTTGAAGAAATCGTATTAGTAAAGTAAAGTATTAGATGCTGTAATGATTAAATGTAATGTATCCCGTTTAATCTTATTTTAGTTCCATCTCATATATTATACTATCTCATATATACGAGTAAGACCTCGGCCTAAAGGGCAAGGTCGCCTGCACGCATCCGCCTCGTTGATGGCATACTGCTGGGCGAGTGCTGGCGCTTTGGCATGGGGGGTCAGATCAACATGGAATGAATTCCGTACTGGCCATATAAGGAGCATGTCTTGAGTGTACAGGGTTTGATGAGGTCAGATCAACATATGGAATGTCAGAACAGGTCAGCTCCATATGGAGATCTAAGGGTGGTAGCGGGGACATTCTCTTGGGGTTTGATGAGGGCCAAGGTAGGGTCGGGACTTAATTTTCGGGCCTGTTGAGAACTCTAGTTTTCGCCGGCTGCCGGGTGCGGCTGCACTAATAACTTTTGGGCATGCCCGCCCGTCTAGAGTTTGAAATTTCAATGGACAGGTTTAAGTCAAAAGGGGAGACATCGAAGAGGAAGGATGGATGGGGAAGGATCAACATATGGAATGTCAGAACTCAGAACAGGTTCTGAAATATATCCATATGGAGATTTAAGGGTTTGAGGTCAGATGTAGAGTTGCTGGCCAATAATGATGACACCAGGGATCTCCATATATGGGCTTAACTGCGACAGCAGGTCGCATTTACTATGACATCAGGGTCTCCACATGTCCATCCCTGATGTCACATGATGTCACGAGACATGGGCAACATATATGGTGCCCGACACACTAACTGATGGGAAATGCTCGATTCCTTCGGTCGCAATTATATTCATGTGTTCAAAATCTATTCTTTGGAAATATGTGCATACAGATCTGTGTCATATCAATAAAGGTCACTGAAATGAGACAAACCTGCTTAATTGTTCAATTCATTATAGAGCAGTGGTTCTCAAAGCCGGGTCAGAGGACCACCAGAGGTCCTTAAGGGGTTATGGGTCTATGACACTCAGAGTTAAATTAACACACAGGGGCACGGTGGCAGTCGGTAGTGCTGTCGCCTCACAGCTAGAAGGTCCTGGATTCGATTCCCGCTGGGGACACTGTGGGCGTGTTCCCTCCTCCGCGTCATCAGTGCCCATACCCGAGGCGGGGTTGGCGAAAGGGCCTTTCTGTGTGAAGTTTGCATGTTCTCCCCGTGTCCCCTAGGGTAGGTACCCTCACAAAAAACATGCATTAATCCTGGTCTCTAAACTACCTCCCGTGGTTCCGGCGGGCCGGTTCCGGCGGGCCGCTCCGTGTCCGAAACGGTTGATAAATGAGTTACCGTGTGGGGGTCCCTCTACTGTACCCTACTGTACTGTACTGTCACTGTACTGTACTGTACTGGCACACCTGAAATCATCATATATACAGTTAATATGTGCATGTATGTTTGTGTGCACAGGTGGTGAAAAACAACCATGCTGTTTTCGTGCTCAGACCCAGCCAGCCAGCCACCCACCAACCCACACACATAGCTCCGTAGAGTGGTTGCACCACTCAAAAATAGATGAAACTAGAAAAAGTGGGCACAGGTCTCCACCAGGAGGATAGGAGTGTGTGTGATGTTTGGCAAAATGTTTAGGAGTAATATAATCATGTTTTTTTGTTTGTTTGTTTTTTGCAACAATTTTCTTCATTTTGTTGAGGAAATGCAGAGCCAGATCACTCATAGCATGAGGATAGAATTCTGGATGAGCAGGACATGTGCAGCATTTTGAACGAAACGGGCCACTCCTGAAAACTTTAGAAGGCAATGTTAGCCAATCAGTGTAGAATCTGATAAATCCAACAGACTCGTCTTGATCACATGACTACAGAGATCATGTGTACCGATTTGCGTGAGATTTGGATGAAATCTGTGCGACTAACATAAGCAATGTGTTTAGCAGACATCGGCCTCATGGTGGCGCTATAACCGGCAGATGTGGAGGGATGCAGGGACAATGTTTTTCCATGGCCTCTAGGGAGAGCGCATACATAAGTTGTATACAGATTGATGAAGTTATAGCTAAAAACAGGAATTGGCCTGTTATAGCGCCACCATGAGGCTGATTTGGAAAATAATGAGTGGCATGTCGTCCTCGGCCTAGTGGAAATGTGCGTGTAATTTCACGGAAATTGCACACTGTGTTTGTGATTTGTGGCATTTTGTTCGAAACGGACCAATCATGTGAGCTTTGGAAGCCAATATTAGCCAATCAGGATGGAAGATGGGAAATTGTGCAGATCTGTGTTGATCACATGACTATGGAGATAGTGTATACCGAATTGTGTGATGTATGGATACAATGTGTACGAGTAATCTACAGAAATGTGTTTTGCCTAAATCGGCCTCATGGTGGCGCTATAACAGGCCGTTGAGGAATATTTGGGGCAGAGGTTCATCGTTGGCATCCATGGAGTGTGTGTGCAAAGTTTGGCATCGATCGGGCCAACGGTACCGGAGATTAGCTGATAACGGACGGAAGGACGGAAGGAAGGAAGGACACACACACACGCACACACACACACACACGGACGGAGTGCAAAACATACTCTCTCCCCATGCCTTCGGCCTGGTGGAGACAAACAGTAAATGAAAAAACACGTATTAGGACAGTCACCATAAAAAAGGACGGGTGTTTGATGAATCTAACATGGTTAAATTGGAGTTTGAAGTTAGAATGGGTTTGTATAGGAAGGGGGCGGGGCAAAATACTGAATCAAGTAACTTAAAATCACACCTGTGTGAAGTGAGTGGTGCAACTCCATGTGGGGGTGGGGGGGGCGGAAGTTCCAGAACCACAGGAACGCACCCAGGGTGCCGGCCCGATCCAAAATGGTTGAGAAATGACAGTGAACGTGTGGGGGTCCCTCTACTGTACTGTACTGTCACTGTACTGACCCACAGGAACGCACCCAGGGTGCCGGCCCGATTCCGGCGAGCCGCCCCGCGTCCGAAACGGTTGAGAAAAGACAGTTACCGTGTGTGTCCCTCTACTGTACCCTCTACTGTATTGTACTGGCACACACCCAGCCAGCCAGCCAGCCAGCCACCCAGCTTCGTAAGGGAGTGGTTGCACCACTCAAAAACTGTCTGGGGTCACGTAAGCCTGAGTAGATGATAAAATGACCAAAAGATCTTTTGAAAGTGAAATATCCCTTTAAGAGATTTTAGATTAGAGTCCCAGAGGTAAAACTCATGTCCAACTGGGGGTCAATCAATCATTTAGAAATGTCAGCGTGTGAATTCAATATCAACATCTAGTATACAAAAACCACAGTATGTCTCATCGGACCCCAGGTGTATTCTGGGAACAATTAATCCATTCAGGAAAGACGAGAGAAAAAAGAAAAAAACAGTTCACATGGCTTCGTCTTTTGAATTCCAATCTTTATTGTCCCACTGTGTGGACCAATTAAACTATCAACAACAATGGACAAAATAACAGATTCATATCAAAGAAAAAAGAACTTTGATATGTGAGCAGTTTTCAGTGTGGTTTTAACTTGTTCTATTCAATGACCTTCGCTTTGTTCTCGCCTGAGTCACACTCCAGGGAGAATGCCTGATGAATTACTGTACAGCCAGTGCCACAGGTGTGCTTTTAGTTAAACAATGACACAGGTGTGTGTGTGTGTGCGCGCACGCACGCGCACACACACACACACACGCAATGTTTTTCAGCCTGCTCTGAATGTGCATGTAAACAACAGTACCTGTAAACAAAGAGATTATCAGCACACCCTGTTTCCAAACAGAGAAATGACTCAATGTTTCAAATTGAATTACTTGCCTCATATAATTGCGTTAGGTACTAGGCTCAGGGTTCAAGAGTCCACCAGCCAAAAGGGTTAGTTTGGGCTGAGACCCACAGCTTGTGCATCCACCCGGGCCTTCGCTGACAACACAAACAGAAACTTTCTGCTATGTTAGGAATGCCGTCCGGTCTTTCCATGACATCACTTCCCGTGGGAACGCACCCCGCCCCATGTTAAAATGACAAAACAAGAAAGTCCTGCCGTACCAGATATTAACATCTTTATTTCTTTACCTGGGGGTTCTAAAACAAAACACACACACACACACACACACACACACACACAATACATGACGACTGACCCAGAGATACAACACTCATCGAGCTGTACTTCAAAGTAACAAACATCAGCGACAATATTAATAATACAATAAAGGGATCAAGGGAGTCATAAATACATAAGAGACGGTCTTCAGCTTGCCTCTGTTAACAGCAGGGTTTGTACAGAAGTTAACTTCTTGCCATGTGCAATTCATTTTTTACAGGTTATCCTATAGCCTACTGAACAAATATAGGCTACCAGTTCTGTCAGTTTTATCTATTGCCGATTTTCTATAATACCAGAACCAGCAACAATAGGGGTCATGTTAGGATAGAATACCAGCAGTACGAGAGGTCTTGATAAAAGTCCTGGTAGGATACAAAACCAGCAGTACTAGGGGTCCTGGTAGGAGAGAAAACAAGCACTACTAGAGGTCCTTGCAGGATATAAAACGAGCAGTACTAGGGGTCCTGGTAGGATACAAAACAAGCACTACTAGAGGTCCTTGCAGGATATAAAACCAGCAGTACTAGAGGTCCTGGTGGTGGGATAGAAACCCAGCGATACTACAGGTCCTGGTGGTGGGATGGAACACCAGCAGTTCTACGGGTCGTCGCAAGCTCATTTCTTCCGACGGCAGCGATAGCAACACCACGGACACCTCATCACTTCCTCCGTGTCCTCCTTGACCATGTAAGGAGGGGGTGGGTTCTGCACTCCGTCGGAAGGCGGGCTGGACGCGTCACCGTTCTGGGCTATGGGGTTGGCGATGACCGTGGAGTCGTCCAGTCCTCGCAGCTTGGCCCGGGGAATGGTCACGTGACCGTAGGGGTTGTCCATGGACAGATTGATGACATTGTTGGACATGTTGTGATTTGTCAGTTATCCAGCTGTTCTCTGGACCACGGGGAGATACATGTGGAAAGAGACAGTTTAGAATTAATACAAGTAGTCTACTATAGCATAGCCTACTAGAATAGATAGTAGTTGAAATAGTAAGTGGTGGTGGTAGCAGTAATAGTAGGTAATAGTAGAAGTGGTAATGGTAGCCTAAAACAGTGGTTCCCAAAGTGGGGTTTGTGGACCCCCAGGGGTCCTTGAGGGAGTTCCAGGGGGTCCCCAGCTAAATGATAGTTTGAAACCAAATGGACCCTTATGGGTCTGTAACTCTGAGAGTGTACAAATGGAACCAAATGGACCCGTTAGGGTTAATTACAATAACATTGATTGTACTAGGTCCCAGAGATAGAAATGCCATTCAAATTGGGGTCCTTGAAATTAAAATGGTTGAGAATCACTGCTAGAGCCGTACAAATCTTCTCCTATGGGGGTCCCTGGCATAGATTTTCAAATGGGGGTCCGCGAGGCTAATGAGTGTCAATTTGGGGGTCCTTGACGTGAAAAAGTTTTGGAACCACTGGCCTAAAAGCAGCACTTGTCAAGTTGTCAATGCTACACCAAATCACAACATGCCAAAATAAACGTCACGTTCCTATGAATCACTGTAGCCTATGTCAAGGATGCTGTTACAGTGTTACGGTACCCATTCTAATATAAGTTCAAATTATAATTAGGATAACATCATACATTTGTTTTAAACCATACACGTGTATATCCTATGTTCATCATGAATGTTGTATTGACTTTCTACTCACTCTTTTCTTGACAAAGATTCCACAACAAAATGTCCGTCTTCTGTCTCTTCAGCTGCTCTCCGTCTGTCTACTTTCTAACCCCCCGTCTCTCTCTCTCCCTTCGTGACACCAAAACCTACGGGAAACTTTTTCTGCTTGTTTTTCTCTCTCCCGTTTTCAACACGAACTCAACGCGTCCAATCTCGTCTCGCGTCTCCCCTGAGAATGGCAGCAGCCAGTCAGTCAGAACATGACACACCTGAGGATTGAGGAGGGGAGGGGCCACAGGTGGAGAGAGAGAGAGAGAGCGAGAGAGACTTGTTCAGTCGAAACCTAAGTGGACTGACCAGTTCTCTTTCTCTGAGGTAGACATTCTGCAGTGCAGAGGTCCTGGTAGGGGTTCTCTCTCTCTCTCTCTCTCTCAAAGAGACTTCACTTTAAATGTTTGTTTGATTGATTGAATACTTTATTAGAGTAGCCTCTCTCTAGTTAACAGTCATTTTAGACATTTAGGCTAAAGGTCATGGGGACTTGTTTCCATTGTGGTCCTAAATTCTGCAATCTCCATTGCCATCTATTAAAATCTTAGCTTTGTTAATCTAACCTTTATTATGTGCTTCGTTTTTTGTGTCCTTTTGTTTCTCTGTCAGAGATCTCATTTCAAAGTTAAACACAGAAGAAACTCAAGCCTTATCAAAGGCTCTATTCATAAAAGGCTTGAAAAAGAGAAACACTCAGTCACCAGCAGGGGGAACCAACGCCCCATAAAAATGTGTTTCATGTCAAAGACCCCCAGATGAACAGATCAATCTCTCTCCTATGTTAAGCTTTATGGCAGTGGTTCCCAAACTTTTTCATGTCAAGGACCCCCAATTTGACACTCATTAGCACACGGACCCCCCATTTGAAAATATATGCCAAGGGCCCCCATAAGAGAAGATTTTCACGGTTTTAGCAGTGATTTTCAAACATTTTCATTTCAAGGACCCCGGTTTGACCTGAATTAAGCTACGGTCCCCCATTGCTATCTCTGGGACCCCAAAGTATATTGTAAAATCAAAGTTAATTTATCTCCCGGGTGTACAAATGGAACCAAACGTACACTCTCTGAGTTACAGACCCATAAGGGTCCATTTGGTTCCTAACTATCTTTATTTTTAGCTGGGGACCCCCTGGAACTCCCTCAAGGACCCCTGGGGGTCCCCAGAACCCACTTTGGGAACCACTGCTTTATGGAGATGCCAATTTTCCTTCTTAGATTTCTAGCAGGACATGGCACCTGTCCTGTCTACAATGCCCGAACTACCAGAAACTGGTGTACATACTATGATATTACCACGCTTAAGTTGACTGACCAGCCAACTGGCCCGACCTGAACCCCCACAGAGAATCCACACTAGTATGTTGTATTGTCAAGAGGAAGGTGTGACACACTAGACTCAACAATACAGATGATGCCATCAAAGAAAATCTGGGCTTCCGCAACAACTCAGCAGTGCCACAGGCTGATCAGATCACCACCTCCACGTCACGCCCCATTGATGAAGTTGTTTACTTAAAAGTAGCCCAGACTAAGTATTGAGTGCATTATGGATTTTTGATATCAAGATTAACAAAAAAAGGTTTCTAAAATGTTCAAGATGTTTTGTGAGATTGTAGATCGTCTATTTTCAAATAGCCATGTATATAGGGCTAAAGTAGTCGTCCGTCCGTCCGTCCGTCCGTCCGTCCCGCCCACTCAAGGACCACTGATTTAATCAATGACTAACCCAGGCAAAACTGAAATCATTCATGGAACTTAGCCTTTAAAGTAACACAAAACATGGCTATGTTGGTTAGCTACTGCTGTCTCATTAGTATGAGGAATCAGATTAAATAATGAATTATTAACGTGTATTTTCAACAGTTCGATAGTATTTAATAGAAGTCCACAAGCACCACACTTCCGAAAATTCACTTTATTAAAAAAAAATGTCAACACAAAATTATCTCAATCTTCTCTCTAAAAGTAACAAAACGTTTGCCACCCCCCCAAAAAAGACATCTTCCATGTCTTCCGTCCTCATTCATTGCGTTCACTCCGATGTCCAGAGTTTGAACGTGCGGTCATATGAGCATGTGGCGATCAGCTGGCCGTCAGGTGACATGTCCACACCCATGACCTTATAAGGAAAAAGAGGATATAATGTTTAATTTCATGTAAACCATTATCCTTTCTTAAATTTAATTCAATAAATAGTAAATGTTTTTGGCTAAAACAATGTTTTTTGTTAAAAAGTTAAAGCTCTATATGCTGATGGTAATCAATGCTAGAGTGTCAAGTAAAAGGGGTCTCCCCATCTCTCCAATAAACAGAAAATACACTTTCAGGTGAGCTACCAATTTCCGGAAGTGTAAAACCAGTCATTACGACGGCATCAAGGCCTGCCAAAATAAATTTTAGTCGACTAAATCAACTATTTAGTTGACTAAAATCTTATATGTAGTCGACTAAAACATTCCAGGTGACAAAAATGTGACTTAAAACGAATTGAAAACAATTCAAGAGATTATGACTCAAACTAAAATCAACACTGCTAACAAGCAACTCATGGACCAATAAGTGGGCCTCACCTTGCCCTCATGGCCCGCCAGCGTTTTGATAGGCGTCCACCCAGGCTGTGACCACACCTTGGCCATGTTGTCATAGGCCACCGACACCAGGAAGTGGCCATCGGTGGCTGCCGAATGGGATGAGAAACGGAAGATAAATTATTTTATACAAAACATGACTGATTGAAGAAATGTAAAACATTCTGAAGGGTTCACACCTTTTCAAGCAGCACTTTATATGTGTATAATATAATCAAATCTATTATAATGTTGCTAATAAGAGAGAAAGTGCGTACGTTGGAATCGGACTGAGGACACCAGGTTCTGGTGGGCGGGGATCGTATAGACGGCCTTCCTGTAACGCAGGTCCCAAACCTTCACTGTGTTGTCGCCACTTCCTGTTGCTGCATGGTAACTGCAGAAACGACAAACGTTAGTGTTCAGTGTGTTCACACAAGTAATATCGCTACTTTTAACCCATTTAGACCTGAGGACACATGAGTGTCACATTAGCTTTTAACCACTTGTGAACCATTATTTTCAACTTTACCTGTTGAAAAATAGCAGATCTACAAGCTTGTAGCGTGTCACCGAGTGCCGCGATACGAGCTTGTAGATCTGCTATTTTGTTTTTATTGTGAAATTGTGGCGGAAATCTTTGAATATATTCTTTCACAGCGAAGGTTTTTAACTCAACTCTTTGCTTCTGGGAGGTCCCTGAAACAAAACATTTTGAGATGGGGGTCGGTGGCCAAACACATATAATTCTGGGGCTCCTTGACATGAAATAGTTTGAGCACCACTGATATAGAAACATACGTTTTTCAGAAAAGTGTCAAGACTGTCAAGAAAAAAATGATGCTTTACGTCATATTTATGTGGGTAACATTCTAAAGGAGATAGGAACAGTTTCCAGAACCGGTTTTTAATCACACTGTCCGAGCTGATATGTGGACTTCACTTCTGCTATACAATTACAATGCTGGTGGGTCTCAAACATTTAAATTTCAAGCACCACCATAACTGATTTGGAACCCTATAGGAATCGGACCGTTAAAGAGGGAATTGATAAGGAACCGGAGTCGTTAAAATCCTAAAGGCATTATTAGTAGTATACTACATTTATTGGGCTCACCCATTGGGAGAGAAGTGAATGGTGTAGATCTCCTTCAGGTGGCCTTCAAGGAACATAACACAGCGTCCAGTCCGCAGGTCCCAGACCCTGCCGAACGCGTCGAGACCACTGCACAACAAAAACAGAACACAAAAAAAACTAACCAACAAAGTACTGAAGCAGTGTGATACCTGTGCCTTCACAGCATCACATCATCTTAGTGTACTCTTTATGGTACACTAGGGTAGTCTGTATGACAATAGACTAATGGACTCATTTTTAAATAAACATCCCCCTAAAAATAGTTTGGTCGAGTAATACAAGTTGGATTTACAACTGGATAATGGCCAACAAAACAATGTGTCTTGATAGGGCATTAGTACACTAGATAACGTAAGGCACTAGACCAGTGGTTTTCAACCAGTGGTCCTTGAGGGGGTTCCAGGTGGTCCCCAGCTAAATGATGGAGAGTTGATCTTTCTTTCTTCAGAGCGTAAAATGAAACCAAATGGACCCGTTTATGCTCTCAAGAGTTCAATTATTGTTAAACATCTGCACTTAATTTACAAGAAGCCTGTTATCTCTACTAATGGTATCAATACAGAATGGAATTGGGGACAAAATCTTATCCAACGACAACAAACTATTCTAGGTCTTGGGTCTGAGAGGCTAAATCTCATTAAATGAGATTTAATGAGATTGAATCTCAAATGCTGAATAAATAATGGGCCTCGATATGAAAAAGGGTTGAAAACCACTGCAGTAGACAGAGCAGTGTAGTAAGGAGGGTAATAAGTACCCAGTGCCGGCCAGTGATCCATCGGGGTGGAAGGCCAGATCATGGATTCCTTTGCTGTGTCCTTCCTGGTGGAGAATCTCCTCTTGAGCTTCTAGATCCCAGAGACGCCAGGAGTTGTCATAGCTATAAGCAAGCAACAAGCGAGAGAGAGAGATAAATAGAGAAAAAACAACATATAACATAAATTAGAACAAACAACATGAGAGGATAGAAAAAGAAAAAGTCTCCCGAAAGTCATGGCATGAATTAAAAGGATGGGAACCCATTTTTGGGTGTTGCCATGTACAGTATATAGCAACATAATATTTATTTTGTAATTTGTGAATAAACAGTTACATTTTTCAGAAAACCTAGGTCAGTATTTAGAAGGCGCTTTAAGAATCGGCCTCATGTCCAAATGGGTTAACTAATAATAATTTTGAAAGGAAGAAGCACGCACAACTCCAGCTAACTCAGTCTCTTGGAACATTTTACCGGGTGCACGGTCAGGAAACACTTTAGTGTAGTCCTTTAAGGCACTTTATCGTTTCATCTTTACATGGGAAGGTATGCTGCAAGCTTAGCAACACAACGCTATGTTGCTGCTTGCTGTACGGGTGCGTGCTGTACGACTCGCTCGTTTCCAACCGACTCACCAGGACGTGCCGAGGAACCTTCCGGACGGATGCCAGGCCACTCTGGAGACACGCATGGAATGACCCTCGATGTCTGCTACTGGTTCATCACTGCAAGGTTAACACGCTGTTATTAATAATGACCCTCGATGTCTGCTACTGGTTCATCACTGCAAGGTTAACACGCTGTTATTAATAATGACCCTCGATGTCTGCTACTGGTTCATCACTGCAAGGTTAACACGCTGTTATTAATAATGACCCTCGATGTCTGCTACTGGTTCATCACTGCAAGGTTAACACGCTGTTATTAATAATGCACCACCGGGCAATGCTTGTACCCAGACCTCAACTTGCTGTTGTCACCACAATAACCCTGGCAACACTGGTAAAAGCATACAATTGCAGTGCATTTCATTTTGTCTTCTATATAAAGTTAAAGTTGTCTTGTCGGTCAGTGGGACTGGATAAATAAGCCCATATATGGTCAGGCTTGCATTAGAATATCTGTCCGTCTATCTAATTCTAAATCCATATAAACTTTATTTGTATAGCACTTTTCAAAAACAATGGAAATTAACAAAAGAAAAAGAGCAACACAAAAATAATGAACATTTTAAAAAGAGAAAGCAGAAACTAAATGTGCTTTCAAACTAGTTAAACGCCTTTCTATGACAAATCTAGTTTTTAAAAGTCTTTTTAAAAGTGGACACTGAAGTGGTCCGTCTAATTTCCAGCGGTAGTTCCACAGGAATGGAGGCCTAGCAGCAAAAGCCCTGACACCTTCCGTCACCAGCTTTGTGTTGGGGGCGTCTGCTGATCTAAGATTACGGGTAGGTATGTGAGGGGACAGGTCGTCAGAAATGATACACAGGTGCCAGTCCGTTTAGTGATTTAAAAACAAACAAATACATTCTGAACACAGGCGTAATGTGGTCATATCTCCTGGTTCCTGGTTCATCCATCTATAGCTAATCAATGGATTGGACCATCAATCACAGATAGACATCAACAGACAGCCAAACGCAAAACCAGTCGATCACAAAAACAGACAGCCAATCACCAAGACAACGAATGACAACCTTCAACCAATCACCTGTCGAGACTCCAGAGCTTGACGGTGCCGTCGGCAGCGCAAGAGGCCAGGTTGATGTCGGATTTTTCGAGAGAGATCGTAGCTTGTGGGTGGAACCCGATTGAGCCTACAATGGTTTCATGACCTGGATTCAACAGAAAAAATATATAGCAGCATGAAGAACCAATGCAACGAGATACAATATAAACAAAAATGCAACATTCATGCAACTCACAGCCTGATGAAGGTTGTGAGACTTTGTAACTCAGTAGTTAAATACACTACTGTTATATAAGTGAAGACAGTGTGCTTTCTCTCAACATTCATGCAACAAAATACAATAAAGCAAAATAAAACAGAATGGGACATGTATGGACATATTACTCAAACATTCCGCAAAAATAGGCAAACATTTGGCGAAAATAGCAGATCTACAAGCAGCTTATATTTCTGTGAAGAGATTTGTTGTACAGGGGAAAAGAAGGGGGCCAAGTACAACACTATTGTAAACTGTCTTTACAATAGAGACTGTAAAGACAACTATTTCAAACTGTCTTTATCACCTATTGCAAACTACCTTTACAATAGTATTGAAGGACAATCTATTGTAGCCTGCCTTTACAGTACAGTATGACAATGCATTGTAAAATGTAATCCAATACTTAACTACTTGGAAAACATTGTTCAATAAGTGGTTGGTAGTTTGATACCCGCTTACCTCTCAGTGTCCGTACTAGATTACAGTCTGGAATCGACCACAATTTACAGAGGCCACTCCTACAATATGAAATGCATATAATATAATACAACAGAGTAGAATGAACAATAGCAACAAGTGTAAGAGAATAAAATGGAGTGGGATAAATAAAACTGACTAAATATACTGACAATTTTGTCAACAAATAAAAAAAGAATAGGACTGTAGGGACTAGTGGAGAAGAGACAATTTTATGTTTGGTTGCGCTCGGGTGTTGCACTCTGAAAATAGCAGATCTACAAGCTCACAACGCATCGCAGCGCAACGCATTGTCAGCTTGTAGATCCGCTATTTTTTAGCATGGAGCCAAGTGTAAAATCAGCCATTACGATGCCGCAGAGGCCTGCCAAAATGTCTATAAAATCAACTGTAGATTTTGTTGACTAAAATCGTATATGTTGTCAACTAAGACTAGACCAACACTAAAACATTTCAGGTGACTAAAACATTTTATTTAAATTTTATTCAAAATACTGACTAAAACTAAATAAAAATGTGCTATAAAAATCAACACTGCAGAGATTCTACAGAGTGTGTGTGTGTGTGTGTGTGTGTGTGTGTGTGTGTGTGTGCGTGCTGTGGTCATACCAGGAAGCAGTGACCAGCATCTTGGAGTTTGGGCTGAACTGACAAAAGGAGATGGGCCGCTCATCGCCGATCTGACTGCAGAAGTTATTCAGATTCTATTGGAGTATAACGCAGTAGAATTACAAGACATTCCTTTTTAATGTTATATTAAACATGGATATTTCAAAGCACACAAAACAAAGTTATTTGGGGAAAGAATTTTGGCATTTGATTTAATTGTTGGACTTTAATTAATCATAATCTTTCTGGTTTTCAAATGTAATCAGAATGACTTCACAGTTTATGCGTATTCTTTAATAGATTTTACCCGCAGGTTCTTGTGCAGTTCTTGTTGTTTGACGGTGCGCGTCGCCTCGGGGATTTCTTTATGGGCACGTGCTGCTTCCAAACGCTTCACCGCCCTGACGGAAACAAACGCATAAATATAGAGCTCAACAGTGACCACCCACCTTTTGTTTCAGGAAGTGACAATTTACCATTAATTTATGTCCATAGACATTTCAGAAAATCCTTATATGAAATGTTTTAAGCCTGGAATCAAGTGCTTTCCCTTTGACCCCGGGCAGATACGTTATCCCAGCAGAAAACTGTTAGCTTCTTCAACGTGATTTGAACAGCAATGTGCCATGTCCAGGCGAACGTGGCCATTAACCACTTAATAAAGTGGCCTAGGGCTCTATAATACCACTGTAGGCCCCCTCCTGTTTTTGTGCTACACTAAAGAGCTGTTATCTACAAGCTCAGCGCATCACGTTGCTTTGTGAGCTTTTTTGTTAGCTTTGTGAGATTTTCGCCAAATGTTTCTACAAAACAGGGACAATGGGTTCAAGTGGTTAAATGGAATGAGAAAATACACTATTATTGATCTAATAATTCATGTTATGCCTCAAAACACACCAATGAATCAATTGAATAACTGAAGTCGGAAATGTCCCCAAGACATCCCCACGTTTTAGACCTACGTTGCCTATGTACCTTCCTTTATGTGTATTCTTTTTCCTTTCCTTTGCCTTCCTTATGTAGAATTACCTTTGTGTGGGTCTCACCTGAACATAGGTCTTAAGACCATGAGCACACTAAAGCCCATGTTCCATATCTGTCAATGTTTGTAGTACCGAAGCACGTTATGCACACATGCATCTATGTTCCAATCTGTTAATGTTTCTCCTGCTGCACCTTATGTACACATCTGCATTCGCTGCTACAATGTAACCTCAGGTACGCAACAGTTACTTCATGATGTAACAGCAGCAGTACATGCTTGGCAGCGGTGGCCTAGCAAAAGGTTGCTGGTTCGATTCCCTGGATGGGCAGGATAATTGGGGTGGGGAAGTGAATGATCATCGCTCACCCAACACCGCTGAAGTGCCCTTGAGCAACTAAGGCACTGAACCCCCAACTGCTCCAGTGGAGCTTCTCAGTGGCCGACCGTATAAGACTGTGGCTGTACTGGTCAGCTCCCAGGTTAATGTGTGTGTGTGTGTGTGTGTCGGTCTGTGTTTTTCTGTGTGCAGGGCGTTGCTGAAAATGAGCACTTGCGCTCAGCTGCTACCCTGGGTAAATAAAGAAACAAAAAGTACAATATCACGTACATACCTATTATATGATTCTGCTCAGCTCCTTTTATAACCGCCTCATTGTCATGAATACCTGGAATATCTTGACTGCCTGTATATGCACATATCGTTGCTGTCCGGAAGAAACCGCCTACAGTAGCTGCATTTTTTTAGGGTTTTGATTATTGTTTTTGCATAAATCAATGCTATTGAACACCCTTCACGTCTGTGTGTTGGTTAAAAAAATATTGAACCAATGGAAAGTATTAAAAAGTGCTTGGGCAAAAACCTCTAAACTCCAATAGTGGATGTTAATTTCCTGAAAAAACATTTTGGACAACTATGAAGGATGGAGCTTGTAGGAAATGACTCTCTGATTCATGTGCCACTTTGCACCATAGATCATCTAAATAGGACCCCCATGTGTGAAAACACCCAAAAGCCAAATTCCAATACCCCAAATCTTGGCCACTCGCTCACTCATACTCGGTCACTCCAGCATGGTGGTGTTACGGTGAAATTGGTGACCTGCTGAAATATGTGACAATCGTGTAGACAATCACATAATGTCAGTGTCCGAATGTAAATCGTTGCGGTTTGTTTATTAGCAGAGTTCAACAAGATTAATTTCATCCATTGATCACGTTCAAGTGTACAGCCTATATGTGCGCATGTCGTGAAGGGAATAATTCTGTTATACCGTCTGAAAAAAACCTAGGCTACAGCACTGCCGTAGTTGTTCCTACAATAACACTCCTGGTTACTATGTTGACAGCTGTTACTCGTTAGTGGCTGCAGATGTAGAATTTACCTGGGCAGAGAGAATCTAGCCAACCAGAGACGGGCTTCCTTCAGGGAGGCGGGGCCTTCATGGTACCACGTCTGCTGATGCTGTAGAGAGGGGTGGGTGTGTGTGTGTGTGTGTGTGTGTGGGGGGGGAGATATGAATGTGAGTCAAATTGCTATTGCTTCACTTTACAGAGAGGGGCGGGGGGCTGAAAGAGGGAGAAAGAGGACAGAGAAATGGAGGAGAGGTACAGGGGTGTGGAAAAGGTGGAAACAAAGAAAGGGAGCACTTGCCCTAGCCCCCTTAGATAGCACTTTATGTAGACTTAGATAGCATTTTAAACAGACTTATAGCATGTTACGTAGACAGCATTAGAATTGCATTTTATGTAGTCATATCACTTTGTAGTACATATGTATAGTATAATATAGTAGCATGTATAGTTTATATATATCGTTTCATGATATAGATACTCCACTTTTATGTTCTTAGCTTATGCATGTTTCATGATAACTACTTTTTATATGTGATGTATGCCATGCTTTTTGTTATTGCTTAATGTAAATCGCTCTGGATTAAGAGCGTCTGCTAAATGCCTAAATTGTAAATTGTAAAGGGAGAGAGATGGAGAGAGAGAGAATGTAGTTCTTCACTTCACCTCCTTCACTTTCACTTTCTCATCGTCTTTCCTAGATTTCTTCAGAGCGTCTGGACCAACGATTGACAGCACAGTCCTCAACCTAAAACACACATATCAACATTACTACGAGTAACATTTACTAGTTACGGATCATTATGAACTTGGAACCCTGAAACACATTTAACATTACTACGATTACAGGTCATTACAGGTCAGAAAGAAACTATATACTATATTAAACACACCTTTAACATTTCTACTAGGACTGGTACCAGTTACTACTGTAGTTACAAGTCAGAAAGAACTGGAAATAGCAATATTAGTGTCCCATACTAGTAACAGAATAGTAGCAGAATATAAGCAGAATAGCAGAAGCAACAGTGCTACATATCGGCCAATCACCTTTCACGCCTCTCGGCCGGTCCCTCCCCGAATATTGTGATCGGCTCCCCGAGGGCACGGAGACACGCCTTCACCTCGGCATCGTCCGTGGAGACGGCGATCTGACGCGCGCGTTTCCTACGTTCAAAATCGGCGAGAACCTCAGTATGTCGCTCGTTGATGGCGCGATCCTCAATATCCATCGTCTCCCCTGGAGAGGACATTCAGTAGTCAATTTGCCATCCAACACACAATTAATGATGTCCTACTTAAGCCTGTCACAATTATTACATAATCACCTAATCGCAATTATTTGACATAATCGTCAATCGTTTCCATGTTAAAAAAATGTCCGCACATTGTTCAAACAATTTTCAAAAATAGCAGAAACAGCAGATCAACTATTTTCTGCTATTTTGTTCTTTTTTTGGAAAGAAAAAATATATAAAAGATTCTTAAATGTGCCAGTGATTTCTTTATTTAGTTATTTGTCATATCAGCCCCTGTGCAATTTGTGATTAAGAAGCCTTAAAGGCAAACTGAAATACAAATTGTAACGATCTAATGTTCAATGCAAAACACAATTAAATCGTTAATCGCAATTATTTGTGTTACACCTTAAATGTGTAATCGTGACAGCCCTAGTCCTACTAATCATTTTTTACCATCGTATTCAACTTTTGATTCGATTTTTAGACCACACCACTGTTTTTTGCTACCATAATTGTATACTTTAATAACTTATCAGCTTACAGTACTTTGCACTGTAACTAAGTTTAAATACCAATAGTACCTGAAGAGATGTTGATATTTCCTGCCGCGATGCCAGCTTTGACACCAGCTTTGGCGCCATCCTTTGAGCCCAACCTCTCCCTCTCCTTCTCCTCCAAGCTGCCATAGTAGATCCGACTCTTCTTCACCAACGGAGAATCATCATCGTCCGACATTTTCTCCTGCTGGTCAGTCTTACAATCTGGTGACAAGAGCATGGTGACCAAATATCACAACAATACTATATATATATCTTCACCTCAACCACACACTAGTAGTACTCACTAACTTGCAAGCAAGCAAACCGACATATTCACTGGTTTGTTTAATTAAAAAGCAGTCCACGATGGGGAAGAAGTGAGTGGTAGATACACCACTCGGGAGACGTCCTGGTTTCAGTCCTTTTTTTCCAATACTAATAGTTGTTTTTAGCTGGGGTTGGTCACCCTAGGCAAAATCTATAAAATACATTTATGACAGTCTTGATCCAAGGGAAGGCTAGACCAGGCTGCTTATTTTCTCTTACAAAATCTGGCAACAGTGCTTCCCAGCGCTCCTTTTTTTCTTGTGCTATCCCTTTTAGACTAAGTGTTTGACTGTACTCTGCTGCTGTTTTACATTTCTGTCTATAAACTAATCAACCAACCAACCAACGCTGCTGCAGTGGTTCTCAAACCTTTACATCTCAAAGACCACCAGTTTGGTGTGCATTAGGACCACCATAAGTCTGAGAGTTAGGGTGAGGACACAAATTCTGATTGGCCGGAATGAGATGATGTATGATGATGTACGATGATAAGATCGCCCCTCACTTCACACGGGTGTGATTTTTCCTTCATGACAAAACAAGACATACATGACAACACATACACCAGACTATAAAGCATATTAAACAAGCAACAGACCAGACCTATCGATATGAAAAATGGTGTGATTCTTTAAATAATATATAGACGGTTGGATCCTCCCCATCCATCATTTCCTAACCAGTAACTACCAGTAACTAAAGATGCAGTCACTCAAGGTATGCTAGGAGCATGGATTATAGTAACAAAATATGTTATGATGATGTTTTAGTAGTTGAGGTTCTCTCTGGGAGCAACAAGGATGGATAGGATCAAGAACGAGTACATCAGAGGGAGAAGCGCATGTCAGATGTTTTGGAGATAAAGCCAGAGAGGCCAGACTGAGATGGTTTTGACACACGTACAGACTACAGAGGAGGGATAATGAGTATATCGTAGAAGGATGTTGAGGTTGGAACTGCCATGCAGGCAGGAGGCCTATAGAGGAAGACCAAAGAGAAGAGTTATGGATGTATAGTGAAGTAGGTTGGTGTGAGAGAAGAGGAGGCAGAGGACAGGGTGAGGTGGAGGCAGAATGATTCGCTGTGGCGACTGGCGACCCCTGAAGGGACAAGCCGAAAATAATATAATAATGTTTTAGTAGCATTGTTCCTGTTGTTCTACATACCGCCAACCAGGTGAGGAAATCACAGACTGAAGCTTTAACCTTTGCTTTTATGACGCAGCCCCATATGGAAGTTGCTATTATGGAAGATGCTTCCAAATATATTGCTAGTGTGACCACTTCAAATTCTCAAATAGCCCCAAAACAGCCATATCTGCAAGCTCATACCAACGGGCAGTTTGGAGAGTGAGGTTCCAAACGGGGCTACTTGCTACTGTACAACATACTTTCATATAAGACATGCTGCTGATGCTGACTTCTATGGAATCTAAATAATTAATTAAATGAGTCGTGGCGACTGAGAACATTAATCCATGTAGACGCATCGTCATCATATATAATCATAATGATATTTGTCCCACATCCTCACTAGGTATGTGAATGAACGTGTGCGGCAGGATCACGGTTGTTTGAGGGGGTAAAATTATGATCACACAAGAGAGCCAGATGGACACACAGCAACAGCCAGCCGCAACACGTGAAACAACAGCAATGGAAGGTAGAAGTAGTAGTAGTTGGCGTCGTATTAAAGTTACTTACGTTAAAATGTAAATATCCAAAACAAACGAAACAGAGTCGTGATGTGAACGGCGTGAACACCAACTTCAATATCAACAACAACTTCCGGGTCAAAATGTTCTTCTTCAACTTCTGCAACCGTTGATTTTAGGTGCATACCGCCACCTACTGTACCAGAGTATAATTAACCTCGCTTCACCAGGCTTTAGAGTATAATGCTTAATGCCTCACTCACTGTCAATTTAGTTTGACAATACATTTTAATTTTGTCTAATCTGTATGGTAGACTAGACACTAGAGTAGCCTATAATACAATATTACAATTGGGTGGTTGTTGATGCATTTTGTCTCCCTGCTCTTCTATTGAGACGTTTTTGATTGATTGATTGAAGAATTTATTAACAGTTTGCAGAATTACAGTACATTTCAAGCACAAACTCAATACAAAGGCTGTTAACTGTGAGTAGACGACCCAATTAAGCATTACACTTGTTTCCAATAGGGTCCACCATGTTCAAATCATCAAAACATTTAGAGACGTACAAATAGACACTTCTATAGACAGAACAGGAATTCATCATAAAGGAGGTAAAAGGGGAAAAGAGATATAAACAGTGAGGGGGAAAAAAAGGGGGGGGGGGCGGGGGGGGGGATTCAGATTTTACGGGGGCCAGTTTCGAATTGCAGCCATCCGTAGGTGCCCTTTGAGAGCGGTTTTGAAGGAGTCAAGGGATTCGCATGTCTTAATGACAGTTGGTAGGGCGTTCCACATTTTGGTGGCATAGGAGCGAAAAGATTTTAGTCCCTTGTTTGTGCCGAATCTGGGTTGTACATGGTTCGTTGCACTCCCTCTGGTGTTGTGGGTGTGGACTTCGTTAACATTAAGGAAGTATCTAGACAGGTACATGGGTATCTTGGTGGTGTATCGAATCTTGTGGACCAGACCCATTGCAAGATGCTGTACTCTGTCGTCGACCCTAAGCCATTCCAGCCTGTCGAAGTGGGCAGGGGTGAGGTGGGTTCGGGGGGCTAGATCAAGTAGGAGCCTAACCAGTTTGTTTTGGGAAGTCTGGAGCCTGGTTTTAAGGGCCTTTGAGGTGCTGTGGTACCAGGAGGTGCATGCATAGTCAAAGAATCCCTGTACAAGGGCTCCTGTTAAGGTCTTCAAGGTGTTTTTGTTGACCAGTGAGGAGATCCTGTAGAGGAATCTTGTTCTATGGTTGACTTTTTTGATTACGTTGGTGGCCATTTTATCACCGGAAAGATTAGCCTCCAGGATGGAACCTAGGTAGGTAATTTCATCTTTACGTGTGATAACATTGTCACCCACTCTAACCAAGAAGCCATTTGCCTTGCTGAGATTACTAATAGAGCCAAAGAGAATGGATTCAGTTTTTCCCAGGTGTAAAGATAGTTTGTTATCAGCGAGCCAGGTGCAGATTCTACCGAGTTCAGAGCTGAGGGCATTTTCAACCTGCAGTTTGTCCCTGTCCGAGACCAGCAGTGCTGAGTCATCTGCGAACAGGAACAAGTTGCAGTCACAAGCTGAAGTCATGTCGTTTACATATATTAGGAACAGTAGAGGCCCTGGTATGCTTCCTTGTGGAACGCCACAGCTCACTGGGAGGGGGGGGGACAGTGTTCCGTTCACTTCCACCATCTGTTCTCTCCCCTCCAGGTAGGATTGCATCCAGCTCACTGATGTGCTATCGAAACCAATTGCTTTTAGCTTGTTAACCAGTATGGAGTGGTTCACGGTGTCAAAAGCCTTTTGGAGGTCCAGCATGACCATGCCGCAGTATTT